>NC_081379.1:27273014-27576045 GCF_030684315.1 Stegostoma tigrinum
TTAGGAGTTTAGGTAGATGAAATGGTGAAGACCTGTTGACAGGACATGAGCTATGGAAGAACGAGTGTTCAAGTCCATGAGCCACAGGGGTATGTGTTTGTATGGTGGCAAGTTAGAATGAGCAGTGGCCCTGTGAAAACAGCAGACAGAAGATGCTGACCATTAGCCTAGCAGAATGCAGATCATTCACTTTCTACCAGCAGTGCTGTGCACTGTGTTTCACCGGGGGCACTACATCGACCTAATTTCAGTCCAGATTGCCTCAGTTTGATGGGGTGCCCGCCTTTGCCAGTAAGCAGGAAAAGATCACTGCCATCCTTCCCACCACCACCTCCAGAACTCTACAGCAAAGCAAGGAACTATCTTGCCTTTTTGGGCCATTTCATTGGGGATATTGGTGCAGGATCAGTCCTGGCTTTCAGCATCTGACGTGGTGCTTACCTGGGGTTTTTAAATATGGTGCCAATGGAATGAACGTTCTAAAGTCCTGGCAGCAGCGAGCCTCTCCTTATACACAATTCCACCAGGTGGGCATCAAAGGGGCCTTCTGAATGAGAACTGAGCCAATGATTGTCTGAGCAAAGTCATGTGGGCCACAGCAGACCAGGTGCCGTGAGTCTCACTCGGAAAAACACTTTGCACCCAGATGGCAAAAGTCAGTTCAGAAATGTAAAAATCTACAACCCAGGAGCTGCTATCTCCATCTTAAATCTGCTTTGGTGTCAAAGCTGGAAGGATTGCATGTGCCTCTGTGTGTGTGTGTGTGTGTGTGTGTGTGTGTGTGTGCGCGCAAGTAGCTGTTGTATTATTTTGCTTAGATAGGGTTAAAGAAAATAAACACTTTTCTTCAAAAAAATCTCGAAGAATCTGTCTGTCTGTCCTTTATAGCCACAGCAAGAAATTGCTACACATTCACCCAATCAGCAAGCATATTAAAAAAATCCTCTCCCCGCTGACCCCTAACACTGCTGTCCCCCAATAATCATGACCCAATAATGTATCCCCGACATCCAACAATGATCACAGTCTAACGCCCAATAGTAGCCACTCTGCTCAATTCCATCACCCTGACCCTCCACAATACACATTCCAACCTCACATTAAATTTACCATCACCATCCCTCCCCTGTTTCCCAGACACCTCTAACCACAAGCTCTTGTCAATATTAAGCTTGATAAAGTTCTGGCAATCTATGATTCAAAGCTAGATAAGCAACACATCGGCAGTAATGGAAGTGAAAGTCTCATTATCTTGTATGTAGGAGCTGTTCCCATGCTTACAAAAGTGATGCTTAAGGACAGTGTGCAAAGCAATGGTAAGAGAATCAAAAATGGACAGAGAATAGGATGATGATCCATTGGAGGAAATGGACTGGTGACATTGAACAAAACAATGGCAGGATGACTGAAGAGGCGGTGGAGAAGATTGACTTTAACCATAAATTCACAGAAGATTCAAAAAGGAACCTACTCTTTAATCGAGAAATTCAAAGCTGATATGATTGCCTTTCCCTCGCCCCATTGCTTTAGATCTTTTTCCTGATAAATGATAATGCATTAACATTCATTGTATGATTTAATTAAATAACATTACACTCTAGATTTCTAATGCCTTGTGTAATAATGGTGATTGACAGGTCCTCAATTTAGAAATATATGAAAATGTTATTGTCATTTAGTAAGTGAGCCGAATGGAATTATGTTAAAGGGTCTCTAATAGAGAATAGACAGGACTGTAAATAATGCAGCCATCTGCTGATACCTTTACAGAAAGTGGCATAAACAGAAAGCAGTCATGGAAGTTTAGCTAGTGGTGCATTTCAATACGTATGGTAAGTTGTAAACTAAGTTATTATAATTTTATACTGTTGAACAGAGGAACCATCCTATGAAAACTTTTGTCATCAATGTCAAGGGAAAAGTATTGATTCAAATTGCAAGCAGGTTTCATTTCTATCTAGTGGATTAAGAAATTGAGATACAATTTCCAGGAAAGAAATGTTGCACTCCTTCATGTTGTACATAACTTCACCTAGAATGTGAAGCACTTCTTTAAGTGAAGACTTTTTCCTATTTGATAATGTTAACTACTTTGGAAAAAAATAGTACACAGCAGCATTTTGTCACCTGAAGATGATGCCAGATTGCTTTAATATAAGCAATTTGCAGCAGGAACATACATGTCAGGGAATGAGAACTGATTTTTTGTATTTGAAAACTGCCTTAAAAATAGGGTTTTGCTTGTGAGTGAATAAAACAGGATCAATTAGAGGGCATCATGTACTCCATCATGTATGATTCCCAGAGCGTCTTTAATTCATTATAATTTAACCAGCAGCAAGTGCTGTGTTATCATCACCTACTGACAAAAGACTTTATTGATCTCTCCAAAGTAATTAATGTCTGCTAGAAAATCTTCAATTTCAGAACTGAAGCTAGAATGAAGATTCAATAACACATAAATTAATAGTTGGAATTAAATACTAAACGAGCATTCCATCTTCATGAAATTGTCCCATTCTGGTTTCAGAAATGAAATACACTAACCATTCCCTATTTGATTTATTTTCCTGTCTCAAAAATGACAACAGAAACTCCCGTTATGTCTAGAACTCTCCAAAGTCACAAACAGGAGGTCACTGCACCACATTAATTAAGAGACAGAGAGGACTACTGTTCATTTACAAGGCAAAAGATGATTTTATCAAACAGCACGAAAATATACATTGGCTGGTTCTCGTCAAGTGACAAAGGCTACGACAGTCATTTAACCATAGGCAATAGTTGTAAAATCTCATGTGACTCACCAATGTCCTTTAGGGGAGAAAGTCTGCCATTCTTACCTGGTTTGGGCAGCATATAACTCTGGACACTCAGCAATTACTCTTTACTGCCCTCTGAAATGGCATAGCAAGCTAAGCATCAAATTGCTATAAAGTCTCAACAAAAGAATGAACCAGACAGACTACCCAGTATCCACATGGGTACCAGAAATGATACTGGCAAACACAACATTGTTACTTTGTAAAACCCTCTTTGCCAACCTTCGGGGGGGGGGGGGGGTGTGGCGGCGTGGGGGCTTGTGTTAAACTGGAGGAGCTGTTCCACCCAATAGTCAAGCAATTGCCTGACAGTCATTCCTCTGCGGTCATACATTGCAGGCAATGAGCCAGGTGCCATCACAACTACCTTTCATTATGTTCTGTCTCACCAGCAGGACTGACCAATAGGTAGTGGTAGCACAGTGATATAGAGGCAGGAAGGAAATGGCCTGAGAGCCCTCAACAAATAATGTCTCATGGCATCATGTCAAATGCAAGGAAGGAATCCTTCTGCTGATTACCACATGCCACCATCGCCCCCGCTCTCCCTCACCCACCCTGTCTGATGTTCTGCTCCACGTTGAACAGAGCTTTGCAAAACCACTGAGACTGGCAAGGACTCAGAATGCACTTGGGTGGGGGACTTCAATATCCAACAGGAAGTGTGGTTCTGCAGTAGCACTAATGGCCAAGCTGGTGTAGTACTAAGGGATGTAGCTGCTAGACCAGGTTTGCAGGAGGTGATGAGGGAGTTAATAAGTGGGAAAAACATAGTTGTCTGCATGCAACAAATTCATCCTTCCCCATGGACGGAGTGATCTCCACATATTGTGGTGATGAAGATGAAGAACATTGCACAATGTTCAACATCATTCCTGACTTCTGAGATATATTAGTAGTCCATGTGTACACGTGTATGTGTATACCCTGAAGAACATCCAGCTCTGGGCTAATAAGTGGCAAGTAACATTCACCTCAGAAAATTGCCAAACAATGCTCATTCCAACAAGAAAAAATGTAACTATTGCCTTTTGGCACTACCATTGCTGAATCCCTCACTATTAATATTCTGAGGGTTACCTATTTATGAGAAACTGAACAGGACCAGCCTGTAAATAATATGGTACCAAGAGCAGGTCAGAGGCTAGGAAGTCTACAATGAGTAACTAGCCCTTGACTCCCCAAAGACTGCCTACCATTTACAAGATACACAGGAGAACATCTTCACAGGATCGCTCCCAGTTCTCATCAACAAGAGCAAAGATGTTCACCGCACAGGGGTGTGCACAAAAATCACAGAAACTCCACCACACATCTGGGCTCTCTCTGCCCTACTTTATGCTGTTCTCTCCTGGAGAAAGAGAAAAGGAGGGATTGATGGAGCTAAAATTGGCTGGCATAGTTATTAGTGCCGACACAAGTGGGATAAAGGTGGTAAGGTGTCCCAAGTGAGTGAGTAGGCAGTGTAGCAGCCATGCAGAGTTCATGATATGGGGGACCTTGCTGGTGACAGTGAACAAGGGAAGATGATTCAGGAAATGGTGAGAGTTGTAGGGCATGAGCCTGTGGAAGATTGGTGCAATGATAGAGATAGAGTAAGAGTGAGGTAACAGAGGGAAGATGGTGATACTTACCCCGGCAGAGAGGAAAAGGTCACTGACCTCATTGCAGCACTGCATGTCATTACTCTGGACCATGGAGACTGCACCGACCCAGGTGGCAACCTCAGGCCAGGCTGGTAAGCTCTGATATTGTGCCTTCCTCTGCCAGTCCTCAGGAGGAGAACATACTCCCCCTTGTATCGCTCATTCTCCAGGACCTTCAGTGCCTGCTGCAAAGTGGGGTGCCAACTTCACTTGGCTGCCATGTCAGGGCAAATGACGTAAATTGTGCAGGGTTGGGGTTAGGGTTAGGCTCTGGATTGCCAGCACTTGACTGGACTGGATGAACAGCAGCCTTTCAAAGATTTGATCTGATTTCATTTGATTTGATTATTGTTAATGTACTGAGATATAGTGAAAAAGTATTGTTTTGCTTGCTATCCAGGCAAATCATATCTTACATCAGTCCATCAGAGTAATCGAACAGAATGTAGAATATAGTGTCACGGCTACAGAGAAAGTGCAAAGAAAGACTTACTCTAATATATGAGAGGTGAGTTCATAACTCTGTGATAACAATGGGGAATAGTCTGTTCTTGAATCTGTTGGTATGTGTTTCCAAACTTTTGTGTCTTCTGCCCAATGGAAGAGTTTGGGAGAGAGTGTAACTGGGGTGGGAGGGGTCTTTGATTACGTTGTCTGATTTCCCGAGGCAGCAGGAAGTGCAGACAGAGTCAGTGGATGGAAGTTTGGTTTGGTGATGGACTGGGCTGTGTTCACAACTCTCTGTAATTTCTTGCAGTCTTGGGCAGAGCAGTTGCCATAACAAACTGTGACACATCCAGATATGATACTTTCCAAGGTACGTCTACAAAAATCTGAGGAATTAGAGGTGTTGGTGTGCTTTCTTAACCATAACATCGATGTGGATGGACCAGGCCAGATTGCTGGTGATATTTACTCCTAGGAAGCTGAAGCTCTCGACCACCTCCACCTCAGTACCATTGTCACAGACAGGAGCATGCCCTCCAGTCTGCTTCCTGAAGTCAATGACCAGCTCCTTCATTTTTCTGAGGACAAGACTGTTGTCTTTACACCATGCCATCAAGTTCTCTATCTCGTTCCTTTACTCTGTCTCATCATTGTTTGAGATCTGACCCACAATGGTTTTGTCATCAGAAAAGTTGTAAATGAAGGCAGAGCAGAATTCAG
The DNA here is from genome assembly GCF_030684315.1 of Stegostoma tigrinum. Taxonomy (NCBI): domain Eukaryota; kingdom Metazoa; phylum Chordata; class Chondrichthyes; order Orectolobiformes; family Stegostomatidae; genus Stegostoma; species Stegostoma tigrinum. The sequence continues at coordinate 27,278,650 of NC_081379.1, forward strand.
CCACACAGTCATGAGTGTATAAGGAACATTGTATGGGGCTGAGTACACAGGACTTGTGGGGCACCAGTGTTGAGGATTATGGTAGAGGAGGTATTGTCGCCCATCTTACTGATTGCAGTCTATGCAGCAGGAAGTTAAGGATACAGTTGCAGATGGGGGAGCAGAGTCCTAGATCTCAGAGTTATGGAGGTGAGCTTTTGGTATTATGGTGTTGAAGGTGGAACTGAAGTCAGTAGAAAGGAGTCTGACATCAGCACTGATATGATGGATCCAGGATATCCCAGCAACGGTGAGTGGGAGTATCAGATAATCTGGACGTGATAGGGGTATGGTGTGTGGCTAATGAAGTGAAATTAATATGACTATGTGAGAAAACTCAGTGGACCTCACAGAGAGAAACTGTCCGTGAAACTTGATGAAAATGACACTTAGTTAATTTTCAGTAAGTTTGACCTAAGATTTTCAATGTGCCAAGCCACATCACTAATACTGTATGGGTTCTGGGACTGGAAAAAAACCAGGGATAAATTCTATCTCAACAATCATTGTAAAATTTAACAATGGAAATTAACCTCAGTGAAACGTCATCCAACGAATCAACGTAAGTCACAATTCCGGCCTGTTTCCTGCTGAGTTGATCACAACAGGTGCTTCACCATTTATTCTGGAAGATTTAACCACTGACATAAAATGGAAGGAAAGATTACAATTATACAGTATTTTTCACAGCCCACCAGACATCTCAAAGTACTTTATAGACAGAGTACTTTAGAACTGCTATCATTGTGATAACATGCAGAATGTTGCACACAACAACTGTACCCGCCCTCCACCCCCACAAATACCAATGTGGTAACAACCAGGCTTTTTAAGGTGTTGATTGATGGATAAATATTGGATAGGACACCTCAGTCTCCCTGCTGTCCTATGATATGGTGACTTGGGATGGTTTGTATCCATCCAAATAAGCAGATGACGTGTCAATTTAACATTGCATTTTAAAACAAAACAGTGCTGCCACTCAGTATGGCACTGCAGTGTCAGCCTTGATTTTTGTGGCTTAAGCCCCAGTTTGGGACTTGAACCCAGAACCTCAGACATCAGGGTGCTACCATCTGCACTGTAGCTGACATAGACGATTCACAAGCCTCTAAGATATCTTCTTTCATATAAAACCTGGATCTATATCAATGCGAGAGGAGACATAGCTTTAATGCAGCATATAACCCTTAACTCTGACATATTGATTTCAACTATTTGCAGCATTGTTTATTGCTAATGAGCACCTGAAGGCTGAGTAGGCTGTTGCAGATATTCCATAAACTAAATAGTTAAGGTTAATAGAAGACTACAAATGTACTCTCAGTGAAATTATCATGGCTGTGCTAAAATAATAATTAAGTTATCTTCACTTATCCAAGTTACAGTTGATCCATGAGCTGAGGTTTAGTGCTGACCAAGAACATTTTCAAGGAGAACAAACTGATTTCTGAAGAAGGGTCCAGGCCTGAAATGTCAGCCTTCCTGCTCCTCTGATGCCATTTGGCCTGCTGTGTTCATCCAGCTCTACACCTTGTTATCTCCAACTGCCTTCTATTTGGCAATCAATATTTTAATTGTCTAGCCTTAGCTGCCTTGGGAAAGTAGAGCTTTTATTTGCTGCAGTGTGTCTATTGAAGACATTCCCTTTAGCCTGGAGCATATCAGTCAGGACTGCCAAGTGGGAAGTCACATTGCTGCCTCACGTGCTGGGAAATGACCATTTTGGCTAGGAAGGGCGGGAATGTTTGTTTTGATGGTGACAAATGTTACTGGACTGATACGCCAGAGGCCTGGGTAAATATTCTGGAGGACGCAGGTAGCTGGTGGAATATTGGAGTGAGTTTCAGTAATTGTGACAATAGGGCTACCATCAATTGTAAAAATCCATTTCACCCACGTCCTTTAGGGAGACAAATCTTAATTTCTTACTCAGCCTAGATTTCATATGACTTCAGACTCACAGCAATGCGGTCGATTCATCATTGGTCTCAACATAGTCTAAATATTTGTAACAAATAATGGCCTCACCAATGATGTCCACAACATATGAACAATAAATCTCCAATGAGTGAATTTAGCCATCTTGTCTTGATGCCCAATGGCATTACCGTCTATGAGTGCCCAGCTATCAACATCCCGGGAGGGGGTGGGTTTACTCTTGTAAGCGTCACGGGACCAATGACATAAATCAAAGCAGGTCAGACAAAGAGGTCTGGATTTTTAGTTGTTGGTAGAGAGAACAGAATATTGTGTCCCCAGAGAATGACCCTGGTGTAGTTTTCATGTAAGGGAGAGGGTGGGCAGATTGTTTGAAATCCACCACATCACCAGTGAAATGGCTATTAGTTGTAGGGCTAATTTGAAGTCGTCATTCGACCTATTTGGGATCTTAAATCACAGGCAAGGGGAACAGGCATGGACAATGAATAATCACACTCAGTCACTCAATTAGTGACAGAGAGTTACCATTGCGGGTGATACGGGACATATATTTCTTTCTAGTAGCTTGTTCAAGACCTGAGAGGCAAGTCAGGATGCTGGCATCACTTCGGCATAAGAGATCAGTGGAAGCCTTGCTAAAGGCAGGAGTGCCAACAGAGGGAGCAGTATATGGGTCAAACTGCTGTAAGTGTGCAGTAGCAGGAAGAGATGCATCCTTCTGACTAAGATGAAGGCCAAAGGAGAAACCATGAAATTGCAGAATGATGAAAAGGTGCTACACAAACATAGGCTGGAGCATCCTTAAGTCAGTTCCTGGTACATGACAGAGCCTGGAGGCAGCAGACACTTTGCCTTTCCAGGCAGCTGTAATTGGAAAGGTTCCTTCTGATCCACCATGACTGAATGCTTTGAGGACCCTATGCTCTCGTGCCTTGCAGCCACTGCCTCCATCAAGATCTCTGGAGAAGCATGGCATTTGATTGGCCTGTTCTTGCATGATGTGAATCCACTTCTAGGCATCCATCTGAATGGCTCAGTCATGACTGCTGCTCACCTTTTTATAGGCCATCTCCATCGAAGTCTTGCCTCCATGACTGCTCCAGTGACTGGGTGGCAAACTCTTCCAACACCTATTAAAGTTCTGCATTTGAAAACTGGGTCATATCAAGTACAGAGTCAGGATCTAGAACTGATGTGGTGGCTTGGTTCCCAACCCTAAAGTGAAAATCCAACTCCTGGAATTTTGCTATGAGTTACTCACCTCTGTTTTCTCAAGATGGCATTAACCAAGGCACAAGTCAGAAGTGTGATGGAGTAGCTCCCACCTGTCTGGATGAGTACAGCTCCAACAACACTCAGGAAGATCAAGCGCAACGCAACCTGCTTTATCAGTGCGTCACCTAAACTATTTGATCCCTGGGATGGCAGGACTGATGTATAGGGAGAGATTGAGTTGTTTAGGATTGTACTCACTGGAATTTAGAAAAATGAGGGTGGATCTCATATAAACCTGTAAAATTCTAACAGGATTAGACAGGTTAGATGCAGAAAGGATGTTTCTGATGGCAAGGGAGCCCAGAACCCGGGGGCCATAGTTTAAGTATAAGGGGTAAACCTTTTAGGACTGAGATGAGCAGAAATGTCTTCACCCAGAGAGTGATGAGCCTGTGGAATTCACTGCCATAGAAAGTGGTTGAAGCCAAAATATTTTGTGTTTTCAAGATGTAGGTATAGTCCTTGTGGCTGAAGGGATCAAGGGATATTGGGGTGGAAGGTAGGATTAGAGTATTGAGCTTGATAACCAGCCATGATCACAATGAATGGTTGAGCAGGCCCTAAGGGTCGAATGACATACTCCTGTTTTTTCTATGTTTCTGCATTCAATATTCCATTATTGAAACAAAAGTAACGGAATGCGTACCACCCACAAGACAATTCACCAAGGCAACTTCATCTGTACCATTTAAACAAATAACCACATAGAAGGACAAGGGCAGAAGACTCATTGGAATGCCATCACCTGCAGCTTCCCCTCCAAGTCATACACCATCCTAACTAGGGAATACATCACTATTGTTAAATAGAAGCCTTGAAATTCCCTCCCTAAGAGCACTGTGAACAGAGAAGTTTCAAGAAGTCAACTCACAACTTACTTCTCAAAGGTATTTATGAATGGGTAATAACTTCTGCCCTTATCAGCAATGCTCATATGCTAAAAACAGAAAAGAAAATGGATCTTCTAATGCAAGCTGGTTACACAATGCCATTGAAAATGAATTTCCACTGCATAGAATATAACTGTAAGATCCAACAAGACAATATTTGACACTGAACTAACTTAAATCATAAATTAATTCACATGATCGTAGAATAATGAGATCATTGACTTTTATAGGTGGTGAGTGCAAGTACATACCTCAAAACACACAAGGTATAAACCTTGCTACCGGCGCGTAATAGTATCTTGGAGGAATGTCACTGTGTGTAGAGTTCATTGGGCTGACTGATAGTTTTCCTCAGTTTTAAGAAAGGAATACAAACGTAGATAAACGAATGTGCAAAGTAATTCTATTGAGAAAGCTTTGGTAATTTAAAAGTTCAGTTTATTTATTACGGGTATATTATACTAGAGTTTTTTGCATTAAAGGCTAACAAATGAAAACAAATGTGAACACATGAAGAAGGAACCTATATTCACTGTGGTGTAGACCAATGCGATTCTCTCATTTACTTCCTGTGGAAAACACACATTTTTTAAATAGCAATTTGTATGTACAGCATTAAGAGAACTTTTCATTAAAGCACTCATTACATAAAAAAAGTATTAGAAGTAATACACGCTGGTACATTCTGACAGCACATTTTTTAAAAATTGATTTTTTTAATAACCTGTTACCACTTCTAGTCCTTCAAGAAGCCCCACAGTCAATTCTATTAAACCACTCTAATGTATAAAATGTATTATTAGACAGCTCAGTGACCAATAGCTGGCCTAGAAAGCTTTACAGTGATACTTTACTGGTTATGGGGAGCTGTAATTCATTCTTGAATTATCTCTTGTTGAGCACTTTATTAATACCATTCACCTTCAACAGTAAAAAAAGTGTAACACATCTAGTCATTTGTGTATGTCTTGCTGTTATTATCTGTGCATAAGCTAAAGGCCCCTTGAGTTTATTGTGAGTGTGAACTGGATCTCTTACAGTATAATTCCATTCTCTTGGAATGAACTATAGGCTTTTATTCTTTATCCCGAATGCACAAAGTTGTTATAACCTCAAGTAAACTGGAAGGACTACGCATTTGAAATAGCCAAAACCAGCAGTAAATTCAAACTAGTAGATTCATATGAAACTCTATTCTTCAAAACCTTATGTTAATAATGCCACTAGTGGAGATTAAAGCTGGCTAGACTACGAGTTGCAGAGTGAAGTACAAAGTTTGAAACTGATTAAACATCATTTCCAATTAATAAATACCTCTAATCTTCTTTAATGGCCTGTTTAAACCTGCTGCCAGGCAGATTTGCATAAGAAAATGTGCACACCTCCTGCCACTTAATTTTTATTATTACATTGTGCATCATAATCTTCTTATTACCACAGTCCCAGTCCCTGGGTGTATTTATCAGCAGTCATTGAGTCAGATTCCTTTCCTATTAATTTATCTCTACGTATGTCCTCCCAGCAGAACAGTGTTGCTAGTTTGTGCCCTGTATATACACAGGATCTGTTTGGATGAGAAGGAACATGACAAACACCTGAAGGTGTTGAGGGACGCCTTCGTAGGAACAGGATACAATTCTCAACTCATCCATCACTAGTTCCGACATTCCGCAGCGAGAAACCATAACGGCCTGCTCAGAAGACAGACATGGGATATGTTTGATAGGGTGCCTTTTGTCGTTCACCACTTCCTGGGAGCAGAGAAACTACGCCATGTTCTTTGCCGCCCTTCGACACATTATTGATGACGTTGAGCACCTTGCCAAGATCTTCCTCATGCCTCCACTTCTCGCCTTCAAACAACTGCCAAACCTTGAACAGACCATTGTTCGCAGCAAACTACCCAGCCTTCAGAACAACATCGACCACAATACCACACAACCCTGTCATGGTAATCTCTACAAGACATGTCAGATCTTCAACTTGGACACTACCATCACACCTGGGAACACCAGCCACCACATACACAGCGGATAGTCATGTGACTCGGCCAATGTTGTCCAACTCATACGCTACAGCCGAGGTATGGTATATTGGTGAAACAATGTAGACACTATGACAATACATGAATGGATGCCACGCAATAATCACCATCAAGGAATGTTTCCTCCCAATCAGGGAACACTTCAGCGGTCAAGGACATTTGGCCTTGGATCTTTCGGTAAACGTTCCTCCAGGGCGGACTTCAGGATACACAACAATGCGGAGTTGCTGAGCTGAGGCTCATGTACCCATGAGGATAGTCTCAACTGGGATCTTGGGTTCATATCACACTACAGGTAACTCACCACACTATATACTCTCACGCACTCTCTCTCTCTCTCTCTCTCACACACACACACACACACACACACACACACACACACACACACACACACACACGAATCTATGGGGTAAATTTGTATTTGCAGATACATCCCATTTTGTTCAAAAGGCACACAATTTATTGTCAATAAATTGTTTTACAAATTCTTACTTTAGAAATAAAACCATCCTGACTCCAAACCAAGACACAAACAGATTCTAAACAAGGCGTTTGACCTCAAATGTCACCTCTTCTTCACCCTGATAAAACATTTAATTTTTTTTAACATTTTTTAACATTTTGTTTTAACATTTACAGGCTTCAAAGGAATTTGGGGATTTGCATATACATATTAATCACCCAAAACCTTCTAACTGATTAAAGATTTAGCAGCATCTTAGATTTGTTTAGTGCATCCTCACTTGGGGTGTGACCCTTTGATGTTTTATTTATAAGTTCTGTGTCTGATACTAACTCCGCTCACTAACACCTGAAGAAGGAATGAGGCTCCGAAAGTTTGGATTTTCAAATAAAACCTATTGGAGTATAATTTGGTGCCATGTGATTTCTTGTAAGAAAGGGGGTAGTGAGAAAGTAGAGATCGAGGGGCCAGTTGACCTGCCATCAGTAGTATATTGGAAAGTCTTAATGGGAACGTTTAACTCAGCAATAGGACAACAATAATATGATAAAGCGGAATCAACTTGAATTAATAGAAGGTGTAAGAACTGATAGTTGTGAAATATTACAGCAGTAGCCAGCAAATTATTGAGAGCCCTCTCATTTGCTTTGCAAAACAAAGCACTAGTATGTTGGTTTAGAGCACTGTCAACAATCTTCTTTTTATTTTTTTAGAATCAAACTACTCAGCCCCAAAAGGGGTACTGTAACACCAAGACAAACTAATGATTGATGGAAAGTTATAGAAGGGAACAGGAATGTATCAAATCAAAATAACATTGTCTGGGGTCTTGATAAACCCCGGCCCTTGCTGTGTCCACCAATCTATACAGGCCTCTATCATGCCAGTGGGCACTGCATTCTCCATCCCAATGGACAATCAAACGTGGGCGTAACTGAGAAAGGCAATCAGGCACTCAGGTACAACTGCCCCCATGTCCCACTGCCTGCACATGCTCATGGCCACTTTGGTTATGCCAAGGGGGAGGCGCTAGAGGACGCACTCCCCCCAACCTGCCTGACCGTCCCCACATAGGGTGTCCGTTGATCAGAAACATGGGACTGAAGTTCAGCCAGCAATTTAGAAACAAGTCCTTCAAAAAACTAAAGAGGGGCTATAAATGAAAACAGTCAATGTAAATATGGAAAACTGATTCCCCCAGGCAATAAAAATCTGTAGGTGACCTGGTACTTGGTGTATTTACTAAGTGTATGATTTCAAGCAGCAGTCTCCACTCCAGGTCCCTGAAGGTAAAAGGAAGGACACAAACCCTCCTTTCTGTAGCAGGTCTAAAGGCTGGTATGGTTAGGATGAACCATTGGTGAGGCTTAACAAGAAGAGACACCTACCTTGACAACAAGATGTAGGTTACTGCTTTGACTTGAGGACTGTTGATCATGATTCTGCTCTTCTAGAAATCATTTCTCACTGAAGGATCTTGTATCTCTAGAAAATCTCCACTGAGAACGTCATTCATGTTAAACCCAAGAGTTGGTCCATCACTTTATCTGGAGGACCTTCCCAACTTCAGTTCCCTCTGCAGAGAAGCTCTTCACTGCTGACTCAGGTAGTTTCCCCCTTAACATTTTCTTGACCACTTATAGTCTTATGTAGTTCATAATCGAGTCATGGAGTCATAGAGTAATACAGCATGGAAACAGGCCCTTCAGCCCAAACTGGTCCATGGTGCCCACTCAGCTAGTTCCAATCGCTCACATTTGGTCCATATCTCTGTAAACCCTTCTCATCCATGTACATACTTAAATGTTTTTTAAATGTTGTTAATATCCCTGCCTCATACTCTGTTGAAATAGATACTGTTTTTCTTTACAGTATTTCGATATTTAGACCAGTCAATTTCTTCTTTTTGACCATGAACCAAGTCTATGGACATTGGTCTGGCTTCCAGGGAGTTCTGTACCACTCATCTCCATTTTGTTCAGATGAATCTTCATGCTCAATCTGCAAATAATACCTCTGTTAAAGTACGCAAACTCTCTACTTATTAGGCAGGTTGGACATCTTCATTTTCCCCCTGTGGGTGTTTTACTGGTGAACAAGGCATTTTCCCATCTTCCATTGTGGTACAAAGGATTGAAAAATTGCAGCTGAGCTTGGAAATGTACTCAAACTGCTGTATGGGTTCATTCATATGTTTGCTGTCTGAAAAACTTAAGGTATTGTTTCCTTTGTGGGTTCAGGGGAGTTGTACTGCTCATTCCTGATCTTAATGTGCACTCCTTGTGGTAAACAATTTTGATTTTTTTTTCCAGCTGGAGTTTATTTGGTGATGTAACACCTGTAACAGAGCAGGCTTCTTTCCTGTTGACAGTATAAAACAATTCTCATATTGCTCATGAAGGTAATGTCAGTAGAGTTCATCATAAATCTAGACAGCCTAAAGAAATCTTTAGAATCATAGAAACCCCCTACAGTATGGAAGGCCATTTGGCCCATCAAGTCCACAATGACCCTCTGAAGAGATCCCACCCCCACCCCCTACCCTATAACCCTGCATTTCCTAACCGACACATCCCTGGACACTATAGTAAATTCAAAATGGCTAATCTGCTTAACCTGCACATCTTTGGACTGTGGGAGGAAACCGGAGCACGCAGAGGAAACCCACACAGACATGGGGAGAACGTGCAAACTTCACACAGACTGTCTCATGAGGGTGAAAATGAACCCAAGTACCTGGCACGTGAGGCAGCAGTATTATCCGTTGAGCTACTGGTTGACAGGCTAGTTTAAAATGGTTTGTTCCTGGATCTTTATTATCTTGGATTCTCCAGCATCTGCAGTTCCCATTATCTCTGTTCCTGGATCAGTTGTTTCTTGCAATTAGTTGAACTCTTCTTCAATGTCAAGGATGCTGAGGGTAGCATACCTTCACCCTCGATACTTGTTGCAACTCAAACATGTGACTTCATTACAGTAGGCAACAACTTTGCTTCTTCTGCATCTAATAAAACAATGACACTGTACCAATTAATTAAAATTCATGAGATGTTCATTAGTAGAAATGGGTTCCATCAAACTTGAGTCAAAGAGATCATCAGCTTCCTTAGGAAGATTTTGGGTATCATTAATGCTGGTGGTTCTACTGCATTAACTTCCGCACATCTTTTGGAAGTGCACTATAGTTTTACAAATGTAACATTCATTTGTCATAGCTTAACACTTGTGCTTTTTGAGAGGTTCTTTTATTCCACTGTATTGCACTAATTGTTAGTATCGGTCCGTCCTTTGTGTTGGTTTGATAAGTGTGCCTTTATAAAGTGGATAGCTTCTGTTGCTTTCCTGTGGTAAGATTGTTCTTCTCCAGTCAAGATTCGTCTGTGAAACTTTCTGATTTCTGTTTCCAGCACAATTTATTTCCCATCTCTGGGAAGTGTCTCCACTAAAGATATTGTTTAAATAAAAGTTGTTGTTGCTGAACAATTACTTTTCATCCAGAGAGAAGGCTAAACCTGTAAACAGATCTGAGTGACTATTTTAGCATTGTAATATGCAATTTAACAAAGAACAAGGCAATGCAATTAGCTCTAGATTTTGCGAGTCATAACGGGACAGATTGATTGTTGATTGACCTCCTTAAATGCTGTGAATTTCTATATTAACTCCTTCTCTGAAATTTAACTTGAACTTGCCAGACAGAAAGGATACCTGTGAGATTGGATGGATTAAGTTAAATTGCCGATTAAATTTCTTCCTCTTTAATTCATTCATGAGATGGTGAGGTGGGGTCATTGGGGACGGTTACTAGTTGGCCAGCATTTATTGTCAATCCCTACCTGTTGTTGAGAAGGTGGTGGTGAGCCTTATTGCAGCATTGCTGTCCATGTGTTTTTGGTGAAAGCAGTGACTGTGATTTCCCATCCCACTTGAAATGAGATGATGCAATGGCTTTGTTTGACCCACCGATAGCTGTACATCCTCATTATAGAGCAGTCTCCATGGTGGACAGCAAAAGTAGTACATTAAAGTGAAAGAAATACAAGGTGACATCCCAGTTCACACTTCAGTCACTCCCAATATTCTTTGCCTTTCTCGGGACTCCCATTCATACAAACACTGGAGATGCAAAACCTATCATTTTTGTGTCCTCTGTTCTCACCATCTACGAGCCCAAATAATCTTTCCAGCTTAGACAGTGGTTCAGTTGTAATTCTTTTTAATTTCCATGCTGTATTTGCTGCTCACAATATGGTCTTCTCCATACTGGGCACCCCTAAAGCACAGATTGAATGACAGCTCTAGGAAACAGCTCTGTGCACTCTGCAAGTCTTATTCAACATTCTTGTCATATTGCTCCCAATTTGATTTCTCCCCCCTCAACCTTCCACACTGTCCCACACTAAAGTTCCATGTAAGCTGTAGAAACAGTATCTTATCTATTTGGTTAAGAATTATATAACCTTTCAGACTTAACACTGAGCACAATTCCAGATTGTAACCTCTGCCTCGGTTTTGTCTCCATTTTCATTTCTCATTTTGGATTTTATTTTGATTCCAGATGCCAGTTACCACTATTCTGCCATTCATCTTTTGTTTCTTCATTTGTTACGTTTTCATTCCACTCCATCTTGTACCATTTACCTTTTTGTCATTTAATTTTTCCCCCGCTCACCAACCATAGAACTTCCCTTGTTCTTTTCCTCTATTCCCATCCTCTATGTTGCATTTGCTGCTCATTTGGTTAAAACCTGTTACAAATCTAACTTGTTCCAGCGCTGAAGAAAGGGTATTGACCTGAAACATGAATTCCTTTCCTCTCTTCACAGATGCTGCCTGACCTATGGGGTAAGTGCAACTTCTTCTGCTTTTATTGTATACTTCAGCATCTGCAGGACTTTGCTCTTGTGTTATTATTGTCAATAATACAGTGTAACGTGTAACAAAAGAGCCAACGTTCTTCAAATACAATTCATAATTGGTCAAAGTGTTTGAGCTCAGATTTTAAAAAGCCCATTGGTGAGTCATCCCAGCTATCCCATGATTAGTGTGGATGTTCCCTCCTGAAATGCACACGTCTCCTTATCGCATAGAACAAGTTATTGTCTAATCCATAAAAGAAAATAAGGTGATTCTGCAACATTAAGTCTCCACCTACTCACAAACAACATTAGCTCTAATCTTTACTGGCATTTATTTGCTCAGGGCAGTAATGCATCATTTTTGGAAGGCTTTGGGTTTAGTTCTTAAATATCAAAGCAATTAATTTCCCACCAGTTAGGATGATCTGACTCCCACAGAACTCTATGTTAAACGATGAATTAAGACAACAAACACTTGTCATTATTAATTCCAGATCGACACTTACTTCTGCTTGTCCCAAATGTCTTTAACAAACACTAATTCTAACATTGGGATTATTTTTGAACAGACCATTATAGCCTATCCCTCCACTTTCAGGGAAAGATTCTGGAAGTGGCTTTGTAGGTCAACAATATTCCTTCACAGATTATATCAATCAAATATTTATCCTCATTGTTTTATGAAGGCTCGCTTATGGCTCTAGATATGTGATCCTAAAGTTGCAGATCATTAAGTTTGATTGAAATTCCTCTTTTAGCATACTCGTTCATAACATGTATCCCACTCATTCTTCAAACCACTGGTGGTACTAGTCCATAGAATCCCTACAGTGTGCAAAAGTTGGAAAAGGTTATAAGGGATAGGATTTATAATCATCTAGAAAAGAATAAATTGATTAGGGATAGTCAGCACAGTTTTGTGAAGGGTAGGTTGTGCCTCACAAACCTTATTGAGTTCTTTGAGAAGGTGGCCAAACAGGTAGATGAGAGTAAGCCGGTTGATGTGGTGTGTATGGATTTCAGCAAGGCATTCGATAAGGTTCCCCACAGTAGGCTATTGTACAAAATGCGGACGAATGGGATTGTGGGAGATATAGCAGTTTGGATCAGAAATTGGCTTGCTGAAAGAAGACAAAGAGGGTGGTAGTTGATGAGAAATGTTCATCCTGGAGACCAGTTACTAGTGGTGTACCGCAAGGGTCGGTGTTGGGTCCACTGCTGTTTGTCATTTTTAGAAATGACCTGGATGAGGGCATAGAAGGATGGGCTACTAAATTTGCAGACAACACTAAGGTCGGTGGAGTTGTGGATAGTGACGAAGGATGCTGTAGGTTGCAGAGAGACATAGATAAGCTGCAGAGCTGGGCTGAGAGGTGGCAATTGGAGTTTAATGCGGACAAGTGTGAGGTGATGTACTTTAGTAGGAGTAACCGGAATGCAAAGTACTGGGCTAATGGTAAGATTCTTGGTAGTGTAGATGAGCAGAGAGATCTCGGTGTCAATGTACACAGATCCTTCAAAGTTGCCACCCAGGTTGACAGGGCTGTTAAGAAGGCATACAGTGTTTTAGCTTTTATTAATAGAGGGATCGAGTTCCAGAACCAAGAGGTTATGCTGCAGCTGTACAAAACTCTGGTGCGGCCGCACTTGGAGTATTGTGTGCAGTTCTGGTCACCGCATTATAAGAAGGATGTGGAAGCTTTGGAAAGGGTGCAGGGGAGATTTACTAGGATGTTGCCTGGTATGGAGGGAAAATCTTACGAGGAAAGGCTGAGGGACTTGAGGCTGTTTTCGTTAGAGAGAAGAAGGTTGAGAGGTGACTTAATTGAGACATATAAAATAATCGGAGGGTTAGATAGGGTGGATAGGGAGAGCCTTTTTCCTAGGATGGTGATGGCCAGCATGAGGGGGCATAGCTTTAAATTGAGGGGTGAAAGATATAGGACAGATGTCAGAGGTAGTTTCTTTACTCAGAGAGTGGTAAGGGAATGGAACGCTTTGCCTGCAATGGTAGTAGATTCGCCAACTTTAAGTACATTTAAGTCGTCATTGGACAAGCATATGGACGTACATGGAATAGTGTAGGCTAGACGGGCTTCAGTTTGGTATGACAGTTCAGCACAACATCGAGGGCCGAAGGGCCTGTACTGTGCTGTATTGTTCTATGTTCTATGTAAACAGGCCCTTTGGCCCAACAGGTCCACACTGACCCTCAGATCATCCCACCCAGACCCAGCCACCTTTAAACCACTGAATCCACATATTGAACACAATGGGCAATTTAGCATGGCCAATCCACCCAAACTGCACATCGCTGGACTGTGGGAGGAAACCAGGGCACCCAGAGGAAACCCACACAGACACAGGGAGAATGTCTGTGTGGAGTCTGCACAGTCACCCGAGGGTGGAATTGAACCCGGGTTCCTGGTGCTGTGAGGCAGCAGTGCTAACCACTATGGTAGAACCTTATGCTTGCAGATGGACTTATAATGCTTGCCCGATCCGGTAAAAATGAAGTTTTGACATCAAATAAATTGCTGCATCATATTAAGCATTGGTGTAAAATATAGCCAGTATTTAATTTCTAATAACCATAGGATGAATTCATTTGATGTAAACATACACCCTGGCAGACTTTTAGAACTGGCATTCATGTCTAAATATATTGAAAATATTTGGAGACATTAACACATTATTCAATACAGCTGGAAGACACTGAGAAAAAACTATGTGCAAGACCTTTTCAGGTTCTATTTTAGAGTTGTAGAGTCTTAGAATGTAGAAGCGGCTCTTTGGTCCATCTGGCCTGTGCTGACCTATATACACTAATTCCATTTTCCAGCTCTTGGCTTATAGCTTTGCTTGTTAGGACATCCAAGTACTTTCTAAGGGTTGTGAGATTACCTGCCTCTACCACCCTCCCAGACAGTACATTCCCTGTTCCTACCACCCTCTGGGTGAGAAGTCTTTTTACAAATTCTCTGTAAATCCCCTTCTGTTTACCTTAAAATTGTGCTCCCTCATTACAGACCTTTCAATGTAGGGGAACAACTGTTTCCTCTCTACCCTGTCTATGCCCCTCTTAATTTTATACTCCTCTATCAGGTCCTCAATCAGTCTTCTCTGCTCTAATGAAATCAACCTGAGATTATCCAGCCTGTCTTTGGAACTAAACTGCTCCATCTCCTTGCAACATCCTGTTGAATCTCCTCCACATCCCTCGAGTGCAATCACATTCTTCCTCTGGTGTGGTGACCAGAACAGCATGCCCAACCAAAGTTTTCTACAGATCCAACATAACGTCCTTACTGTTACAACCTCTGCCACTACTGATAAAGGCAAGCATCTTTATGCCTTCTTAACAGCCCTATCAATCCAACCTGCCACCTTCACAGATCTGTACAAGCACTCCAAGATCTCTCCAGTCCTTTGAGCTTCCTGCTGTCCTGCCATTCATTAAATACTCCCTTGTCTTGTTACTTCTTCCAAACTGCATCAGCTCATATTTTTCAGAGTTAACTTCCATCTGCCACTAATCTGCCCATCTGACAAATTCATCTCATTCTACAAGAATAAAGTTAATTTCTATTTGATGTGGCTTCCAGCACATTTGCCCTGAGTGTAACATTGATTAATAAACTAGTAATTACAGATTTTCTTTCTTAAATTACTTACATTTAAGTAGCAGAATGTACTGCTACCTATTATTAAAATAACTGTAGTTAGTATGCGTCTTCTACTGGACAACTGACAGACATGGAGCCTGTCAAAATCAACTCCTTGTTCAGTTGGACTCTGAGCAAATTCAGGGTCAGAACTTAAAACCAAAACACTGCTTTGTGTGTCGATGGGATAATTGAGAATCAGGACTCATTTGAACAAATGTGGCAAGTTGCACGCGAGAAACAGGTGCCCATGTGGGCAGCAAGATTGCTCAGTGGTTAGCACTGCAGTCTCACAGTGCCAGGGACCTGGGTGCGATTCCACCCTCAGGCGACTGTCTGTGTGGAGTTTGCACATTCTCCCCATTTCTGCGTGGGTTTCCTCTGGGTGCTCCAGTTTCCTCCCACAGCCCAAAGATGTGCCGGATAGGTGGACTGGCTGTGCTAACTTGTCCATAGTGTTCAGGGATGTGCAAATTAGGTGGATTAGCCGTGGGAAATGCAGTGTTACAGGGCAGGGGGCTGAGTCTGGGTCTGGTTTGTGATGCCCTTCAGAAAATTGGTGTGGACTTGATGTGCCGAACGTCTTTCTTCCACAAGGTAGGGATTTTATGATAAACAACTCTCTACTTAGCATCTGACTTGTCGTAACCAACTCCAAAGCAATACCATCTCTGAGGAGAAGGAGTGGGAAGTGTATTGAGATGGATAGGAAACTGGTTGGCAGAGTGCTTTTTCAAATTGGCAGGCAGGAACTAGTTGGGTGACACAGGGATCAATGCTGGGACCACAGCTATTCACAACATATATTAATGATTTGGATCAGTGAACAAAATGTAACATCTCCAAGTCTGCAGATGATACCAAGTTGGGTGGGAGGGTGAACTGTGATGAGGATGCAGACATCCTCCAGCATGATCTCAACAGATTGGGTGAGTGGGCAAATCAATGGCAGATGCAGTATAATTTGGATAAATGTGAGGTTATTCACTTTGGAAGAAAAAAAAGAAGACAGATTACTACCTGAATGGCGGTAAATTGGGAGATGGGGGGTGAGCAGCAGGACATGGGTGTCCTTGTGCAACAATCACTGAAGGTAGGCATGCAGGTGCAGCAAGTGGTAAGGAAGGCAAATGGTATGTTGGCTTTCATTGCAAGGGGGTTCGAGTACAGGAGCAGGAATGTGTTGTTGCTGTTATACAGGGCCATGGTGAGGCCACACCCAGAACATTGTGTGTACTTTTGGTCTCCTTTTCTGAGGAAGGATACTCTTGCTCTCAAAGGAGTGCAGAGGAGATTTACCAGGCTGATTCTGGGGATGGCGGGTCTGATGTATGAGGAGAGATTGACAAGGTTATGACTGTTTTCACTGGAGTTCAGATGAATGAGGGGGTCCTCCTAAAGACTTTTAAAATTCGAACAGGACTGGACAAGGTAGATGCAGGGAGGATGTTCCCGGTGGTGGATGTGTCCAGAACCGGGGATCACAGTCTGAGGTTTCAGGGCAGACCATTTAGGACGGAGATGAGGAGACATTTCTTCACCGAAAGAGTGGTGAGCCTGTGGAATTCATTACCACAGGAAGTAGTTGATGCCAAAACATTGAATGCATTCAAGAGGCAATTAGATGTCACACTTGAGGTGAATAGGATCAAAGGTTATGGTGAGAAAGCAGGATTAGGCTATTGAGTTGGATGATCAGCCATGATTGTAAAGAATGGCAGAGCAGGCTCAAGGGGCTGAATGGCCTCCTCCTCCTCCTATCTGCTATGTTTCTATGAAGCTATGCCAAGGGTGGTGGGGGTCAAGTTTGGTTCGTAGCGGCCTGCAGTCATTTTGCAGAACTAGAAGAACACTTTTATTATTCTTGCTCCACAAAATATATCTTTAAAGATGGTTTTATGGCCATTCTTAAGAGTCGTTTCTATGGCCCCTATAAAGGTCACTAAATAAGCTACTCAAGATCTGGTAAAACTGCAGTGACTGTAATAGGGCTATTAAATGGAGAAAGCTACCTAATTTAGTTAATGGCTGAGAAGACCGCTTAACTCAGAAAGCTTGGGAGTGTTCATAAATTGAAATTGCTGCTTTGATTATATTGTACTGATTCTCTCTGCTCTCAGTGAGTTGCACACACGTTCCAGAACCACAAGCGTCAAATGCTGAACTGGGATGAAAATAAAGGTTGTTAATGTCTCAACAGGTCAATCATTGAGTGTGAGTTGTTATCCTTGTCTGAACTCTCCATATTTGCTGAGTTTACTGATTTCAGGAAAGACGACTGTATACCACTAGAAGGATAGAAATTATCTCAGACAACTATCCTGAGTGCTATTCAGTAACCACTGGTCTAAATAAGTGCACTTATGAGAACGTTTTTCATGTTTCATCATGTGTCCCTCGAGAGTGTAACCTACTTCTATACAGTCATACTGAGATGTTGAAATAATGAATATTACCATAAAAAGTCCAAATTATCGTATAACGAGTTATAAATATGCATTTGTGCACCTAAAACATATGGAAGTTAGCAAATGAAATTAAACTAAAGTCTGGAGAGCTATATAATTATTGACTGGTTGTAAACGTATGAACATGTCTAAAGCTTTGTAATATTTGATAAATGATAGCCCTAATGTAGCAGACATTTCCGTCAAACAGAAGGTGAGGCATTACTCCTGTTGTCCCTGATATGACTCACTATTTCCCACTATCTTTATCAGACTTTGTCAAAAAAATTGGTACCTCACTAGAATCATTCATCAGAGGAACAAAGTTGATATTTTGAGACTGTTCCTTCTCCACCTTGTTCTAACCTTAATGATTATATGGCAGGGATTATCGCCTGTAAAAGAGAAATCTTGGGAGACAGAGTAACTTCATAGTCACTGCATTCAGCAGTGCTGAAAATTGCCTTTTGAAAGCTTCAATATTAATGCTCTGGGTTTTGTGATCAAAAGAGAATGACTCCTCTACTACTGCATCGCAAAACATGTAATTCAAATCTATTAAAATTCAAAGATGCATAGCACATTAATAGTCCAGACCAGGGCAATTTCTGTCATGAATGTCTTAAAATCTCCCGAGTGACATTTGTAGGATTGAGCAAAGATGCCCATGTTCTCACATGCTGGACCAACAATCCTGGACTTTTCAAATAAAAAGTGAATAAAAGCTGGCTGGGCTATGCTCCGGGAAAATTACACAGACAGGGATAGCTGCTTGGAACCATTGTTCAGCCTGAGAATCTAATTTTCATATCCATTCTAAAAAGAACAATCAACCAGACCTAACAGCACCCAACCCAGAATAAATGGGGCCTTGGCAGATACCAGACATTCAACTTTGATCAAGATAATAAGGTGTAGAGTTGCATGAACACAGCAGGCCAGGCAGCATAGAGGAACAGGAAAGCTGACATTTCAGGCCTGGATAACAAAGTGTGGAGCTGGATGAACACAGCAGGCCAAGCAGCATCTCAGGAGCACAAAAGCTGACGTTTCGGGCCTAGGCCCTTCATCAGAGAGGGGGATGGGGAGAGGGAACGAGAATAAATAGGGAGAGACGGGGAGGCGGACCGAAGATGGAGAGAAAACAAGTTAGGTAGAGAGGACAGTATAGGTGAGGAGGTAGGGAGGGGATAGGTCAGTCCAGGGAAGATGGACAAGCCAAGGAGGCAGGATGAGGTGGTAGGTAGGAAATGGAGTTGCGGCTTGAGGTGGGAGGAAGGGATGGGTGAGAGGGAGAACAGGCTAGGGAAGCAGAGACAGGCCGGGCTGGTTTTGTGATGCAGTGAGGGGAGGGGAAGAACTGGACTGGTTTCCGCCCCCGCCACAACCGCCCCCAGACGATCCGCATCCCCCCTATTTATTCTCGTTCCCTCTCTGATGAAGGGTCTAGGCCCGAAACGTCAGCTTTTGTGCTCCTGAGATGCTGCTTGGCCTGCGGTGTTCATCCAGCTCCACATTTTGTTATCTTGGATTCTCCAGCATCTGCAGTTCCCATTATCACTGATACAATTTCAAGTCTGGACACTTCTTTAGAAATGGGGGCAGGGAACGGTGCTCTGAAATAAATAGATAGAGCGGGAGGCAATGATAGAATGTGGATAGTGGAGCAGATAAGTGGAGAGAAGACGGGCAGGTCAAGGAGGCAGGGATGAAGCCAGCACAGGTGAGTGTAGGTAGGGAGATGGGATGATGGTTGGTCAGTGAGGAGGGAGGGGCGGATAGGTGGGAGGGAAGACAGACAGGTTAAGGAGGCGGGGATGAGGCTAATAGGTAGGAAGTGGAGGTGGGGATTGGTTAGTGAGGCGGTAGAACCGGATAGATGGGAGTAAAGATGGACTGGTCAAAGAGGTGGGGACGAGAGGGGGTGCTGGTCTACGGATGAGGTCGCGATTTTGAAGCTTGTGAAGTCCACATTGAGATCATTGGGTTGCAGGGTTCCCAAGCAGAATGTGTGGTGCTGTTCCTCCAGCCTTCAGGTGGCATCGTTGTGGCACTAGAGGAGGCCCAGGATGGGCATGTCGTCCAAGGAGTCGGAGGGGGAGTTGAAGTGGTTTGCGACTGGAAGGCGCAGTCGTTTGTCATGAACCAAGCGTAGGTGTTCCACAAAGCAGTCTCCAAGCCTCCGCTCGGTTTCCCCGATGTAGAGGAGGCCACATCAGGAACAGCGGATACAGTATATCACATTAGCAGATGAGCAGGTGAACATCTGTTTGATATGGAAGGTTTTCTTGGGGCCTTGGATGGGGTTGGGGGGTCATGGAATAGGGGCAGGTGTAGCATTTCCTGCAGCTGCAGGGAAAAGTGCCATGGGTGGTGGGGCTCGTGGGGAGTGTAGAGCGGGAGCTGAGGGTACAGGAAGGGTTGGGACTAGGGCATATGTACCCGCTATGACAGCAGAAGTTTGGAATTCTCCAGAATGGTCAGGAGAAGGGGGATCTAGAGAGTCGCATTGTGTCCCCATATGGAACCCAGCAGCTCAGGGCTGAGGTGGAACACCTGGATAAGCTCACATATAAAGGGAAACTCTGTGTACACATGATGGAAGTGGAACAGGCAGGAGCGTTAAATGGCTATGATGTTGCTGAAACGGCCAAGTTGCTGCTGTTCTCCGGGGATAACAGGCTGTGCCGGACCCTCCCGGCTGGTGGCAAGAAGGTGCAGAGTAGGTTCGCTGCCATCCAGGAGGAGATCCTGGAGGACATGGGCTTCAATGATGAAAGCTCATTCTCCCGAGTAGAGAATTCCCTACAGGTCACAGGGGAAACCTCACAGGCATTTACGGACAGGCCTGTTTATGTGGGCGGTTGAGGAGGGTACCTCTGGGTAATCTCTGGGGATACAGCCGTTGGCTCAGCATCCCGGTGGCCAACAGCCTACTGAGGGTATGGACCAAAGCCGAGCTTTGGTTTGACCCCAAAGACCCCCAGACCAGTGAAGAGACAGTGGTGAGGCAATGTCCCTAGCATTTAGGGACAGCCAGGGGAAGAAAGGTCCACCGTGGATACATGAAGTGAAGCCCATTCCTAGTAAGAAAGAGTGGTACCCGGAGGGGGAGGAAGGAAGCCCCCTCAATAAGAGGTGCGACTGCTTCGGGTGCAGGAAGAACGGGCACTGGTGGAAAGATTACCCCGACTCAGGGAGGATGAATGAGGGGAGAGATCCTCCCGTGCCTGTCCGGGAACTGGGTCTAGTAGTGCAGCGTTCACCTAACAACTTTGAGGGGTTTTAAAAAATATTCCGGTCCGCGCTCACAGGGTCAGGGATGGCAGTCACAGAGACTCGTACAAGAGCCCCCACCGCCACACACCAGAACCACGGCCTGTGACTAAAGCCAGGAGGGTTTAGGGTGAACCCAAAGGAGGGACATATTAAATAGGCAACATCAATTTCTTTCCGAATAACCTGATTTGTTTGGCACAGGAAATAACTGAATAATATGGGCTGGCAGGAAGGGAAAATCCTGGGGCTGACTGTGCAGGCGGGGGAGAGAATAGAGACTGGACCCCGCGCTGTGGGCAAGCACCAGGCAAGCAGTCTGGTCAAGGAAGAAACCCAAACAGGTACCTGCTGGGAACCAAGGGGCTCAGGCCTCATAACAGCAGCCCAGGATAAAGGGGCAACAAAGGGGTAGCAGTGGCCCCTGACCTGAAGATGGTCCAGGTGCTGGGTGCCAGCCTTAACCCTCTCCTGGGGGCACTAGCTGGGGAAAGAAGGTGGAGCGCCCACATGAAGTAATGAGGCAGCTGGGCAGCCTGGGCTGCAATAAAGGGGCAGGCAACCAGGCAGTGGCCCTGGAGGGTGGGAGGCACCAAGGGGAAGCCTGAGTTCCACAGGCTGCGGGGCCTGGGCAGGTGAAATGTCCCCCCAGGGCAGATTAGGGTTCACCCTTAATATGGGACTCAGGAAGTTCCCCAGAGCCCCCGGGGAGGCTACACGTCTCACAGGTCACAGATCAGGCAACAGCCTGGGATGGGGTGAACCTCTCGGCAGGGGGTGGGGGGGGTGCGGGGGTCCTGAGGGACAGCATGGTCCTACTGGCCGTGGAGCTGTGGTCAGCCTAGACACCCTTGGGCGAGCCCAGCCCACCCATAGTTTAGAACATGGAACATTACAGCACAGTACAGGCCCTTCGGCCCTCGATGTTGTGCTGACCTGTCATACTGATCTGAAGCCCATCTAACCTACACTATTCCATGTATGTCCATATGCTTGTCCAATGATGACTTAAATGTACCTAAAGTTGGCGAATCTACTACTGTTGCAGGCAAAGCGTTCCATTCCCTTACTACTCTCTGAGTAAAGAAACTACCTCTGGCATCTGTCCTATATCTTTCACCCCTCAATTTAAAGCTATGCCCCCTCGTGCTCGCCATCACCATCCTAGGAAAAAGGCTCTCCCTATCCACCCTATCTAACCCTCTGATTATTTTATATGTCTCAATTAAGTCACCTCTCAACCTTCTTCTCTCTAACGAAAACAGCCTCAGGTCCCTCAGCCTTTCCTCATAAGACCTTCCCTCCATACCAGGCAACATCCTAGTAAATCTTCTCTGTACCCTTTCCAAAGCTTCCACATCCTTCTTATAATGCGGTGACCAGAACTATACACAATACTCCAAGTGCGGCCGCACCAGAGTTTTGTACAGCTGCAGCATAACCTCTTGGTTCCGGAACTCAATCCCTCTATTCATAAAAGCTAAAACACTGATACAAAAACACTGAACATAGCTGATCAGTATTTAACCTCAACTCTACAATCCTACATACCACAGATAATCTTGCATCCCCTTCATAATCAAGAATCTATCCACCTCTGGCTTAAAATGTTTAAAGTTTCTTTATCCACTGCCTTTTGAGGAAAGGGATTCCAAAGATCCATAACCTTCCGAGAAGAAACTGTTTCCTCATTCCTGTTCTAAGTGGGGTGGCACGGTGCCTCAATGGTTAGCTCAGCTGCCTCACAGCACCCTCAGCGGCTGCCTGTGTGGAGTTTGCACATTCTTAGGTTTTCTCTGGGTGCTCCACAATCCAAAGTTATGCAGGTTAGGTGGATTGGCCGTACTAAATTACACTTAGTGTCCAGACATGTGTAGATTAGGTGGATTAGCCATGGGAAATGCAGGGTTATGGTGTTTGGGGAAGGGGGAATAGAGTGGGTCAGCACAATCTTGTTGGGCTGAATGGCCTGCTCCCATACTGCAGGGATTCTTTGACACCTCCCTATTTTGAAACTACAGCTCCTAGTTCTAAATTTTCCCAAAAGAGGACACATCCCTTCAACATCCCTCCAGTCTATTCTCCTCAGGGCCTTATATGTTTCAAATAAGTCAACACTGCCTCTTCTAAACTGCAGGGGATACAGGCCTTGCCTGTCTAGCCTTTCCTCAGAAGGCAATCTAGATACTAGTCCAGTAGGTCCACTCTGAACTACTTCCAACACAAGAACAGGTTTGTAGGGAAATCACAGAGAAATGCAAGGAGCAGAAAAGCATAGCAATTGGTGACTTTAATTGTGCTATTACAGTCTGAAACAAAATAGTTTGAAGGGCAAAAGATTTTGTGAAGTCCGTTCAGGATAGTTTCTTGACAAGTATGTTTCTGTCACGTTGAAGAAGAAGGCACTACGAAACTGAATTCTGCAGAATGAGTTGTGTCAAGTGAATCAAGTGTCACTCAGGAACATATAGGAGAAAGTGATTATGATATCATTGCTCTAGGTTACCCAAGGGAAAGTAAGTGGGGAGCAACCTAAAATAAAACAATTTATTTTAGCCACTTTTAGAGGGTTGCGAATGAATCTGTGTGATTGGAATTAAAAACTGGCAGGAAAATATGTGATTGATAAATGGATTGCTTTTAAAGAGGACCACGGCAAGTCTCAATATATGTTAATACTATAGACTTAAGTGCGCTGTTACAAAATGTGCAGATAACACAAGACTTGGAAGTATCATGAACTATGATAATTGATAAATAGGTTGCTGGAAGAAAAATTGGCAGATTAACTTTATTGCTGGGAAGAATGGCGTGAGAAACATTTATAGGAAGAACAAGGGCAGGCTATATAAACTCAATGATGCAATAGTAAAGGAGGTGCAGGAATAAAGGGATCTAGCAGTAAGTGTAAGCAGATTGTTAAATATGCTGGGCAGGGTGGGAAAGGACATAAAAAAGCATAGGGTATCCTGTGCTTTATAATATGGACACAGAGCACAAAACAGAGTGGTTCTGATGAGGAGAGAAGTAGGAATTGCAGATGCTGGAGAATCTGAGATAACAGGGTGGAGAGCTGGATGAACACAGCAGGCCAAGCAGCACCGGAGGAGCAAGAAGGCTGATGTTTTGGGTCTAGACCCTTCTTCAGAAAATCCTTTTACAAACTTTTATAAAATATTGGTTCAAATTTAATTGAAGTACTGGACTAGATTTTCAAAAGGAATTGGATACCTGACACCAAGCTGAATTTTGGATCCTATCTTTATGCTTCAACTACATTGCTAATGCAAAACTATTGTCACAACAAGAAATGTGGCTGCAGGGTATCCCATGACTTATAAAGTTATCTGGTTTATTAAGGCCACTTTTAGTTTTTGAGTGGAAAACCTTTTAATTTTATTTCTTTGTTTTTCTAGTTCATATTGAGAAATACTTTAATGTTAGCTATTACCTTATTTCAATATTTTTCTACTTATACTATGCTGGTCTGTAATGTTTTAACTTTTTAACTTTGTTTCTCTCTTTTACGACTTTGTACCTAAGTTTTTTGTACCTTGGTACCTTTGTGGTCGTTAGCTGAACTAGAGAGGCAAAGATGGAAAGTAAATAAGAAATACTTAGAAAGTTGTAAGTGGGTTGTACCTATTATTGCTGTGTGCCTGGCACTTGCTTGTAGATTCTCTTTCCAAGGGAAAGGGTTTGAAAGCTTGAAGTCAGAATTCAGCAGTGGTGATGGCTTTCTAGTTGAATATTTGGAAGGCTCCTGTACATGTGAACTCAGTAGGCCGAGCAGAGAGAATGGTTCTCGTTCCTTACTAGTTCTGTGGTTGTACCACTTGCAGATTGACTGGGCACTTTCAGCAGAGTTCTGGTTAATTTCTTGAATTGCTTTCAGCTGAGAGCTCTCTCCTTCTCTCAGAAGATGATTTCCCAGGGGTCTTCTTGAGGTTCTGGTTGGAAATGGTATCTCACAGAGCCTTATGCAGATCAAAGTTAGGATGGTTATGTTAACACTTGGTGAATCACTGTCAGCCAAAACAAAGTCAAAGTCAGTTATGCTACAATTCTTCAGGGGTATCCTTCCACTCTTTTATTTTGTCTTTTACTCAGAAGCTTTGGCTTCTCACATGTTTAAAAGGACCCAATATGTTGGCCCAGGGGTTATTCAGACATTGAAAATCTCCCTTTGTGGTCAAGGTGGAGATAACACAACTGCCTGTCTGATTTCTGGCTGAGGTGAACTACCAGCGAACAGTCATGTGACTCCTGGGAGCCATATTTTTAGACGCTGTGCCTATTTGTGACTCCAGGCCCACAGCAATGTTGTTAACTCTTAACTACCCTCTTGGCAATTCGGGAAGGACAATAAATGCCAGCCTTCTTTATAACCTATAAATTATTATAATGACATCCATGACACTATTTATCTTTAATTTTAAATTGGCAAGGAAGCAAACTTGGAAAACAATTAAATTTGATGTGTGTCTGCAACAGATGGGAGCTATCTGTTTGACCCTGGTAACAAAGAGAGGTGATAGCATGCTGCCACTGCCACTGCCTGTTGAAGACAGTAGCAGCTCCTCAGAGCACCAGAAGCATAAAGGTAAGAGATGGAGAGTGGAGAGGCAGAACTGAAGTAGTGTACAAGATCTGGTTCAAGACACACAGGACCCAATCATTTCCAACATCAAAGGAAAAATTGTGCATTCACGCCCACTGTAAACTCAACAACTAGACAGTAATATGCACGTGACTGCATGGTTTGATGAAATGTTAACTGTAAAGTACATAACCTGACAAGTTTAGGAGCTTACTGAGTCGTTAATTGGATTCCTGTTCTCTTTACCGTACCTTCACACTGAAAATTGCAGGCAGACATCTCATTCCAGAGCTGATCTTCCAGGACTGCCATTCTTAAATCATGTGCACACAGGGTCCTTATCCCACCAGCAATTAGAAATCTGGACAATGTGTGCGGGCTAGCCTTTAGAAAGTATAAGAAAGCTTTTGAGAGAAATAATATTTAATAATGGTTCCAGAGATTTGTTTTATTTTTACTCATGGGATATGGGCTTCCTGGGCTAAGCCAGTGTTTATTGTCCTTCCCTAATTGCCCAGAGGGCAGTGGGTCTGCAGTCATGTATGAGTCAGACCAGGGGAGGACTGCAGTTTCCTTCCCTGAAGAACATTGGTGAACCAGATAGGTTATTCATGACAATTACCAATGGAAATTGATTATCAGACTCTTAATTCCCAATTTTTATTCAAATCTAATTCTGTCAGCTGCCATGGTAGGATTCAAGTCTGAGCCCTACAGAATTACCCGAGTCTGTGAATAAATAGTCTACCAATAATACCATTAGGCCATCACCTTTCCTTCAGGGAACTTCTATCCTGTGCATAGACTGGAGGAATTGGGAGTGTTTTCTTTCTAGAAGAAAAGTTTGAAACAAGATTTAATAGAGATATGATAGTGTGATCCAGACAGAGTGTACAGGGAGGAAACTACTCATATTGGTGGGAAAATCAAGAACAAAAATCACAGATTTAAAAATGGCTGATGAATGATTCCAAAACAGCCTGAGAAAATGCCCTTAGACAGCTCTTTATAATCTTATGGAGTTAGATTCAATTAACGTTTTAGCTAGGCCACAAGGAAAGGGTTGAGGGGGAAGGACTTGATCATTTACTTTTGCAGAAGGGTAGACTTAACAGACCAAATGTTTAGAGTACACAGATTTTATCGTTCTATGCATGTCAAGCAGAAAGAAATGGCATTTCCTTTTATTTTAATATCTGCGGAGCAAAGGAAATTACACCATCACTCTGGGCACAGTTACTGTTCATATGCAAAAGGGTCTATTCTGTAGTGACGTCAGGTCACAAGGAACTGGGGCCTCGGTGCATAGAGCTCCAAGTAACATGTCCTCTCCTACAATCCTCTGGATGTAGTTAGGTTCGATAAAGTCCACTGCTGTTCTGTCACAGGAGTATAGACTGCACATTAGTACACAAACTTTTCAAATTCATTCTTTTCATTTATAAGTGAAGGGTATAACCAAATGTGTCGGTTAAAGAATAAGAATGAATTTTAGCCCTTATTCAATAAGAATGATTTGCAACTGAAGTAGAAAAAGTTTACAAATTCATTGATTAATTTCAAAAGTCATTTTGTCACCAAGATTTAGAGTCAACAAAATCTCCTTCAGAAAATTATTGTCAATATTCTTTTCCAGTTATTATTGATGAACCAATGTTTATTGCATGAGGGATGAAACCACAACATTCAATGCTAATTGCTGGGACAAAGCATTTATCAGCTTCTGAAAAGGTTTAGTGTGTACGATCAACATGAGCTACGATTTATTCATGCACAATTCCCATACGCCAACACAATCTACCCACTCTATGCGGTGGCTGGTTTAATAGATTAATTAAAAACGAAGGAGCTATGTCTCTCCATGGTTTGGTAGAGTTGCTGTCGCCATGATAACAGGGTTCCAAGTTGAGTTGTGCGAAAACAAAGACGACCTTCAGAGAAGTTGCAATTAAGTGAGGGAAAAGGGGAGATGCCGTCTTTTAATGAGATGAATTGAAGACACCGTTTGCTTAATCAGATCTGTGGCATTCATCAGGGAAGAGAAGGGAGTTTGTTTTAACTCACAGCTTCTCCTTATATACGTGCAACGCTTTATTTTCCTTCATTCCAGTGTCTTCCTTTAGCCTGCACTGCGAAAAACAGATTTGCTTATCATTTATGTCTTTTGATGAGTTTTTTTTATGAGTGAATGGTCTGCCTGGTTTTCTTCCATCATGGAAGTGATCATACTTTGAAATTATTTCATTGCCTGTAAAGTACTTTGGAAGAATCTGAGAACGTAAAAGAACTGCAGTGCTTATTTTTCTATAAAACCAACCTGGTTCCTACAAATGGCCTCTTGCTTAGAGAAAGAAATGCTAACTACAATTCCTGCCGCAGTGACATAAATTTAGGGCAGGAGTAGGCCACTTCAACCCCTCAAGCATGCAGCACTATTTTATTAGACCATTGATGATCTGCACATCAACCCCACTGCCTTCCTTTGCACCATGTTCCCCAACCTGTCAATAATACGCCTATCAGTACAAACTGATTCAGCATCCACAACCTTAACAGGTACAAGTTCCAGGCTTTTACTATTCTTTATCATAGAATCCCTACATTGGGAAGCAGACTATTTGACCTATCAAGTCCACACTGACCCTCCAAAGCACACTCTAATCCCTACTCTATCCATCCATTCCTGCATTTCCCATAACCAATCTGCCTGGCCTGCCCAGCTTTGGAGCTTGGGAGGAAACTGGAGCACCTGGAGGAAACCCACACCGACACAGGGAGAATGATACCCAGCTCCCTGGCACTGTGAGGCAATTGCTGAGCCACTGTGCTGCCCATGCAAAGAACAATATAAGAATTATAATACATAAGAATTATACAGGAAAACGTTTGTAAAGAAATGTTTCCTGATTCCATTCCTAGACAACTGAGCTCCAATTTAAAGATTATGACCTTGAAAATGAGAAATTCTAGGTGTGGGGAGGTGAGGATTCTCCATCTTTGCCATGGCAGAGATCTTTCAGACAGCTTCCTTGCCAGGATTCCCTTATTAGAGAAAATAGTTTCCTGTTCCCCTTGTCCCACCAATTCTAAACTTTAATTCAGCCACCTCACTTCTGCTTTCTCGAATTTATTTTACTCCTGAATTTCCTGCTCAGGCCCGTCCATTCGCACCCTTCATTCTGCTCAGTGATAGTGCTGAAGCTGATGATTTTGCCCCATAGCATTATTCACTAATGCAGTTCATTCCATTTGTCTGAAATAAAACAAAGAACTGTGGATGCTTGAGATCTGAAACAAAAACGGAAGGTGCTGGAGAAACTCAGCAGGTCAGGCAGCGTCTGTGGAGACAAATACAGAGTTAACATTTTGAGTCCAGTGACCGTTTTTCAGAACTGAAAGCAGCATGGGAAGGGTGGTATGAGATAATGGGAACTGCAGATGCTGGAGAATCCCAAGATAACAAAGTGTGGAGCTGGAAGAACACAGCAGGCCAAAGCAGCATCTCAGGAGCACAGGCGGTGGTATGAATGTTGTTAATGGTGTTTGGGGTTGGAGGGTAGGGGGAGATTTCTACTTGAAAGATGGAGATGTTGTCAGAGAGAAAGGTGGGGGTAAGGAGAAACAGAGAAAGGGGATACTCATGATAAACCAGGAGAGAATACAGAATGGGTGTGAAAGGGAATTGTGAACAGTTGAAAATGGGTTGACAGCAGGACCTAGGGGTGTTGTGGTAAGTAACAAAGATGGCGATTCATGCTCTGAAATTGTTGAACTCCATGTTGAGTCCTGAAGGCTGTAAAGTACCTAGGTGGAAGATGTGGTGTTGTTTCACCAGCTTGTGCTGAGCCTCACCAGGGAACACTGCGGCAGACCTGAGTCAGAAATGTTGGCACATATAGTCATCCAAGTCTGGAACTGAACCTGGAATTTTCCTGAATTCTGAATTCTCCTGTATCAGACTATTAATGACTTATCTTTGTGTTCACTAACCCTATACGTTTTGTATACTTAGAAACTGTTACAATCTGCTTTAATGTTCCTTGTGGGGTTGCTTATATACTTGATTTCGCTGCTCTTAATCAATCTGTTGTTTCTCCTTTGCTAAATTCTAAACTGCTCCCAATCCTTAGGCTTGTTACTTTGTTTGGATTAACCACTGTAAAAAACCCCATGCAGGGTTACAGGGGAGGTGGAGGTGGGTCTGGGTCTGTGTGGGATGCTCTTCAGAGGGTTAGGTGCAGACTCAATGGGCTGAATGGCCTCTTTCTGCATGGTAGAGATTCTGTGATTCCATGTCACTCTTGTTGACAGGGCCTTTGGCCTTGTCTGACCAACACTTCTGCCCTCATCCCTTTTCTTCGCTCCCACAATATCAATAAGGTCCCCACTAGTCCTCACTTATCTACACCACCAGGATCCACATCGAGAGGATCATTCACCTTCATTTCTGCCACTGCCAGTGGGATGTCACCATCAGACACATAATCCCTTCCCCTCCCCTGTTAGTCTTCTGCAGGGACTGCTCCTTCTGGGTGACCCTCCTCCTTCACATCTAACACCTCTCCACTCTGACAGCACTTTGCTTTGAGATCACAGGTGTACCAGCTGCCTATTTAGTTCATCCCTCCTCACTCTCCAAGGCTTCAATAGCATCTTCCAGGTGAAGCAGCACTTTACCTGTAATTTACTCAATCTAATATCCGCTGCTTGCAATGTGGTCTCACTGGTGATATGTAAAATAAACTGAATGACAGCTTTGCAGGCCACCTCTGCTCAGTTGGCTAAAAGAGACCCTGAGCTTCCAGTTGCCTGTCACTTTAACACGCCAGCTTGTTCCCTGGCCAACATCTCCGTCTCAGGCCAATTGCAGTGCTCCAGTGAAGCTCAGCACAAGCTGGAGGAGTGGCACCTCATCCTATGTCCTGTTACCTATGTAGCCTTCAGGAAGCAATATCAGAACTAATTTCAGAACATGAACTCCTTCCTCCTCATTTGTTACCCATCCCACGCCTCCAGATCCTGGTCTATATGGGTTATTCCCAAAATAGCCAACGCATGTTCAAGTACTAACAGTCCCCATTATCACCTACCTAACTTCTCTTCATCTCTTACGATCTTTTTGTCTGTTTCCCTCTTTTTTACACTCTCTCTGGACTCCGTCTCCACCTATCTGCTCATTTCTTTGTTCAGCTCAACCTGTCCCACACCCTCTAATTATCAACAAAAATGCCACCTTTTCCAAGCTGTTTCAAATTCTGAAGAAGGTTAGAACATAGAACATTACAGTACAGTACAGGCCCCTCGGCCCTCGATGTTGTGCCGACCTGTCATACCGATCTCAAGCCCATCTAACCTACACTATTCCATGTACGTCCATATGCTTATCCAATGACAACTTAAATGTACTTAAAGTTGGCGAATCTACCACCGTTGCAGGCAAAGCATTCCATTCCCTTACTACTCTCTGAGTAAAGAAACTACTCACTGAGCTTGGTACATTAACCCTGTTTACTCCTCTTTCCACAAACCCTGCCAGGCCTGCTGAGTTTCTCCAGCAATTTCTGTTTTTGTTTGTTTCAAATCTCCAGCACCATAGTTCTTTGTTTTACATTAAATTCTCTCTTGTCAGAGATTGTCATTGCCTGGCACTTGTTCGGTACTTGCCCTTATCAATCAAGTTTGGATATTGTTTTCAGTAGCCTGTTCACAAGGATTGCGCTTGGTGTATTTGAGTTCAGCCAAAAAACCATCGTATATGGCCCCTAAAGTATTATTCACTTTGGTATTTGGTTGGTTAATAAAGTTTAAGAGCAACATATTTGTATTTATGAGAGGTAATGGGAGCTGCAGATGCTGGAGAATCCGAGATAACAAAGTGTGGAGCTGGATGAACACAGCAGGCCAAACAACATCTTAGGAGCACAAAAAATGACATTTTTTCTGATGAAGGGTCGAGGCCCGAAACATCACCTTTTGTGCTCCTAAGATGCTGCCTGGCCTGCTGTGTTCATCCAGCTCCACGCTTAGTTATCTTTGTATTTCTGAGTTTAGCTTGAAAAATGTGCCTAGTCTGTGCTGTATTTATTATTCTCAAACAATCTGCATCTTTCCACCTCTGTAGATGGTAGGGTATGCTTTCAACGTGTCTCTGAGATATAAAGCCAGTTTTGCAGATTGGCTGCCAGTATAGAGAAAGTCAAATTATTATTTCTGGCCCATTGACTCTTGATCTCCAGTTGGGATCACCATCATCAAATTTTCCACCATCAACATCCTGGGGTCACTATTGACTTTCAGAAACCGAACCAGACCATTCGTGTAAATACTGCAGCTACAACAGTAGGTCAGAGGCCAGGAAACCTTCAACAAGTCTGACTCTCTAAACCCTGCCTACCATCAGAATTGAGGCAAATAGAAAATTCTTCACTCAATCGGTGAATCTTTGGAATTCTCTACCACAGATTGATGATTGATGGATGATTGACTATTGTTAAAGCTAAGACAGATGGATTTTGGATGTCTTCAAGGAATCAAGGAGTTTGGTGAAGGGGTAAAAAGATTAAGTTTCAATAGAATATCAGCCACAAATATTGAGGGACAGTATGGCCAACTCTTGCTCCTATATCTTCTCTCCTTAACCCTGAACACCGAAGCCATAAAAAAGAACAAAATATAATTCAGCATTGTAAGTATTGGTTAATTTCTATAATACTTAACATTGTAATAAATGTTTTATGATGCAAAGCATTTTTGAAAAATATGTGGAAAATCATTTATCGAAATACATTTGGAAAAGAAATCTCTGAAGGTATTCACTTTCAAATCCTATGCTCGGTGTTAATAAGAAATTGTAGATTTGACAGTGGCACATAAGCATTAGTCCTTTGTGACTGATCCTTTGATTTTGATCAGGATCTTCGGAGACTTAATCAGCAAATTCAACAAGTACCAGCTACAACATGAAAAAAATTAGAGTCAATGATCAGACCAAGTGAATGACCTTACATCACAAACGATCTCATATTGGTGTAAGATATCATTAGCATAATATGCAGATCACAAGATTGGTTTGGATGAAGAAGAATTTTTGATTTATTTGATCTTAAACCTCCCACGTGGCATGTCTAAATTCTTCCCATTCCAGCATTAACTGAGCTCAAATTTCAAGGGGTCCAATAGTCCAATAGTCAGCTTAAAGGGATGAAGGTTGATCTACGGCAATAGTACGACATGTGAAATGGGTTCAGAGAGCATTGACAGCCAATATTTTTTTTCCCTTGGGACTTAATCTTTTTTTGACTCAGGTTCACAGAATATTAGCTTAAGCTGTGTCTGGAAGCTTGTTTCCTAGGCTGTGTTGCTTTCAATTGGTTTGAAATTACAAATCTTGACAACATTTTCTAAGTCAATGGAAAATAAAAAATACAGTCAGCAATTCTCTTTTAGCCATGACTTTCCTAGCTTAAGACTTACCTATGTCTGGCTCACTTCCCACATTCTACCTTCCATAAACTTAAGGTCATTCAAAATCAGTTGGCTGTTTCCTAACTGGTATCAATCGCACTTCACTCATCATCACTTTGCTTGTTGACACACTTTGGTTCCCAGTCAAGTGATGCTTCGATTTAGAATGTTTGTCTCTTGTTCCTAAATCTCTTCCTGGCTTTGCCCTGTCAATCTTTTCTTGCACATCAACTCTGTGATCTCATTAAGCCCCACAACCTCTTGAGATATCAACCCCTCTTAACAAATCTGATTTTAGTTGCTCCACTGTTGTTGTCTATGCTTTCAGTCGTCTGGACCTTAAATTCTGAAATTCCCTCTCTAGTTCTTTTTGTTTTTCTAGTTATCTTTTCTTCTTTGAGATGTTTCTTAGAAACCCTAATCTTTTCACCATCTTTCCTGATGTAGAAACATAGCATACAGGAGCAAGAGAAGACCATTTGGTGAATAAACCTTGCTCTGCTCTTGGACATGATCATGCCTGATCGTTTCTCTCAAAGTCATGCTCCCATTTTCTCCCTATTTTCCTTGACACCTTCTTGAATTGTATCTATTTCTTTCTTGAACATATTCAGTGACTTGGCCTCCACAGTCTTCTGTGGTGCAGAATTCCACACGCTCAGTGAAGATATTTCTCCTCACCTCAGACTGAAATAATCTATTCAGTATTCTGAGACTGAGACCCTTTTGTACTTGATCCAATGGACAGTGAGACATCATCCCTGCATCCAGTCTCTCTAACCCTGTCAGAAAGTTGTGCATTTCAGTGAGACCTCCTCTCACACCTCACAACTCCAATGATTACAAGTCCAGTCATTGCAATCTCTCTCATATGAAAAGGCTGCCTTCCTTAGAATCAGCCTGGTGAATCTTTGCTGCACTTACTCTTTGCAAAGTATACTCATTCTTAAGTAAGAAGACCAAAACTGTGCCTAATACTTGAGGAATAGTTTCACCAAAGCCCTGTTCAGTTGCAGTAAGACATGCCTGCTTCTATACTCATACACTCTTTGAATGAAGGCCAACATACTATTTGCTTTCCTAACTGCTTGCTACACCTACATACTTGCTTTCAGTACCTGGTATGCAAAGATACCCGCAAACCATCACCATTTCTCAATCTAAATAATACTTTGCCATTTTGTTTTCCTGACTGAAGTGAACATTGTTATACTTATCCACACCATACTGTTTCTTCCATGCATGCACCCACTCACACAACTTGTCCAAATTGCCTTGAAGCTTCCTTTCTTCATCCTTCTCACTCATGATTCTACCCAGTTTGTGCCATAAGCAAACATGGAAATATTATATTTCATTTAATCATCCAAGTTGTTCATTCATATTGTCAACAGCTGGGGTGAAAAATGATCCCAGTGGGACTCCAATAGTCATCAATTTTCACTATGAAAACAATATATTTATTCCCACTATCTGTTTCCTATCTGCTAACCAATTCTCAGTTCATGCCAGCATCTTATCAACAACCTCATGTGCCTTTACTTTGCGCTATTATTACCACATATGTGGGGTTTTAGCTAAATCCAATTACACCATATCTACTGGTCTTCCCTCATTTACTCTACTAGCTTGTTTACAAAAACTCGAATAGATTTGTCAAACCCTAAATCTCTTTCACAGATCCATGTTGTTCTTTGTGTAATCCTGTTGGGATTTTCTAAGTTTCATGTTATCACATTCTTTATAATAATCACTAGCATTTTCTCTTGGGTTTTCTCCCTCCTTCCTTTTTTATATAGTGGGATTACATATGCCACCCTCCAATCTGCTGGAACTATTCCCGACTTGACAGAAATTTCAAAGATGACAATGTCGCAACCTCCTGGCTATAAAATGCAGATAGATTGCCAACTTGGCCAAACAACAAAGGATACTGGGCACATTGTCCAAGTAAAACTCTGAAATTACAAAACCCACCCATCCAACATAGGACAGCAGCCAGGTGCTAATGACATTAGCATAGTGTAAAACTTATACACACAACAATTTATCCACTACAAAAAGGAGGGCCCAGTCAGAAATGCACTGGGTCCTGCTGCACAATGGAACTAACAGTACTATGCCATCTAAATGATTGACTCTGTTACCAACTATTATCTCCCTCATTGGCCAGAACTATAGAAAGTTCCAGAAAACGATCTACAAGATGTAAAAACAGGGTTTGCCTGCAGATCTCTCTCTTGAAATCTCTTGGAATCAGGCTTGAATCTTTTGAGGCCTTTTGAGGAGAGCACATTGGCAAGAGGCTGAACCCAGCTGATCATCCAGGGAGATACAGGAAGAAAGTAGCTTCACAGACCCAGAGACAGAGACAGAGAAAATTCAGCTGCATAAATCTACAAGAGACTTGGGAAGGATTGTGAGTTTAAGGGGCCAAATAGGATTAAAGATAGTAAGTTTAGATCTTGAACTTTGTTCCAAATCAAGGAATGTTGCTGGGATTAATAGGATTGTGGTTCACCATGTGTTTCAAAATCTTTGAACTGGTGTTATTTAAAAATGTTTGGTTTATTCTATTTTTGTTGGAGTTCTTATGCATGATAAATTTCTGCTTTATTATTAAAACCAAATGTGCTGTATTGTGTACTTGTGTTTAAGTGAAAGACCACCTCATTAGAACTGAAAAAAAAATAGAATGTGGTCTGTCATGCCAGATTTCAATTTGGTATCTGTTCTGTCCAGTGAAAGTATCAGCTGGAATCATAATAATGGCCACTTGTTGTTGTCTAGTCTCTCCCTAAATCAAGTTAGACAACTCCAACCAGAATGTTACGCATGAATTTGCCAAGATGTCCCACACTACCAAAGCAATCAAGTCAATATGAATACAATATGAGGATGGAGCCTTAGTTCTGCCAAAGACTTCCTGGAGGCATCCTTCACCTTGTGGTATTTGGTACTTATAAGAAAGATTAGTGACACTGAATCTCCCCAAAGCATCTCAGTTTGTTCAAGTGGATATGACCACAACATATACCTTTCTAACAGAAGGTACAGACAATATCACCTGTATCAGTGACTATCTTGTATTTAAGGTCCCTTAGTTCTGACCTCACTGCACAAGTGGAAGCGTCTTCTGAAAGTCTACCCTTCTGAACCCATTTCACAAGATCAAAGCCCTCTATCGGATTGCTTTTCAGGCTTCTCTTTCCATAGAAAAGAGACACCAGCCCGTTCAAACTTTCCTCAGATTTGTAACATCTCTGTTCTGGGCTTGACTATGAAAATCTTTCTGCACCTTCTCTAGGGTCACTTCCTTATCTTTTTTAACAGGATGGAGTACTATAAAGTATAGAAACAGGAGGAGGCCCTTCACCCTCCTAAGTTGCTGCATCAAGAATCAAAGCAGCTTCTTGCAGCCTCCCAGTGAGAGGTCTGCTGCCTGTTCCAGGCAGTTACAGGAGCCAGCTTGCAGTCAGCCTCTTTTCAACCTGCCAGTGGCTGACGTGTTGACAATAATGTTGTGGAGCATAAAGTCTCCAGAGCCACTTTGGAGATCCTTACTGCTCCACTAGTAAAACTGCTCCACAAACTAAAACTGACCCACTCTGACCTCCTAAAGTCCGCCAAAAAAAGAACAGATTGTTGCTAAAAGGCTAAAAATAAAGCACTTTTTCTTCGAAAGGAGGAGCAGGTGAGAAGGTGAGAGTAAGCATTCTAAAGATTCGATTATGGTAGCTCTATTGAAATTACTTGATAACTGACATAGACTTGACATGATAAACCTAGGTGACTGTGTAAGTGAAATTCACAGACCTTTGTTAATTACAAGGGGTCTCAATCAACCATCACTGTCCATGGTTGACACTTAGCTCTTGTACACACAATTGGGTTGCTGTGGCCTTCACAGATCAGAGCCCACATTAGGCCTTCTCAATCCAGTTAGTTAGCCTACATTGGTTTCAATAAAAGAAAGGGAGAAACCAAGTTGTCGATACCAGAAGTATTATTTCTATTAAATGGAAATCAGATGATCAATAAGAACGCAGAACAAAACTGTGCAAGTCAACAGTTTTGAAGAAAAAAAAATTACTGACAGAATGTATCACTTGAATACGAAAATTAAATTGTGTAAGTCAAAATGACCGACAGCATCAATCTTGTAGCATTTGAAGAACACTGGAGGGAGACAGAACCGTTCGAAATTAGCTTAAAGTACAAAGAGAAACATTTTACCTCAGGGCCATTTGTGTTTGCTGGGAGATTAGAAGCTGCAGCAGGGGGCAGATTCATCAATTTGTAGGTTGTGAATACTGGAAAACCTCTGCTGTGCTGCAAGATTAAACATTTATTCCTCAAGGAAGGAAGATCAAATAACTCATGACAGACTGATTCACCAGAGAGTGGGCCTCCCCTCTGTTGAATGAAATTAACATTTCCAGCATTGTGGGATTACTTACTCTGTGCTTTGTAATTGCAAACTAAGACATAAAATAAAACATAATAAGCAAAAGCTACCGAATATTTTATTGATAATTAAATTGCCAAATTATTACTTATAAACAGCATACTCATTATACATTACAAGATTAAGAATAAATCACTGAAAATGTTATCTTCTATGAATAAACTCAATGTAAGAAATGCAGATTGTGCTCTGGAATTGGGTAACTTGTTTACAAATAGTCAAGGGATAAATTGTGAAAGGATTTGAGTACTCAGCATGTAACTGTAAGATGCACATCTCATCCCTCCTAAACGCATCACTATAGACCATTATGTTGGGAGGGGTGGGAAGGTCTGCATTAACAGACATCTGTGTGCCCTCTGGTGATGGTTGCCCACATGGGTATTGCCAGGGGGTGTACTGCTATTGTGACATTCTCCAGACAAACTGGTCGACGTGATGCCTGAATGCCTGACTGGAACCACGGAGTTGCAGGCAAAAAATTTCCATACCACTGCACAAGCAAAAAAAGCACTGAGCTGCAAGATAGGTCAAGCACCCTTTAAAGGGTTAGGCATCCAGATTACAGGCAAGCTAAATTTTAAGAAGTTACGCTATCGCTAGATCTCTGGTATGATTCTGCAGTGTTCCTGGAGGTGGTGCAGACAGTTCTTTGATACGCTAGGGGATGTTGTTGCATCTTTCTTGGGAGTATGGTGCATCAAAGATGGGGGAAGCTGTGGCAGTGACTTTGGGCCTGCAAAACAACACCAAGAGGATGGAGAAGAGGCTGTGGAGAGGGCATGCTCCACATCATATCGTGTGCCAATCTGCCCCTTGAAAGTGACCAGATTCTTGGTCTGTAGGTCCAGCCATGCTGTTCTTTATAGCGTCCCACCATCTTCATTTGAGTCCACTGAAGCAGTACTTGCCTGTAATCTCATCCCCTCATGAGTTCATAGGAGCCATCCTTTATGCCTGGCTTGGCTGCAGCCCATTCATGCCCAAATTGTTCACTTTGTGCTGATCCCAAATCTATACCAGCCTTCAATGCGCCAATATCTGAGCTCAGTTCTCATCCTCTTTGGCTGCTGAGGTTGTTTAGGTGGAAGCAGATGTTCTTGGATGCCTAAAAGCAGAAGGTGAGGTAAATGATATGTGGTGCGATGTAAAAGTTCTATTGTCACAGCATCAGCAACTTGCTCAACAAGTCAGAGACAGTTTGAACTCAGAGTTGAGAAGGGCAATAAGGCAGCAATATACCACTATCCCTCACTGTTCTTACACCTACAATATGAACAGCCACCTCTAACTTCGGGGTAGTTGGAACTGCCAGTTCTACTTTGATTCTTTTTATTATGTGCCACCTTCTCCTACAAAAGAGGGAGAAATGCCATTTGAGTTGGCATTGCGTTTGAGTGAGATTCTTGCTTTAGCAATTGGTATGTGGCAACAGTGACTCTGAGGCTGGCTGCAATTGGAATGGCATGTGAGTGAGAGCTGGACTACTTGGGTGTTGCCCTTCCCTGAGAGCCCCGGCCTGCTGCTGGCACAGCACTGGTATGTGCTGCATTGAACATGCGTTCACTGACCTTGTAATCTCACATCATCCTCTCAATCACTAGGTACAATTCCTTCTGATCACTCATCTTTGTAATCTCTTAAAATCACTTCCTTCTGATCACACGTCTTAGCGAATACGAAGATCGTCTCCTCCTGATCATTAAATTTACTTGCTTCTGCCTTCACCCTAAGTTTTTTACAATCTCTGCCTAAACATTTCTGTCGAGCTAAATAAGACATTCACTAAAACTATTTGATAAAGATTATCCTAATATTATCTTACATGGTTTGCTATCTAATTTTGCTTTACCACATCTTGTCAAGTGCTTTTGGATATTATACATTCTTTAAATGAATATGAGTTCTTGGCAAACTAACTGCAGACGTCAATAACAGATTACATATGAAATACAGTTAAGAACATGCGACCAGTTAAGAGCAAAAACAAAAATTGATAAGGGGCAAAAAAAGGCAGAAAAATACAGATAGTTAACACAGCTGTGCCAAGATTATGGCAGAAAAACAGGAGAGTCCCCAAGGAATTGCATCCCCAAGACAAGGGTTCTCATTCACTGGCTTAGGGCAAATCATGCCAGGCAAAGTTATTAGAATTATCTGAGGGGGTTTCAAGTGGGATAGATGAATGGAAACCAGTCAGTTTTATATATTTAGTTTTTCCTAAAACATCTGAGAAGGTGCTGCACATAAGTTACCTTCATAGGAGCCCATGGTGTTGGAGGTAGTATATGAGCCTGGATAGAGGATTGGCTAACTAATAGAAGACAGAGTTAGGATAAAGGGGGCATTTTCAGGATAACAACCTGTAATTAGTGGAGTGCCATGGAGACCAGCCCTGGGCCACAATTATTTGCAATATATATTAATTACTTGGATGATGGAAGTGAATGTTCAATCCCTAAGTTTGCAGATGACAGAAAAATAAGTGAGAAGGCAAGCGATGAGGATGCTGCAAAAAGTCTGCAGAGGGACATTGAAAGGCTAAGTGAGTGGGCAGAAACTTGGCAGATGCAGTGTAATGTGGGAAAATTTAGGTTATACATTCTTGTGCAAAGAAGAGGACCTGAATATTATTTAAGCAGAGAAAGACTGCAGAAAGCTGCAGCACAGATAGATTTGGGGTTCTCATGCTTAAACACAAAAACAGCTAGTATTCATGTTAAGCAGATAACAGGGAAGGCACATGGATTTTTTAACTTTATTTCATAGGGATTGCAGTAAGAGAAAAGGAAAGTTTTGTTAAAACTATATAAGGTACCAGTCAGACCACAGCAGGAGCACTGTGAACATTTTTGGGTCGCTTGTCTAAGGTAAGATACATTGGCATTGGAGGTGGCCCAGAGAAAGTTCACCAGGCTGATCCCTGGGGTTTGGAGGAATTTTCATACAAGGAAATGTTGAGTGGGTTGGACTTTTACATTTGGGGTTTAGAAGAATAAGAGGTGATGTTATTGAAAAATATAAGATTCTTAGGAGGCTCAACAGGGTAGCTACAGAGAAGTTGATTCCCCTGTGGGAGAATTTAAGATGAGAGGCAAAATTCCAGAGTAAGGGGTTTGTCATTTAAGACAGAGATGGGAAGAATTTTTTTCTGTCAGGAGTAATGCAGTTCTGTACTGCAAAGAGTTGTAGAGGCTGGACTTTTAATATTCAAGGCATAGATAAACAGAAATTTAATGAGTAAGGGAATCAAGAGTTCTGGAGAAAAGGCAGGAAAGTGGAAGTGAAGATGATCAGATCTCATTGAGTGGTAGAGCAGACTCGATGTGCCAAATGGCCTGTTTATGTTCCTACATTGTACGGCCTTTTTGAAACCATGGAAAACTGTTCTCTCACAATGTTCCCTTGTAATGGTGCAGAAATACAAACATCAGCTGGTTTAAATTATGACACGAGGAAATCTTTGTCGGCTCTTTATGCAGAATGCAGGCTGGACACTGCCAGCACATTTATGTGTGAGAACAGCTAATTACTAACCTCAGATAAATTAAACAAAACGGAGGAGTAAAATCAGCTAAACTGCAAAGAATAGAGGAGGCGCAGTGTGCTGGATATCTGAGCAAAGTGAGAAAATAACTTCAATTAGGCAATAGACAGTTAGACATTTTGAAATCGTTCTGTTGATAGCCTTAATTATTCATTGTTTGTCGATCTGCTCATTAGACACCAACGTATTTCTGAAGAAATAATATCAGTTTTTCCCTCTTGCGCAAGGGAGATCCTGTACATTTTCATTAAAAAATGTGTGCAGCTATTAATGTTGAAGTTACAGGTAACAAAAGTGAACACAATATCAGTGATCCCTGTAATCCCCTTTCATAATGATTTGTTTAAAAACTAAAAAACCTCTGCTATATATCTACATGTTATTTACAGTTTCAAATAATCTTTAGCTATAACAGGTATGTGTGATTGGGTCAAAATTGTCCTCTTATAGAGATAATGTGTACTAGAATGCTTACCATCATCAGACAGTGATAACAATGTCATGTCTCACCAAAATATTTCCTACTGGTCGGCATGCAATGTGCTACCATAGAACCAACCGTGCTCAGTCATAGAACATCTATAGATGGCAAGTCCACTTTCTAAGGCCATTGTCCATACTGCTGACACTAAACATAGAAACATAGAAGATAGGAACAGGACGAGGTCCATTCGGCACTGCTCTGGCTTTCTTCACAATCATAGCTGATTATCCAACTCAACAGCCTAATCCTGCTTTCTCCCCATAACCTTTGATCCCATTCATCCCAAGTGCTATAACTCGTCATCTCTTGAATAAATTCAATGTTTTAGCATCAACTACTTCCTGTGGTAATGAATTCCACAGCCTCACCACTCTTTGGGTGAAGAAATGTTTCCTCATCTCTATCCTAAATGGTCTGCCCTGAATCCTCATACTATAGCCCCTGGTTCTGCATACATCCACCGTCAGTAATATCCTCCTAGTATCTACCCTGTCCAGTCCTGTTAGAATTTTATAAGTCTCTATGAAATGCCCCTGAAAAGAAGTACATATGCACTCCCTTTTTATTTGCTGATGGCATGTGAGAGTCACTGGCTAGGCCAACATTTATTGCTCTTCCCTAATTGCCAAAGGGGCAGTTATGGGCCAACTACGTCGCTATGGGTCTGGAGTAACATGTAAGTCATTTCAGGTAAGAATGGTTGATTTCCTTCTCCAAAGAAATTACTGAACTAGCTGTTTTATTTTATGATAATGAACAAA
This sequence comes from Stegostoma tigrinum, assembly GCF_030684315.1. NCBI lineage: Eukaryota > Metazoa > Chordata > Chondrichthyes > Orectolobiformes > Stegostomatidae > Stegostoma > Stegostoma tigrinum. The sequence continues at coordinate 27,320,876 of NC_081379.1, forward strand.
GGTTACATAGTTACTATGAGGCCAGCTCTTTATTCCAGATTTTATTTTCATTCATCCAGTGACATTACTATAGCACCACAGTCCTCCCAGAATCAGTCAACATGTAAACATTATGTTACCTGTCAACATGAATGTTAGCGGAATGCAACCCAATGCTTGAAGTCTCAGTAGGTGACTAATTTAGTGCAAGGTTAGTGCTGTTTAAACACATGGATTCTCACGGAGAGATGCATCTGGCTGCTGCAGTAGGTACTGGAACTGGTTACAGCAGAGTCCCGGGGCAGAAACGAGAGTGGCACAGACAATATGTCAAACATTATCACTGCTGCTCTGAAGGCTTTCATTGAGGAAGGTTAGAGGTGGAGAGCTGTGTCTGTTCTGCAGGATACCATCCTGTCATGGAGTCCATTGAAGCAAATAGCTGTGGTGATCTGGATATAGATACAATGAGTTGGAGCAGCTCAATAACCTCAAATGTGTGTTTGAGTTTCAAAAGTGCATCTTCATTGCCTTATATCACATCAACTGCTCTAATAGCTTTACACGCTGCTCAATTCACCATTGACCCTTCTTTCACCTCCCAAAAATCTTTATCATTCATAACTTTTATTTCATATTCATAGCCTTACACCACCCTCTCTTACACTTTGCACTGTTGCAACTTCTACATCCATGCTCAGATTTTGCACACATTAATAGCTTTGGCAGGTACATTAGCCAAGCAGACTAAACACCTTCACTGATACATTTCTGTCTTTCCCTCGCTTGCTAACGTAGAAGGCAGCAGGACTGAAGCAGTGGCCAGGTGATATAGCAATGTGTCTTAGCAGAGATCTCGCTTGTGATTATTGCATCAGCTGCAACAGAACCCATGGCCAGTGGCATGTCTAGAGCCTTGGGAGGTGCTGATATCTTTCTAGCTGCTCCACATTCTCACACCTCTCTTCCACTGCATTCCACAATCTATTCTGCTGCAGATAAACAGCCACTTCTTCCTTTCCCCCTTTTCCCTCTCCACAACCCTAACATTGTGCCTTCAGATATATAAGAGCTGGTACCTGGCTAGGTAGAGGTGGAAGAACCACGGATTGAGGAGGAACAGGAGACTGGTGAAGAAGAAGCAATGTCTTAAGATCTCATAATCACACTCTCTAACTCAGATTGGCAGCATAGTATTGTGCCGTTTAGAGATAGCATAACAACGTGTTCTGCAAGTAGGGAATCACCAAGGCTGCAGACTCAGAAGAGGACTTCAATGTGGTGGCGCAGTGATAACGACTGCTAGTATATAACCTGAAATGTTTGGTGCATTCACAGGCCTGTCAGAAAGCCTTATGTTACACTTAAGAAGCATGGAGGGCTCTGGTTCTAATTTGGTGTGAGGCTATGTCCCATACTTGGAGCCCATCTTTCCCTGTTATGAATACGTCATGTATCCAACGTCATGTGCACCCTTGTGGATTCAACTATGATGCGTGGCCAATGCTTTAGGTTCCATTGTTGCTGGTCACAAGTGAAATACACCTACTATCTGAGAGAGATGTAAGCAAGCCTGGCTTGTTATCATGGAAAATCAGCAAAGGCTGCAAGTTCCAGTGCTCAAAACAACTTTCAAAGCAACCCAGCAATCCAGCTTCCAACTGATTACTCAGATTACCAATCCACTGCCCAGTGACTCCATGAAGCAAGGTCCTGCTGTCCTTTCTGAGGATTGGTTCATTTTAACCCCGCTAGTGCTCTGCCAGCCAATCCACACTCTTACTGTCTGTGCCAGGAAACGGCAGCTGAAAGTTTGACCTTCTCTTTCCAGTGCTGCTTGAGATCATCCTGCAAGGTCATCTCTAGTCCCTTCCACTAAAAGTCGCCAACTTTTCAGAAGCCATGTCAATGGTGTAGCAATGAGGTTATGCACAGGTTTGATTATATGGACCATTAGATGGTTTGAGGGCTTATTGGTTTAGAAGGTATTTGTGGTCACTTCCTTTCAGTATAATGGTCAACAGGATGCTGTGATAGCCCATGACAGTGTGGGGATGTTAATGTGGAGACGCGCACTGTGCTCAATTGAGAAGATGACAGGCAACCCAACAGAAAGACTGCTCTAGATTGGTCCAGGCAATGTAATTGTAGCCTCAGCTCCTCATTGGTCAACCATGCAATGCTTCAATGCGTATCTCTCATTGTACATTTTCTGGCCATTTGGCTGTGGAGTGGAATCATGAGCAAAAGATTAAAATGGGTGGCCCTCATCAATCAGCAAATGGCCTCTTATTTGACATTAAGGTTCAAACATTGAGGGAACAAGCGACTTGTTCAGAATGAAAGTGTCACAATTGCTGCCGACGTAATGGGCATCGAGCAGTATTTTGCATTGAGTATTGTGGCACACCAATGGTACTTTCAGTGAATGGTAACCTTTGTATCTGCAGTACACTTTTGCATTAGGAGGCAATGGTTTCCTCTGCACCATGGGAAAACACAGCCGACTTTAAAAGCCATATGCCTGGCCTACCTGCTTCTTTCTGTTTAGAGAGAATACAATGAACTACCCCATCCCAACATAAAAAAGGGTCTGTCAGCCTGTTGTTCAGGTCTTGGTGAACTATATAATATTACTGATGTCACTTGCTCCAATCTGGAGAGAGCGCAATGTGAAGAAATTAATGGTCACCTATACGAATGTTGTGTTCATTGTACTGTTAAAGTTAATGATTAAAAAAAGGGGAGAGTACTGATTGATTAAGCATAATAAGCACATATCACAAAGGACTGCTGGAGCACCGAGGTTTTGATAATGAGACAGGGATATATAAAGCTGCATTTAGGTAGCACTGTTCTTCCTCTGCACTGAGTTTGTAAGTCTGTTCGGAAGAGGTGGCAGAGTTCTCCGAGAACATCTTTTGTGAACTCATAGGTCACACCCACTAGCAGATGCTCAGTGTGAGGTAAAATAAATTTCTCTCAGAAACCTCAAGATGGATAAGGCTGCCTGCTGACAGTCTTTCTCCTGCTCCTTTGGAGATTGCTTGTCCTCTTCTGATCTGCCTCTGCTCCATCTCCCTCTCATGCTGCAGTCTATGAGTGAGAGTTTTATACATGTCTGGAAAGCACCAAGCACTTCTGCATGCCCAATCTCAGCCAGATAAACACATGATAGTAATCATTATTCCAAGTTATTAAACCTGGATTTTCATTTGGTTGTCACAATGACATTTATGTTGGGCATGCCCACAGTCAGACAGGCTGTGGATCTGCAGCAAAGTAATCATATGGAACAGGAAAGGGCTAGTATAGTTAGTGATCAGTTTAGTACATCAACTTTACTAGAAAAGCCTGGTCTTTTGAAGCTGTAGAACGTGGTTCAACAAACATTTAAATGAAACTTAGCCGAGGAGAATAATTTAGTGCAATGGCTGCTAGCGAAGTGTATGTTAATTCAGGTAAAAGGGTTATTAATAAAATATAACAGACAATATTGTTAATAATCACACATTAACATTTCTCACGATGTAACCTGATACCTATGCTATTCATGGCTTAACACTGGTACATTGTAAGGCCTTAAGCACTTTAACTATGCCTAGGTTTGAACTTACTATGCTGGGCAACAAATTGACTCCTTTAAAGGTAACTGAGCAACAACCGTATTAAAAGAGATGTCAGTTTTTAATTCCACGAAGAAAGCAAACTGCTACAATAATTTGTCTTTATGTAACTGCATCGTCAAAAAAGGCACATTTTTTTAAAAATTGCAAAAAGAGGATTCTTAAAATGACTTAAATAAATATTATCCAATATAACATTCCTCTCATATGAATGTAGCTGACAATTTAATAAAATCTGATGCTTGTCATAGAACACGTACTGATATGGAATAAATTGAACATTTCTTGCTCTGTGTCAAGTTTGTTCATTTGGGACCTGGCACATCGTCCCTTTGGATGTGTTTGATAGAGAGTGCCTAAATGTAGTGTCCTGACAGAACGCCTTCAGTTATCTACATTGGAGATACAGCTATGAGGCATTGGCAGTGTATATGCATCTCAGTATGCATTAGCCTCTTTAAAGCACAAAGATCATAGTTCAATTTGAAGGATTATTTCCTTTGAGGCTCTTGGATTGTATCCTTCAAATCTGCATTTCATTATATGGTTTCCATTTTTAAGTTGTCATTGTAATGTCACACAATATCAATATCTCAGTGATTGTCTGTGAACAGTTCTGATGAGTTTTCCAAGCTGCAGTTAATGCAGCCACCAGCAGGTGTCAGAGAGCCGCCTGACTTGATCTGTCTTTGAGTCACCCTCTTTCACAGAAGGCTAGAGTTCTGTGGGATGTTGCAAATGTGAAACCACAGGTCATGCCACATTAGAAAGCATCAACATCCTGAATAATGCCAAGTGGAATGTTTTCCCCTTAGCTGCATTTCTTAATATCTGCAGGTTTTGCAATGATCAATGTAGTGCCCGAAGATCCTGGCACTCTGGGCAAGTCAGATGGAGATAAATGAGGCACTGTAGCTGCCAGGTTCATTAGCAGGAGTGTGGATTTTGTGAGCATGAGCAAGCTGGGAAATGAGGACAGTAATTTCTGTAGCTTGGACATACCTTTTAGAATCAGTTTTGTTTTGGATTTTTTTTGAACAAGGATTTGGGCTTGAAACTGACTGCTCTCCCACAGTCAACTTATTGGAAGTTCTGTGGAATGTCTGATCTGTAGCCACAGCATTTCAGAGCAGACAGGGCTTCACTCCCCATCCTTCTCCCCACTGTCATCACCCTCTTCCTCTTCTAGTGACCTGCTTCCCCACTCTCAGTTGATGCTGTGGATGTACAATTTTGTAGCCAAGCCCAGACTTAACTTATTGAAAATCATTCACATACACAAGAGTTAAAACTGGCCTCCTGTCTGTGCCTGCACTCTCTGGGAAAGCTGGACCATCTCAAATTGTCTCAAAGTATCAATTTTCTCATTGGTAGGGAATACATTCACAATTCTCCACAGAATCTTTCATATCCACTGACAATTCACAAGGCCATAGAAAGGGAACCAACTACTAAATGTTCAATTGAAATTTAAAATGTCTGTCATGACTATTGATGGTTTTGAGCACTGCCTCTAATTGACAGACATTGTGAGGGACTGAACTGTGAGATCTTTTCTAGAAACTATTATACTATCTGACTGGAGAGTTTGAAATGCTGAACTACTTTTCTAATTTCATTTAGTATTTTTTTAAAAAGTCACTGAATCTGAACAAGGCTTTGATAGATTATATTGGAGCTGTTGCTGCAGTTCTTTGATGTCTGCTGTAGTTATGAATCAAGCTTTCATCTGAATTTTGGAAAGCAAAAAGACATTGTGAAATGTGGCATGAAGTCTATTGTTTATTTTCCTCTTGACTGAAGATAAAACTTTCAAAATGGCCCTCCATGCATACTTCCATTGTTTACAGATTTATTATCTGAGCGCATTGTGCACTGTCAAAGACAAGATGGATGAATTTCCATCTGGAAGAATTGTGAGAAAGAAGCAGGGGACTGACAGTGTTGGTCATTGCAAATACATTTTTCCTGTGCCTCGCTTGACTTCCAGCCAGAGGCATTTGACACCCTTTTAAAAGAGTGCTGTAGTACACCTACAATCCATCTTCATCTTTTTGATTTATGCTGTTTGCAAGCACATAAACTAGACTTTTCCTCATCTTCATCGCATGCAAAGTCAATGTACATTGTGCACATGCTTCAAAGAATAAGCTATTTGCACCATAAGTATAATGTGGTCTATTGCACCAGGGTCTGAACAAACAGTAAATTCTCCATTAACCTTTCTGCTCAGATAACTGGATTTCTGACTATATAAACATTCATAAGTAAATATCATGCCTTTCAGTCCTCTTCAATGAGGCGTATAGCCAGGGTTTTTCTTAGCTTAGATCTAAAATCTTGCGGTAGCTTTTAAACTAATTCAAATGGAAGTGTGCTCTTTGACATTCTGAGGACATCTCTGAGCTCTCTGCAGAAGTTAATGCCTTTTGTATTGACAAAACCTGCAGCTATTTTCTGTACAGCAGTATCTCGGAGACAATGTGCACCGAATGGTTCAGACAATCTGATTTTGGTAGCAGTTGAATGGGGAATCTTGTTTTTGTTCATATAGAGTCAAAAGATCTTTTACATCCACTTGAAGTGTGAAGCGTTTTTGAAGGAGTATTCTGTCTACCAATTAGCCAAGTCCCACATATATTTGTCCCATTAAACCAACTGTCAGCATTTTAATTTGAGAACTGAAGCCACTGCCTGTACCACTCAACATGTAAAGTAGGGACACAAATAGAAGTTGTGGAAAAGCTTAGCAGGTCTGGCAGCATCTGTGAAGAAAAAAAATCAGGGTTAGTATTTTGGGACTGGCGAGCCTTCCGCAGAACTGAGGTTTGTTCATCTCTGCCTGCAGAGCATGTTTGAAGATATTAGCAATTGGAATAGATCTACCTTTTGCAGAACGATCGCCTACCATGTACTCAGGGTTCCCCACCTCATCTTCATGATCTCTCAAAGGGAAGCCCCGCTGGTAAATCTCTTGGGAATAAATATATCGTGCAGGAAAGAAAAACCTATTCAAGTAACACAACTGGCGCAAAGGTGTTTGAGAAGCTTAAAAAGAACGAGGAAAACTAGACTCAGATTTTAATATTATTGTTTGAATGCAGTTGTTTGCATTGCTCATCATCTGGCCTCAATTCGACTGAGTGTTAGTTTCCATGTCTTCAGAAATGACTTAATGGAGCCTGCCAGATTGGGCCTGCAGAATTGTGTGGGAGGCGGTCCAGCCCTTGCAGGGGAACTGCCCCCCGCTTCCCATTTCGTCAGGAATGGGAATAGGTAGACTTGGGAATTATCCCATTAGTCTCATGAACAGGCCATTGAAGGTCACTATCCCTGAGTGCAGTGGTAGCTGAAAGGTTTTCCTCACCTCAGACAGCTCTCCTTTGCCCCCTACTGGCCACCCAGCTATGCCTTTTAGGTTTAACCATGGCCTCCTGCGGAGGCTCAAGGGGCAATGGAGGGGTACGCTCTCGTCGAACTGTGCTTGCTGCTCGAGGGTGGGGTTGGAAGGGGGGTATGCTGGCATTAGAGAGCTTGCTGAAAGCAATCCCATTGCACTTTGCAACCAAACTCACCTCTCCCACCTTGCTGGTGGGCCCCATCCCATAATCCCAAACAGCCCCCACTCATCAATTTCTGGGATACATGGATAATTCTCGGTGAATGCCTTGCAAAATTACTGGCAGCAGCAATCACTCCTGGGCAGAGTACCTGTAACCTAAGGCAGCCAGTGTCTGACTAACCTGCAGCTTTCACGGGGACTACTCGGGACTAAATTCTATGGGAGACTGATGCTGCCCACTTGAATGCTCGATTGTACTGAAGTAGCTTCAGGGAGCCCCTTGGAGAGGTTTCATGCCACTTCTCCCAACTGTAAGCTCAACACAGATCACCTACACTAAATTCTGTCCAGTGTGGCTGGAGGAGAGAGATGAGTTACTACAGCACTTCACCCAGGATTTACAACTAGTTATAAAACTGCAGTCACATTCTTGACTCATTTGTTATATTTCAGAGCTTGTCTGATCTGGAAATTAACAATAAATGTCAAAATACAAACTTCAGGTACAAAAATACCTGTCCTATATGGCACGGTGGTGGAAGATTACAATTGAACTCTGGGTTTTAACTAATTTATCGATATCATTTGGCATATCCAAGAGCTGAGGAATACAAAACTGAAAACAATTAGCATGAACTGTGAATTCTTACTGCTTAGAAATGAATGCTTTACTAGACCCTCCTTCAGATCTCTGTCCCATGTGTTCTGATATCCCCATGCGCTTCGTAGCTGTAACTGGAACATACATACAGTTAACCCCTTACCCTGAAACAAATCAGGATAATGAATAAACATTGGTGCCTCTTGCTTATGTCAGTAACTGCCTGAAATAAATAATTATGGCCTCTTTAAGATAACTATTCTTGAAACTTTATACACTTCTCAATGCATTTAGGTGGTTTTTTTAAACTTAGTTAAAGGTCAGAATGGGGAGAACAGTAAAAAAACAGCAGAAACTAAACTTCAGGTTAGATAGAGTGAAGGGATTATAATTAGAAATCTGAATTAAGAACGAAATTGCACATTCCTACATGTTAAGATTGTGACAGTCAATCTCAGGTAGCAATATTAGTTCTGTTTTATCTTTTTGTCATTGTAAGCTGATTAAAATAGAATTAAATTCTAGTTGCTTCTAATATATGTCATAAATACACAACAACACCTCATTCTTACAGATATCTCTGTTATTAGTTAAGCAGACTCATTATCCATTAGAAATATGTATATAATGAACATCTTTATTAAATCATTTATCTCTGAGTTGACTACATTTTTGTAGTTCATATGTCACAAATCAAATCAATTTTGAATTTAAAGAAGTTCTGCAGGATAATTCTAATTGCCTGCAAAATTACTACTATACACATTATATAGTGATTACTCTAATTAATTCATCATGTTCTTTTAGACATCTTACAAAGCACTAAAGGCAATTATTGCAAGGAGAAAAATGAATCATCAATAGCCTTTGTTAGGAAGATGAGTAACTAAGAACGCCAACTGCATTCAGACATATTGCCTGGAGTTGAAATCTCTTATTCTCATCTCTTAAATGCATTATTGATCCACATAGCATGCTTATCCACATGATTGCTCCGATATCAGTGTGTGCACTGATTGTCGGCCAATAATGCACTGCCTGATGATGCACATTGGAGCTTGGTGCACTGACAGATATCCACGTGGCCAGCTAATAGAAACAGAGTATGCACAAACAGTGCAAGTCATATTACATCTCCACAATGCTACACATTAGCGTACCATCTCATCGTGGCCCCTCAGAATAATGAAATATTTGTGCACTACAGTCTTCCACAAGCAGCAAAAACCCAACAACAAACACTGGTGCCTAGCATTTCATTTTGCCATTCTGAAATATCATGCACTATGCACTGGGAGCACCAATAATTGATATAATTGAGCTGGATACATTTATTCAAGCTGGCAGAGCAAACATGTCAGGAGAAGGATATCAGGAGCATCAGTTTTGACTCCACATGATCCCATCTGATCGATTTAGATAGCAAATGGTAGCCTATTGACTACTGATGGCAGCAGACTAACAACAATCAGGCAGCAAAAAGATCCCGAAAGCATACACAGAGAAAGGGAGGTATATTTAGTGAACAGCACAAAACATTAGTGGGGAAGACATGAGTGTGATGATGGTTGATAAGAAGATTTCAGGTAAATAGTGAAGGCTCAGCAAAATTGTTAAAATGGTACAGAGTTCAATGGGGACTAAGAAGAATTACTGAGCTAGTTTTACGCACCACCAGAACTGTATTGGGCTGGTCCTGGAGAGAATCACATTGAACTCAAAATATTAATTCTCTTCCTCTGCAAGACGGGCTGAATTTCTCCAACATTTTCTGTTTTTATTACCATATGGAGACACGGGTCGTCTTGAGCAAAACTCTGGAAGGTCCTTGAGCTTTTGAATCGGTGGGGAGATCTGTTCCACAATACAACAAAATTACTCCACTTCCAGTAGACTTGATGCTTACAATATTAGTTATTGAGACTCTTGCTTAGGATGAACTGTAGTGCATGGGATTATTCAGAATGAGTTAAAGAGAATATTTTATATGTCACTTTTTACAATCAAAATTAATGATTAGGAAGCCAGAGTTTGGGAGTGGATAATCCCCAGATACGCACAGAGAGAAATGAAGCATGAAATCCCCTCTTAAACTCCTGTAATGACTTTCCTAAAAATGCAGTGTATGCAACACTTTATGAAATGGCACTTTGTGAAATTACAACTTCTAGGTCTTATTGCAAGTTCAATGAACAGCATCTAACCGTACTTGAAGCTTTGCTTCTTAGCAAATCTGTCAGTGTTTTGGGGAGGTTTATTTCATTCCTTAACTTTTATACATCAAAGACTCAACATAGGCTTGTAGAATCATAGAACACCCATGGTAAATTGGCATCAAATTTAATCCTCAAGTCCCAAATTGCCCTGAGCAGTCATAAAAATATGTCATTCATTTTCAAAGAGGCTAAAAGAAGGTTGTTTGCGCAGTTGAATTCATTTTATGAAAGATTACACAAAATCCATAAAACAGTGTACTTGCCGTAGCAATGAATTAGTTTTTTTTAAATACTGAAGTGTAAATTGCATTGCATTTCCAAGCTGATCTATTTATCTGTGCCTGGAACCTCTTCACCTTTAATATTCTGATATATTCCAAACGTTAACACTATAATGCTGTACTGTTACAAAGACATTTTAATGAATTCTGTAATTAAATGATGGCAATGAATAATTGCAACATTTATTAACATTGCCTTCATTTGTAATGACATTTTAATAATTCAATAATTTTAATCAAATATTCATTTTTGACACAGATGACATTTTATAGGAATTCTTGCAGATAAAGATATAAAGTAGTACAGTGTTTTGAAACATGGGAACATTTTCACTTTAATGGCTGTTTAGTTTGCATATACACTTCACTGGTTTGCCTGTTGTGTTTGTGCTAAGTATGGCAGGGGACTTTGGTGGCTTGAGATGGATTTGAGAATACGTGGGCAGTTAAAAGTATAATGCACATGCAAGGGTTATATTATCTGCTGCTTATTAGCAACAACGGCGAATGACTTCAGAGCATATTAATCATATTTTGAGTTGGCTTGATGCAAAAATAGCCAACATTCGTCAGAATCATATTCTACATAATTCGGGAATCTCAACCCAAAGCCATTGAAAAAGGTCAATATTGGACAGAGGATGTCATTTTGGAGTAATGCGTCTCTTGTAGGCCTTTTTTTGTTACTAACACTTTGAAGCAAACATGAATTTCTTCAGCAAGATGGTAGTTAGTAATATGCAGGATGACTCAGCTGGAGTCACAGAATTAAAGAATCTCTGCAGTGTTGACACAGGCTATTCGCCCATCGAGTCCATACTAACCCTCTGAAAAGCATCACATCCAGACTTAGTCCCTACCCTCTCTCTGTAACACTGCATTTCCCATGGCTAATCCACCCAACCTTCACATCAGTGGACAGTATTGGCAATTTGACATGACCTGCTCACCTAACCTGCACAACTCTGGAAGGTGTGAGGAAACCGGAGTATCCAGAAGAAACCCACACAGGCTCAGGAAAATGTGCAAATTCCCATACATACAGAATGTTTACCAGATAGATTGGAATGGCTTTTGATCTTTTCGTTGGGAGTCAAGGTTCATTTAGTTAACAGAGAACAACACACTTGTGTGATACTAAATAAAAACCAAAAGAACTGCAGTTGATGTAAATCAGGAACAAAAAAAAGTTGCTGGGAAAGCTCAGCAGATCTGGCAGCATCTGTGAAGGACAAAACAGAGTTAACGTTTCGAGTCCAGTGACCCTTCCTCAGAACTGATGGTGGCTGGGAAACGTCAGTTTACATGCAGAAAATAGGGAGGTGGGTGGGGTAGGAAGTCAACTATAGAATAGAGCCCAAAGAGAGAGAAAGACAGTCGGACAGACAAAGGAGTTGCCAACAATCAGGCTGGGAGGGTGAATAGTTGTTAACGGGGACTGTTAGTGACTAACAACAGGGGGAGTGTAGTGGCAGGCTGTGTGGTAACAAGGCCTGGTGTGTGGGGTGAGGTCCCAGCCCCCCATTAACAACTATTCACCCTTCCAGCCTGATCGTTAGCAACTCCTTTGTCTATCCAACTGCCTTTCTCTCTCTTTGGGCTCTATCCTATCCTTTACTCCCTACCCCATCCACCTCCCTATTTTCTGCATATAAACTGACATTTTCCCAGCCACCATTAATTCTGAGGAAGGGTCATGTTTTCTCCTTCACAGATGCTGCCAGACCTGCTGAGCTTTTCCAGCAACTTTGTTTTTGAATACACTTGTGTGAGTTTGGTGATTCATCAATTTTAATATAACCAAGTTTTCAGATAAACCTTCTTCACACTGACTGCTATTTTGAGAGGAAATTTTTTTTTAATGAAGAAGAAACATGCTGCAGATTAGCACTATTAGATCTGTCAGTGTTTTGTCCTGTAGTGCCACCTTCATTGGCTGGCATCTGTTGAGCTGCCTCACACTCATCCACCTCCGAGGATACAGCTGTTCAGGTCTCCCTGCAGCTTCAACGCCCCTCCCCTCTGGGATAGGAGGTTGTCAATGCGTAGCAGACAACGAAACACTATACCCTTGAAGATACATTTTCAAGACTCCTCCCAGTTCTATCATGATGTTAAAATCTCACCGTCAGAAGCCTAATGCCATCCTCGATAGTGGCACTTGTAGCCACATGGCAGCAATCGTCCGCTACCCACGTGTTAAGGTTGCACACAGGAATCAGAAACCTTGGCGAGTGGATATACCCAGGAACCAACCATGAAGGTGTGGAGCTGCCCTCAACAGTTCAAACTGGCAAAGGATGTCAGGATATCGGTAGTTCCCTGGGAACCTCACAGATAGTAGCATATTCCATTTATTGCAGCTGCAGACAACTTGAACTTCAAGCAGTGGAACCTCTTCCTGTTTCCAAAGGTGCCTGTCTGCTCTGAGGGAACGTTGATGTTCACATGAGTATAGTCAGACTTCACCTTGGGATTCTGATCAGGGCCGCCTTAGAAATGCAGAGCCATACTTCCGTTCTGACTGCTCTTTCATAGCCCCCAGTCAGCTGGTGTATTCTGAACCTTAAAGGTTCTGACACCCACTTTGATAGCTGTCATCAAACACATCAGTACATACAGTAAGTTTGATGTGAGCGTGCTGGACGGGTAGGGGGTTTGGCTTCCAGGTAAGTGGCGTGCAGGTGATTTGGATGCCAGGGTACCTGCTGGGGAGGGATGTAGTGCCTATTGATTATGGGTGCCAGGTACAAGCAGGCAGCATTAGTGATGCAGTGATGAGGGTAAATCAAGGTAGGGAAGAAATATACATTAGGGATGCTGGCAAGGGTGGATATCAGGTCTGGGAGTGTTGACTCAGGCCCAGAGGTTAGGATGGGGGAAGGTAAGTGGCGTGGTTGTATCCTGTGGCACTGGGCTTTGGGTCTGGCTGGTGAAAGTGGTGTCAAGTTTAGAGATGGGGGTTGTATGAGGCCTGGGGAGGTCGGTTTCACTGGGGGTACATGGGGTAAGTCATTTCAAGAGTAACTCCAGAGTTAGGCTAAGTATTTAAAAGTCAAACTTAAAAATAATTACTCAGGAAAAGTTTGACTAATAAATACTTATTTTATTTCATCAGAACCCTCCAAAACCTTCCATTTAAACTGAAACTATTGGATGGCTCCAAGCATAGAGGAATTGCCCAGCAAAAAATCAATTCTGCGGGAAATTCCGTTCAACTTTGCTATGATGAGGATTCCACAGGGTCCCCATGCACACTTTCAATCTATGTTGGAATAACAACTGTCTGGCCATCGAAAAATCCAGGCCTCTGTTTCTTTCTCCATTGATACATTCTGAGCTGCTGAGTATCTACATTATTTCCTCCTCCTAGCACAGAATTTCAGCATTTGGAGTGTTTTATTCTCTAATATTACAAACTCGAGTTGTTGGAATTTAGAATGCCCGGGGATGATTTGATTGAAGTTTTCAAGATATTAAGGAGAACAGATGAGTTTGGGAGAGAGGAAATCATTTTCACTAATTGGGTTGTCTAGGCGATATAAAAATGAAAATAAAGCCAGAGCTTTCAAGAGTAAATTTAAAACAAAAACTTCTACACAAAAATGGTAGATAAAGTCTGCATTTCTCTCAAAAAACAGCAATTAGTACTAGGTCAATGGTTTATGTTAAATCTGAAGCTTCAACTTAATGGTGTTAAACAGTTTATATTAAAATCTTCTTAGAGAACACATTCGATACTTACAAGAAAAACTTTGTTCCTGGAATTGGCACAGTGAGTTATCGTATCAATTGTTCACTTCTAGGTTTTGGGTTCAGATTCCATTCAAATTAATCAGATGCAGTTTCCCCTCCATTGACCACATGCATCCGATGTGAAATGGAATTGTGCAAATGCATTGCAAAAATACCAATAAGTCAACATGAAAGGCTACACAGATGGCTGCTGTGGCCAATGGAAATGTCACATTATTAAAGTCAGAGTGGTTGAGTATGGGATTTAAGTTCTCTGTGGATGGAACTTTATTTTTTATTTTCAATGTCACTAAAATTATTGATGATACCTTAAACCTGTAAATAATGAGCTCACAGAGTGTAGATAAAAAGACCTGCAACAGTTCTCTATTCGTGAGCATTTAGACGTTTCAGCTTTATTTTAAAATTCTTGAAGGTATGTTTATTTTTGCCATTCTTTATAATATTTTTATTTTGTAATCATTCTCCTAGAATTGTTTTTTTTGCTAAAGTTTGACAAATGAGTTGTCACGTTAAACCATACAAATTGTGAAGTGTTCAGTCACAAATTCCACACAGAATCAAAACGTTTTGTTGAGTGTGTCTTATTTTCAAAAGAAAGCATCTGACAAATGAAGAGAGACAACATCCGAGGCTCATCCCTTAACGTAACAAAATTCAACCTTTGTTCCTCTCATTGAGAATTGTTAATAAGAAATCCTGTTTATTTTAATAAATATTATTAATTATTCATACCATATAGCACTCCTGTTATGAAGTGTAAAGTCCTATCAGCTTTTTGCACCTTTTGCCATAGGTTCCAATATTTGCCTCTTCACACTGCCTAAGGGAACACCAAGAGTATTTAACATATATAGTGATATAGCCATTCAAGTTGATACAGTTTCTGAACATGACTTTAGAATTCTCTTGATGTCAGATAAGAGATAATTCAGTTCTAAATGCTAAAAGAGACCGAGCCAAAAAATGTATAATTCTTTTAATTGGGCTCTGGCTCCACCAACTCATCACTTTTACTTATAATTTGTTAAATCGGGTAACCACTACTTCTGTATGATGTGTTAAACAATTATTCAGATATATTTAGCACTTTATACTAAAACATTATTTGTAAAATATTCTGTAGAAGAATTTTTTCAAATTGAATTTTTTTTTGCCGTATGTAATTATGTTAATATTACCTCTGCACACATAGACATTCACACACAGACACAGACAGCTTACACAAACATGCACGTACGTGTACATGTATGCACTCATATTTGGAAGCAAGTTCCTGAAGTACTGACAAGCAGCTGTGTATTTTTTTTCTTTATAGATTATATTCAAGAGTTCAACTGTTCAACTTCTAAACAGTTTTGTACTCATTTTTATTCATTCATGGGATGCGGGCGTCGTTGGCTGCGCAGCATTTATTGCACATCCTGAGTTGCCTTTAAGAAAGTGGTAATGAGCTGCCTTCTTGAACCACTGCAGGCCACATTAGTAAACAGTCAGTATTTATGCATTTGCAGGATGACATTATTAAAGAGAAAAGAAAGTTAATGGGAAGTATTTTTACATTGTACTTCACATATGCAAAGTTCTTCCTAAAACATCTGAGTTAACCATAAAACCACAAGACCGGAAGATGCAGGAGCAGAAGTAGATTGTTCAGCCCAGCAAGTCTGTTCCATCATTCAAAGAATCAAGGCTGATCTGATGACCCTCAACTCCATTTTCTGCCTTTTCCTTATAACCCTTGACTCATTTACAGATTAAAAATCTGTCTGTCTCAGCCTTGAGTATACTTATGACCCAATGCTGGCAGCAGCACAGAAGTTTGCAGATTCACTACCACCTGTGAGAAGAAATTTCTACTCCTCTCTGTCTGAAATGTGCAATCTCTTATTGTAAGATTACACTCCCTGGCCGTAGACTCTCCTACAAAGAGAAACAATTTCCCTGCATCTATCCTGACAAATCCCCTAAGAATCTTGTATGTTTCAAAAAGGTTACCTCTCATTCTTCTGAGTTCCAATGATTACAAGCCCAATCTATTTAACACCCCCTCATTAAGTATCCATCCATACCATGTTATCAGGGGACGCAATGGCCTAGTGGTATTATCGCTGCAGCGTTAATCCACGAACCCAGATAATGTTCTGGGGACCTGGGTTTGAATTCCGCCATGGCAGATGGTGGAATTTGAATTCAATAAAGTATCTGGAATAAAGAATCTATTGATGACTATGAATCCATTGTTGATTGTCAGGAAAAAACCCATCTGGTTCACTAATGTCCTTTAGGGAAGGAAACTGCCATCCTCACCTGCTCTGGCCTACATGTGGCTCCAGACCTACAGCAATGTGGTTGACTCTGAACTGCTCTCTGGGTTAATGGGGATGGGCAATAAATGCTGACTGGCCAGCGACACACCTCATCCTGTGAATGAATAAAGGAAAAAAAAATCAGTGTAGCAAACATTCCTCTGTCTCCAACGCTAATATATCTTTCCTTGGTTCAGGAGCCCAGAACTGTTTATAGTCTTCCAGCTGTGGTCTTCCTAGTGCCTTGTATAGTTTTAGCGAAACTTCTCCACATTGATAATCCAATCGCTTGAAATAAAGGCCAATAGTCCATGTGCCTTCCCTGTTACCCACTGAACTTGGATGTTAGCTTGTTGTGATTCATACATGAATGCTGCTTTTTTTTTAGCTTTCTGCACAGCACATATATCAATTAAGTAATTATTTTGCTTTGCTGCTATAATAGTTTGGAGAGTTTAACCAATAGGGATGTTGAACTAGACACACTAGAATGGTCTAAATTCAGTCACCAGTCTCCATTGAGTTTGCTGATCTCAGTCACTGTACTAACAAGAATGCTTCAGTTGTTATAGTGACATTTGAGTAATAAGGAGGAAAGTAAGTGCAGGTTGCTGCTCCCCAGTGTCAACCAGGTACACATTGTTGGAAAGCGCTCATCTGTGGACACTGGGTGAAGCTGGGATCAAGTTACATTGTATTGCCAGTATGATATTCCCCGTGAAAATGGGAAATGAAGGCAATCTGCTGAGGACAGAGTACATCATATTTTAGTCATTTCAGCCACAATAAGTAACTCATTCTGAGATCTTCAACCGTCCAGAAATATTCTGGTGATCTCAACGATCACAATGTAGATTTTCCACAAAGCTGATTCGGAGTCACTTAACTCTGGAAAAGTTGCCAGCAGAGTGTGCAGTGTTTAACACTCAATAGTAAGTTTTTTTTTCCCAGGGTCAAGGGACTCCAAGCAAGTTTCTCTAAATCCAAAACATGAGGGTACATTGAAGTGAAGAGGGGCTTGTTATAGCAGTTCTCTTTTAAATAAACAGATTCTTTCCAGATTTTTCTACTCCCCTGCTACCAAAGTATCCTCACGCTCTGTTCATTCCTCTGTCGCTGATGACCTGTTGTGGTCAGGTGATCCACGATAATTAGGATTGTAACAGAAATATTCACATATATTCAAGCCCAAGTTTAAACCTAGCCAGACTTGCAGTTTGTAAACTGGGACAAACAGTGTTCATGTAGCCAAGCCTCAGGCAGTCAACTCTCAGCTGTAACCAAACAGGCCTGGAGGTACCTGGCCCAGTACTATTGGCCACATTTTTCAGAACAAATGTTGTTTTCATCTCCAATGAACCTGCTTTATTAGAGAATGTTACACGACTTTATGGTACCCAGCTGAAGTAGGAGGCTAGAGGCACAAGAGCAGTGCATGACAGTTGAAGGTTCAAAGCCAAGTTCTGCAACATCCAAATATGGAAAACAGTCACCTTTTTGGATCTTCCTGCCCCCACCCGATGCTCATATTGGATACAAGACATAGATTCTTCTAGAAGGGTGCAAAGTAGGGGATAAAATGGGCAACTTGGACCTCTAGCTCTTTCTGCTTTTTGCACTTTCTTCAATGACGTCTCCAGAGGGCACCTTTGCCTGGCAGCTGAGCTGCACAGTGTCTCCAGTTCCTGGTACCTCATGGTGAGCATCATCAGACTGACGGGACCCAGACAGACCATCTCAGTGAGACAACCTGAAGACTGGAACTAGCCATAAATGTGAGAGAATGTTCGAATCAACAACTGCAGATCCTGAAGCATCAGCCAACGCTCAAAGACCAAGGAACAGCCTGTCCCTGCCTCACTGAACGGATATTACCAGTCCCTTCAGGAAAACAGCTCAAATACAGTGCTAGGGATCTTGGAAACGTGTGTCAGAAGTAGATACGTAGTGTCGATGTGAGGCTTTTTACTTAGAGGTTTAACACTGAAGAGTCTTGTGATGAGATTCACAGCGTTTGATAGAATTGGAATAAAGTACAATTGTAGAGTCTGATAAATATTTTTGTCATTTTGTTAAAATATTGTTTTACCTTGATAAAGTTATACTGGACTTGCCCCTGACTCTTGCCCCCCCGCCCTTGTCTATCTCACCGTGCAATGCACCTAAGTTAGGAAGAGTTTCAGCAAACTAGTCAAGGCAAGTCACGGTACATTTACTCAACTTTCACTTTGCAACACTGTTATTCTCCTGCCCTCTGCAATTTTGTTTCTCATTCACTTCAACATGCCACCTTCTTTCCCAATTTCAAAATCAGTTCAAAACTCTTCACTTTGATGGTACATTCTGATTCCCTCATTATCTCTTTTGTATCTTGCTCAGTAGCCTCTGTTAGTTTAATGTGAAGCCACTTGGGACAATTTCTGTATCATGAAGAACGTAATGAAAATATATGTTTTGGTTGTAAATGAAGTAATATGTGCAGTTATGCAAGTTATTGGATAAGCCGGATTTTATATTTGGTTTGCTGCAGATTATTTTGCTAATTAGAATTTGTAACTGTTCTAATCTGAAATACGATGTTTGCTTCCAAGCAAATTGTAAAATTAATAGAAGCATAAACAATGCAAAATTGATTTTATTGATTGATGAGTTAAGGCAAAGACAAAATGAGAATTATCATCAGAAAACTGAAAAATGGATCTATATTTTTTTTTCATAAGGAAGGCTATCACAGCTTATATTGAATTATTACCAGTTACAGGCAGGTAGAGACTGTAATGTCACTAAAACAGAATTAGGCAGCTTTTTTATTCTCTGTGGGATGTGGGTGTCACGAGCTGACCAGCATTTACTACCTGTCTCTAGTTGCCCTTGAGAAGGTGGTAGTGAGCTGCTTCCTTGAACTGCAGCAGTCCTGATGCACGGGCTCACCCACCATGCTATTAGGGGGGGAATTCAGAATTTTCATTCGAAATTGAAGGAAAGGCAATATATACCCAAGTCCAGAACAAGCACAGACCAAGTTCAAGGGCGAACTGGAGCGAAAATAGATTGAATCCCTGGGCGGACGGAGGCGAGTACCGGCCACATCCCAGGGCAGACTGGAGCTAGGTTGGGCTGAATCCCAGGCTGGACCAGAGGGAGCACAGGCTGAATACCAGAGCAGACTGGAGTGAATGTGGGCCGAGTCCCTGGGCAGACCAGAGTGAACACGGGCCGAGTCCCAGGTTGGACCGGAGCGAGCACGGACTGAGTCCCAGGGTGGATGGGAGCGAACACGTGCTGAGTACCAGGGCGGACTGGAGCGAACATGGGCCAAGTCCCAGGGTGGACGGGAGCCAGCACAGGCCGAGTCCCAGGGTGGATGAGAGCGAGCACGGGTCGAGTCCCAGGGCGGACGGGAATGAGCATGGGCCGAGTACCAGGGGGGACCACAGCGAGCACGGGCTGAGTCCCAGGGCGGACAGGAGCGAGCGCGAATTGAGTACCAGGGCGGACTGGAGCGAACACGGGCTGTCCCAGGTTGGACCGGAGCGAGCACGGTCTGAGTCCCAAGGCGGACAGGAGCGAGCACGGGCTGAGTTCCAGGGTGGACCGGAGCGAGCACGGGCTGAGTCCCAGGGCGGACGGGAGCGAGCACAGGCTGAGTTCCAGGGCCGACAGGAGCGAGCACAGGCTGAGTACCAGGGCGCACGGGAGCAAGCACGGGCCAAGTCCCAGGGCGGACAGGAGCGAGCACGGGCTGAGTACCAGGGCGGACTGGAGCGAGCACAGGCTGAGTCCCAGGGCGGACCGGAGCGAGCACGGTCTGAGTCCCAAGGCGGACAGGAGCGAGCACGGGCTGAGTTCCAGGGTGGACCGGAGCGAGCACGGGCTGAGTCCCAGGGCGGACGGGAGCGAGCACAGGCTGAGTTCCAGGGCCGACAGGAGCGAGCACAGGCTGAGTACCAGGGCGCACGGGAGCAAGCACGGGCCAAGTCCCAGGGCGGACAGGAGCGAGCACGGGCTGAGTACCAGGGCGGACTGGAGCGAGCACAGGCTGAGTCCCAGGGCGGACCGGAGCGAGCACGGGCTGAGTACCAGGGCGGACCGGAGCGAGCACGGGCTGAGTCCCAGGGCAGACCGGAGCGAGCACGGGCCGAGTCCCAGAACCAGCCTGCACAGCGTGGCTTCGTACCCTGGGTACTGCAGGCATGTCCCATGATCTCCAGAGCACTGTGGGCTGTGAGCCCAGAGCAACACATTGGAGTTGAGCCCTGAGCATTCATGTGGGCTGTGAGCCCGGAGAAGTGGGTGGGCTGTGAGCCCTGGAGCAGCACATGGGCGGTGAGCCCTGAGCATGCACGTGGGCTATGTGCCTGGAGCAGTGAGTGCGTTGTGAGCCCGGAGCAGTGAGTGGGCTGTGAGCCCTGGAGCAGCACGTGGGCTGTGAGCCCGGAGCAGTGAGTGGGCTGTGAGCCCTGAGCATGCACATGGGCTGTGAGCCCGGAGCAGTGAGTGAGCTGTGAGCCCGGAGCAGCACGTGGGCTGTGAGCCCGGAGCAGTGAGTGGGCTATGACCCTGGAGCAGTGAGTGGGTTGTGAGCCCGGAGCAGTGAGTGGGCTGTGAGCCCTGAGCATGCACATGGGCTGTGAGCCCGGAGCAGTGAGTGGGCTGTGATCCTGGAGCAGTGAGTGGGCTGAGAGCCTGGAGCAGTATGTGGGCTGTGAGCCCGAAGTAGCACGTGGACTGTGAGCCCTGGAAGAGTGCGGGGTAGAAGCCCCATAGAAGCACATGGGAAGTAGAACTCAGTCAGCAAGTCCTGAATAGACACTGGTGTGAGAGGACAATCGCTACCTTACAACTTACCTTAGAACACTGTAATGTTAACGTCTTCATATTTTCCTACTTTTAAATTATTTTCAAACTTGTAATTAAGCAACTACTTCTACTCCTTTGCTGTTTCCAAAAGTTGTAGCTCACTACTTGTTCCTAAGATGTCGTCATAAGAAGGCAGCCATTGTAAAAGTTTTTCACTGTTCTCCTACAATGGAGTACACATGACAACGAAAGAATATGGCATATTGTATTGTATTCTGTACTTCTTATGATTCAATAATGGTGAGGACAATAATTGCAGAACCATAGGATTTAAACAATATATTGTAAGATGTAATGGGAGAATATTTCTCTCATTCACTTTAATAATAAATCATGCAGTTTGCCTAGCATGGAATCTGATTATTTGCTGTTTTATGCATTGATATTCCCATCAGCGTTTGAAGTACAGTCTCCTCATATACCACCCATAATATTTATATTATTACTTTTACTCATTAATATTTTATTGATGTTTTTTATAAAGCGTTTCACAAAATGCAATTTGTTTTGGCTCTTTGCATTCAGCACTAGGCCTGTTTAGCATTCAGCATTTCATTGCCTGAAATGAGGAGGCAAATGATTATTGTCTTGCATTTAAATGAGTTAAATTAGAACAGAGTTTCTCCTCAAGAACGAAATCTAAAATAAAACAAGATATGCTCCTAAACCAAACCTTCATTATCTTTACCTCTAGAACACAAGTCAATGATCCACAGCTTAGGGAGCAGTTATTGTACATTAAAACAGAATACAGTGCTCACTGTCATTCATTTACTTTGTGACTTTTTGAATAGTTTGTTGGGACAAGGGTTGTAATATAAATACCTGAGAGGATTAGGGCCCAGAGTTTCATCCTTAAGGCAGAAATCAAAAAAGACACTGCACCTTGAATATGCGCCATTTTAGTTCCCTATTAAAGGAATCCTTGGAATAAAAGAATAAATGCGTTGGAGGGGGCTTACTAGATTTTTACCTAGAATGGGTGGATTGTCTCATGAGGATAAGGTTCGACCACCTGTCTTGTTTCCGCTGATGTTTAGATGAATGAGGGATGTCTTGATTGAAGTGTCCAATTCTTCAATGCTCAGTTGGCTGAACAGATGGTTCATAATGCAGAGTGATGCCATCAGAGTGAATTCAATTTCCATATTGACTGAGGTTACAATGAAGGCCCCACCTTCTGAACTTCAACTTTGGCCCAAAGTGTGATGACCCTCAGATTAAACAGCTTCTACTTGTCCCTCTCAAATAGGAGGGCAGCCCTATGGTATGGTAAGACTATGGTGGCATTTCACGCCATTTGTCACCCTCTAATGCTGCTGAGTCTGTGGAACTTTGGAAGATGACCACCAATGCATCGAATATTTCCAGAGGATTGTGAGGTAATATGGAGGAAATGTGGCACTTATGCTGGCAGAATGGAGAAATCATTGACCTTCTTTCAGGTGTACTGGGCATTCCTGCAGACAACTGGGACTGCATTGACCTAGTGCCAACCTCAGAGCAGGATGGCATGGTCTGGTGTCATGGCCTCCACTGCTGGTCCTGGGGAAAGATGATGGCCCATCTTTGCGCTACTCCAACCATCAGGACCTGGAGATCCATGCCCTTGAATTTGGGTTTCAAATCCTTCTATGTCTTCTATGTCTGGGGTAAATACCAGGCCAGCTATGGATTGACAGTACTTATCCAGGCACACAATGACCTTTAAGCATGGTGTGGGAGCTGGGATGCCAGTCAATCCCAAGGTATGCTAGCAGTAGTGAGTTGTTCCAAAAACAGTGTGTGGTAAGATGGCACTATAATCAGATGAGAAGAGTACTACATGAGCGGATTATGTAGGTAATGGGATAAATTTTGAAAGATTAAGTGAGAAAACTCACAAGGCCTCAGAGTGAAAAATCCTCCCAAAGCAGCTTGACACAACAAGCACTTAGCCAAAAAACATTAGATTTCACCCCATGGTCTTTAAATCATGTTTGTGATTAATGGTGCATGTGCGCTGTTGCTGGCTGTTCATCTGGGTGATGTTATTTCTCTAGGAATTGTCAGCCTTTTGTCACTTGTTGTTGCTATGGTACCCATTGGCTGTTCTATTTCTGGTGTTGGGTTGCTGTGGACCTCTGGGTCTGACACAGCAGGTGGTGTGGGTAGTGAGTTCACCTCTTCCTGGTCTACTGCCTGCATTTGAGGTACAGCCTCTCCTGTTGAGCATATCTGCTTGCTGCTGTACTGGGATAGCTCTTCATTCACTTCCACCATGTATGACCAAGATGACAACTGCCCCACCCAGGCCCCAAGTTGTCACTTGGGTAAACTTCCATTGAAGATTTGTACCTTGACTGGCTCAACAATGCTCAATTTTAGATTAGATTCCCGTACGGCCCAGCAAGTCCACACTGCCCCTTGAAGCATCCCACCCAGACCCATCCCCCTATAACCCACATACCCCTGAACACTACGGGCAATTTAGCATGGCCGATCCACCTAACCTGCACATCTTTGGACTGTGGGAAGAAACCGGAGCAAACCCATGCAGACACGGGGAGAATGTGCAGACCCCACGCTGACAGTCGCCCGAGGCTCGAATTGAACCCCGGACCCTGGTGCCGTGAGGCTGCAGTGCTAAACACTGAGCCACCATGCCGCCCTTCTAGCAATTCTGGCAATTATTTAGCAGTCTTGGTAAAATAAAATTAAATTTGGCTCTCTGTCAGTTCACCTGAATGTGTTACTCAATTACTATCTGTGGCTTCCGTAGCTTTTTGCTATTGGGCGAATAGATTGGATGCAGCATGGTGTTAGTCTTTGTATTCTACGACTTTCCATTCCATCAGAAGGTATGTTTCTCTACTCAAGTACTGCCTTGTAGATCTGTACCGGATTTGCTCAACTTATTATGGTTACTTTTCATTTGACTGGGCCTAGCGTGGAGATAATCTGTGTCGTTGAATTTACCTCTCTTTCACCAAGTGGCTGATTTCTTCACTTGTGAACTGAGGGCGATTATTGCTCATGACAATGTTATTGCTACCGTAATGCTTGCATTGTGCTTTTAGGCATTTCAGCAATCTCAGTGGTACTCATTGAAGTCTACTGGCCAACCTCCCAGCAGTCAGAACGATTGTCAACTGTAACAAAATAATCAGTTCCTGCAAGTGTGAAGCTATCTACTCCGGGCTTCACCCATGGCCAGTTTGGAATGTTGTGTGTCAGCAGAGGTTGTTTCAATTATCGAGCTTGGCGCTCATTGCAAACCCTGCTCTGGCAGATGTGGTCCTTGCATTTGTTGCACACAGAGTCTTTGAGTCATGTAGACCCTTCAGTCCCACCAGTTCATGCTGAACATAATCCCAAATTAAACTAGTCCTACCGGTCTGCTCTTGATTCATATCTGTCAAAACCTTTCCTATTTATGTACTTATCCAAATGTCTTTTAAACATTGTACTTGTATCCATATCCATCACTTCCTCAGGCAGTTCGTTCCACACGCAAACCACCATGTGTACAAAACTGACTCTTGTGTCTTTTTTAAATCTCTCTCCTCTCACGTTAAAAATGTGCCTCCTAATCTTGAAACCCCGATCCTAGGGAAAAGATAACTACCAATAATCTATCTATACCCGTCTCTGCTTTCTGGTAGCCATCAAGTGTCCTGTCAAGCCATTATGTAACTCCTTACACCATGAACCTTTAGTTTCTGCAAAAACCTTTGAGATCACACTTTAACAAATACCTTCTAGATAACTAAATCCAGTACATCCACTGAATCTTCTTGATCCACACTACGTTGCTTCCTCAAAGAACTCTAATAGATTTGGCTAGTCATGAATTCGGTTTCACAAAACTGTGATGGCTGTGCCTGATTACCTTGAACTTAGCTTACATCTCCATTAAGAAGTCTTTAATGATAGCTTCCAATATTTTTCCTATAACAGTTGTTTGGGGAGTAGAGCACATCAAATTTAAATTCAAACTTAATTCAATTACTTAGTGGCTTGCATTTCTCCTCTGAACCAATGTTCCCTCCTTTAATTTATTCCAGTGGACCTCCAATGTCCATGCACAGCAAGGAACTTCCAGAATTGGTAATCAATGTTGCAATTCATATTGGCACACCGAACACAGTGCATGGAACACTAGGAATGGCTGCTTGTGAAACTTTAGAGGGATTATTTCTTTCAACTCCTTTGGGACAATCAGTCTACTTTCTTTGTATAATATGCCCATCTTCTCTTTCTGCCCATTATTCTCTTATAACAACTGATGTGCTGTTGGTTCTCTTTGCCAAGCATTTTATCACTAATTGTTGCATTATTGTTGGATAACAACCTTTGGTGAGTTGCATTCATGTTGGATAATGTAGTTGCTTTGAGCAGAGGCTTGTTTGTTGTATTTAATGCTTCTGTTGGGCTGATTTCTTGCAGAGCATGATTAGCTGCTGTTTTGCATTGAATCTAGAAGATTGCACACTCTGTTGTGGCATCCTCTACTTTCTTTATCTGGAGGGATGGTCTCACTAACATGTCTACAAGAAGCATCCCACTTCTCTTGCTTGTACACCACATCCAGATGATATCTCCGTAACTGGGCTAACATTCTTTGTAGAACTTTAAGAGAAAATTGCAGCAGCTTGCAGAAATTATTTTATATGGTTTGTGGCCAAACTTGATGGTCACTTTATCTCTTTCAAGTAAGTATTGATGAAAATATTCACAAGGAAACACAACAGCTCGGCACACTTTCTCAATCTGGGCACCATGTCTTTATGTTTGTATCAGTGCCCTGGATTCAAATACAATAAATTGTTTTTGTGGCATTTTATGGTTGATCCAAGTCTTGTCTGACTGGTATCACATTGCAGGGTGACTTCATCATTGATATCAAAGGATTTAAGCTCTATTTTGTTGCTTGGTTTCGGTAAAAACTGTTCCTTGTCCTGTGCCCCAATAACACTGCATGTAATTGGCCATGAGTTGGCATAATGGCTCAATTGGGCAAGACCTTTGCCAAATAGTTGTTGAATCCAACAAATTGTTGCCCTACTCTTATGTCTGTTGATTACTGCATCATTCCTACAGCTCTGATGTTTTAGGGACCTGGGTGGAGACCTTTTGCTGTCAGTGCACGGTCTATGTACTTGACTTTTCAGGTATCTTAAATTGCAATTTTTCCTGCTCAATCCCTTACTAGACAAAAAAGACCATATGATGTGGGAGGACAATTAGGCCATTCAGCTCATGAGTATGCACTGCTATTCGATCCTGGCTGATATATTTTTCAATCCCATTCACTTGCCTTTTCCCCATACCCCTTGATACCCTTACTGATCAGGAACATATCCAAATTGGTTTTAAATACACTTTAATGACTTGGTCTGTACAGTCTTCTGGGCAATGATTCATCACCGTCTAGCTGAAGAAAATTCCCCCTGATCTCAGTTCTAAAAGGCCACTCTGAGGCTGTGCCTTGGCAAGTGAATGGGATTGAAAAATATATCAGCCAGGATCGAATAGCAGTGCATACTCATGAGCTGAATGGCCTAATTGTCCTCCCACATCGTATGGTCTTTTTTGTCTAGTCAAGTGTTCTCTCTTACTAATAGAAACGTCTTCTTCATCTCGACTCTATTCAGGCCTCTCTGTATTTTGTTAAGTTTCAAATACCTCCTCCCTCATCCTTCTAAACTCCATTGAGTAGATCCAGAGTCCTCAACCGCTCCTCATAATGACAAGCTCTTGTCAGATCATTCTTGTAAACCTCGTCCAATGACAGCACATCCTTCCTTAGATATGGGGCCCAAAACTGTTCGCAATATTCTAAATAAGGCCTGACCAGAGCCTTATATGGCCTTAGCAGTACTTCACTGCTGTTGTATTCTAGCCCTCTTGAAATGAATGTTAACATCCTCATAAGCTTGCAAATTTTTCATTTTCAATTATATTTTCTATTCCTTTATGAAAGTTGCTATTGAGAAATGAAGTTTAATGTACTGTTACCCATTTTTGTCAGAGGAATAGAATGGTGAGAAACTTCAGAATGCTTCAGGGCAGAGGGATCTTGGTGTCCTTGCGCTTGAATTTCAGAAAACTAGTAAGCGGGTACAGAAGGTAATAAAGAAGGCAAATTGAACTTTGGCAATGTACTGCTAAAGGAATAGGGTATAAAAGTGTTGCTTACAAGGCATTAGTGAGACCACGTCCTGGAGTATTGTGTACCATTTTGATTTCCTTACTTGAGGAAAGATGCAGTTGCATGGAGGTAGCACAGAGGAGGTTCGCCAGATTGATTTCAGAGGTGAAAGGTTTATCTTACGAAAAGAGATTAAGCAGTTTAGATCTATACTGTCTAGAATTTAAGAGAATGAGAGAGGATCTAATTGAGGTATGTAAGATGAGAAAGGCAACTGGCAAACTAGATGTTAAATGGGTTTTTTGTGTGGAGCAATCTAGAATTTGAGGCTATAGTATTAGGATAACGGGTAACAGGTTTAAAACAGAGATGAGGGGAAATTACTTCTTTCAAAGGATAGTGAATCTGTGGAAATGACTATGCCAGAGGAAGGTAGATGCTATTTAAACTGGAGCTAGACAGGTTTTTTTTTAATTAGAAATGGTTTGAAGGGTTGTGGAAAGTGGGCAGAAAAATGGAATTGAGGATAAGATGAAATCATCTATGATTGTATCAAACGATGGAGAAGGCTTAAGGAGCTGAATTACCCAATCCTGTGACGAGTTCTTACATTCTTTTACAATTAGATGCTAGCCCACTATTTTAGCAGCATGCAGCATGCTTGCTAAGGAAATGTGTTCCTTGCTTTCATTGGTCTTTTCTAGCTTTGTTTTACCAGCTCCACCAATCTACGCAAATCATTAAAATAATCATATTCATGTAAATAAGTACAGTCGTTGCTGCTCCTCTTCGTGGCCATGTTCTGGTTTAATGAATTTTTGAAGAGTTTGGTTGTGAGCTCATAACAAACAACTGTTTAAGATAATCAATTCCTCAATTTTTTCAAAATAAGAATAGTTCAAGAATTTGAACATGTTTTAATTAGCTATCAATATACAAGAAATTTCCGTTTAAATTGTTATGTCAGTGAAATACACAGCCTTTTTCTCGTAGAGACTTATAAAGGACCATCAGAAATTATGTTCCCATTTCTCAAACTGGAAAGGACTTTTGCCATCTCCTGTTGCTTGGAGGTCAATGTGTGCTGAGCTAGCTGCTGAGACAACAACTTCTACATGGTATAAATGTGCTAGATGACAAAGATAGAATCAGTCACGAGCTTTATATTAAATATTGTTTGGGCAGTCTCAAGAGCAGCATCTTCATAAAAAGAACATTTATATGAGTATCCCTGTTTTAAAGCTTTCCAAAGTGTCAACTTTAATGAAATACAGAAAATAGCGATGCTTGACTTGCAAAGTAGATATTGAAAGAGTGACTATCCACAATCAACCTATGGTCAATTGTACTACAGTAAAAACTTATGCAGATTTAAGCTATTATTTTGTACTTGTATTTAAGTATAACTGAAAAACAAACATATTTTTATTCCAGGTGAAATTGTGCTTTGTCTGAAGCAGTGTACCTTTTGGTTAGCTGAGCTGCTCTCTTTTATTTTTGTTTGCAATTTTATTTCAAAACTGTATAATTAGAAGGTCTTTTAAAATGAATGCTGCACAATACACAGTTACTTTTGAATCCTCTCATTGGGAACAAGTATAGGCAAAGTCTGTTTTGGCTGCCATCTATAATTGTGTGTCTGCCCTAGAAGATATTTCTGAGTTTGAGGATCTGCTGGAGTCACTGCAGAGCATGCAGAGACTACAACTATCCTGGAGCCAAGTTCCAGTGGGTGGTCATGCTACAGATATAGAGAGTACAAGACCACAATAGGTAGGGCGCCACGAGTGTTTAAGTAGAAGAAGGTAGTACAAGAAAATTTAGGTCTGTGGTTCTCTCAAATTCAGCTTCAGTACTTTGTGCCAGAAAGGTTAAATTCATAGAGATGTTCAGCACAGAAATAGACCCCTCAGTCCGACTTGTCCATGCTAACCAGATATCCTAAATCAATCTATCCCAACTGGCAGCATTTGGCCCGTATCCCTCTGAACTCTTTCTACTCATATAGCCATCCAGATTCCTTGTAAATGCTGTAGACGTACCAGTCTCCACCACTTCCTCTGGTAGCTCATTCCATACACACACCACCCTCTGCAGGAAAAAGCTGCTCCTCAAGTCTCTTTTAAATCCACCCGTCTCACCTTAAAACTGCGCCCTCTAATTTTGGACTCCCCTACCCTGGAGCAAAACCCTTGGCTACTCGCTCTCATCATGCCCCTCATGATTTTATAAACCTCTATAAGGTTGCCTTTGGGAGAACATATTCTGGAACATATCCATGGAATAAATGATACTCTCACAGAGGGTGCACAGCAAAATGTAGAAATGCTGAGGTCAAAGGGGAATTAATAGGCAGAGGAATAGACAGACATTTTTGCAATTGCCACATGAATGCCACACATTACACTGTGTCCTATTAGCCCAGGTAAAAGGGCATCACTGGGAGGATACAGGCACCTTCCAGGAAGAGTCGGAACAGTCAGAAATAGTGGCCAATGTCGGAACCAGTGACAAGGGTAAGAATATTTTAGGGTTAAGAATTACAAGAAAGTTAAACAGCAAGGCCCCAAAGGTAATCTTTAGATACTTTCAGTGTGACACTCTAGTGAGCGCAAGAAGAATAAGAGCAGATAGTGTGAAATGATTTTCACATTCCTGGGCACAGGGTCCCAGGTGAGAGTAACCAGTACAAGATGCACTTCATCAGTTCTGTCCTCACAGTAAGATTAACTGGTGTGGGGAGAGTTGATTTGATTTGATTTATTTATTATTACATGGTGAAAAACTTTGTTTACAAGCAGATTGTAGTAAGCAAGGACATACAGAGCACAGGGTGAGAAAAAAGCTTAGAAAGAGGTGTACTGGTTGCATCATACAAAGGTGTGTGTTAGGAAATACCAACATTAGCAAGATCAGCATTATTTGAAGTTACAGAGTCTATTCATCAGTCTAACAATGGCAGGGAAGAAGCTGTTCTTGAACCTGCTGGTGCACATGTTCAAGCTTCTGTATATTCTGCCTGATAGAGCAGGTTGTAGGAGAGCTTTGGCAGGGTGCAATGGGTCTTTAATGATGTTTTCAGTCTTTTCACAGCAATGAGCCATATAAATGGTGTCCATAGATGGAAGGTTGGCTTCTGCGATGGTCTGGGCTGTGCACACCACCTCCTATAGTTTCTTACAGTCTTGCAGAGCAGTTGCTGTACCAGGCTGATATGCACCTGAACGGTATGCTTTTAATAGTGCATCTGTAGAAGTTGGTGAGGGACTTCATGGACATGCCAAATTTCCTGAGCCACCTGTGGAAGAAGAGGCATTGTTGTGCCTTTTTGACTGTTGCATCCACTTGGGAAGTCCAGGGCAGGTTGTCGGTCATCGTCATTTCTAGGAACTTGACAGTCTCCATCCTCTCAACCTCAGCTCCATTGATGTAGATGGGGTCGTGTTCTCCTCCCTTCTTTCTGCTGTCAAGATCGGTTCTTTAGTTCTGCCAACACTGAGAGAAAGGTTGTAATAATTGCACCACATCACCAAGCCCTCTATCTCCTTTCTCTACTCTGACACACTGTTGTTAGATATCTGTTCTTCCCCAGTGGTGTCATCAGCAAACTTGTAGGTGGCGTTCATTCAGAATTTGGCACTGCCGTTTAAATTGATTTAACAGAGAGAGTGATACCAGGGTGAAGCAATAAAGAGGAGACAAGAGATGTAGACGGAACATTAGAATAAAGATTAATTCGGAATTAGGAGGGATCAGATAGAACTGAAACATGAGCCGTGTTTAGATGAATTGAGTGCACATGTGCAAATGGGTCAAACATGATAAATAAGACTCATGAGCAACAAGTACAAGTACTTGAAACAGTCAAAGTAACAAAGATCCGAGGGGAGGTATCGATTCTTCACAGATGGCGCTCCATCATCATAATAAAAGAAATTATTCATCCTCGTGTTGGTAGTTAATAAAACTGATCCATTGTCTCATCATATGGGGTGGAGGCTTAGTTAATCACTAAATTCACATGATCTGATAATGCAGTGATCTGGTGATCTAGTAACCCACTGAAACCCTAAAATCAGATTACACCAGAATTAAGCTTCGAAAGACTAGGGTGTTATGGTAAAGAGGTTGATTTGGAAAATCTGAGGCAGTTTATTTTGGTCTTAGAGAAGTAATGATTCTCAGCCGAGCAGTGTGGCCAAGTAACATATCGATTTTCAATGCGTGTAAACGTATACAAGGATTCACATTCAATGTCATAGTTTTCCATGTTAAGGGTAAAATCAATAAGAATAATTAAGAAATTTATGAAAGTTTCTGGAAAGAAGTAAAAACCACATATCTAAAATGGAATGGAAAAGATTCAAAAGACATCCTGAAAGATGCAGTTAGAGAGTTTAAAAGAGAATGTGGGTGACTGAGCCACACATTTTCAGATGTGTCAGAAACCTTTTGGATATCAGACATGGGGTATCCAAACAGGTACATGCACATCACCATAGCAGCATGGAACAGAAGCCAATGCAAAATCTATTGAAGGTGGAGACAGCAGTGTGGTAGGGGAAGATGGAGGGGGAGGAGGAAGAGCACATAATAAAACTTTGAGACCAAGGTTTCTCAAAGCGAGGTGGGGTTGGGGGAGGGGGTGTGTTTTGACACCACTAACCCCATCGTGGGATCACATGAAATAAATCAGAGGCAGCAAGGACCTCTGTGGAGTTCTGAGTGAGTACCTGCAAGAGCCCTTTACATCCTTACAGTTTTATTGGTGGGAACGGACTGACCTTAAAGGCTTGGTTTCTGGTGCAAAAGAAGCCAGGGAAAAGTTGGGTTTTCTTTTTGCAGAAACTCTGCCTTTATGTCAAATCCCGCTACCCTCAACTCCATTTCTCCTACCACAGTCCATGACTAGAGCCCCATCCCATATAGCAGCATCTGAAGCTTCGACCTTAGGCCACTGACAGTTCTCATATCATCCCCACATTTTCACACTGCAGGTCACACAAAATCCAAGACATTCAAATTGAGTCACTCTGGGATAAGATTTGCGAAGTGTTTTAGATTCAGGGATTTGATAAATGGTAGGATGGACAGTGTTCTCTGCAATCATGACTGACAGTCCAGAGGAACGTATTGCCAACTTCATGCAGAAGGTAAGGACTGTCACAAAGGGAGACTTGTAAGAGGAAGGGAGGAATCTAGTCGTCATGGAGCTTTTTGGGACCAATGGGGCCAAAAACGGAGGAAATCCTGCAAATGTATTATCAGAAGTAAGGATCCAAATCTAAATGAATCCAGAAGCTAACCAGAACTAATTTCAATATTGCTACCTGAAGTAGATGCTAATTCACATACAGAGTTGGTTCTGTGGATTCAGACAATGAATGAATTGCTGGAGAGCCAGAAGGAAGCAGATAAATCTCCAAGATATCAATCCAAACGCATAAACTGTATTATTTAACCCTGACTAGTTTTATTCTTCAGATTTTTTTTTAATGCAACCAGTAGTACAGGAAACATTTGATCATCTCTGCCCAATAGATATCATCTGTGATCCCTCTCTCAAATGGATATTTATTGTGTTCCATTTTACAGGCATCCAGCAAAATAGCAGCAATTGCCTCTTTCCTTAGGGGGTCATTTTTCGTTTCTGCTACTCAGCTGGAAAGAAGAATGCTTCTAATCTTTGTCTGTGCTTCAGGGTGGGTGATATTGTAGTTACATTCTTTCTTTTGGTTTTTCTCTACAGAGTTTAAATTAAATAAATATCTTACACTCTGCCACAAAGAATTCTAAAGACTGGAGTAATGTCCACGTTCCATCTTTTTCTACTGAGAACAAGTTTAATACCATTTCATTGAATCCTCACCAGTGCGAGGAACAATTACTGTGTAATTCCCAAAATCATCCTCACACATACATCTCAAAGGCAGAAATGATGGATGCCTTAGAAAATGTTTGTTTGGCCCTAGTCCCATGATTAAAACACACACACAATCTCTCAACATTCTCAGCACAATGAGTGTGCTACCAGAACTGAAAATTTGGATATGCAAATCAAATAGATTGTAAAACTAAGTTTGGCCAAAATGCAAACAATGCAAGGCCCTCACAAAATTTGATGAAAGTGTTTATGCAGTTTATAAAACCTATTAATGTTGCCTGATGTGCCAGCTTCGAAAAGAACAATAGATATGAAACAATTCTCCTCAGCTTGCTCACTTGCGCACTTTATTTGCTGTGGTCTTTTGCAGTCATCTTCACTTTCACTAACAAATGAATTGTTTGGTTATTCAATAGTGAATGAGCAATGAGTTATTGTTCTGACTGTCACTTTTGCTGGCAGGTTTGTTATTTGTACTGCGGCTACTCAGAAAGCTGGGTGTTAGCGAGTTTTGGTTAGCGAGCTGGGTGTGTTGGCAGGTATAGTTAGGAACAATCACACATGTGCAGAAAGGAGGAACAGTCCATGATATTCCCAATATCAATAAAAGGGAGAAGATTAGATTGAAAAAAAAACAAGGAGACTGGTTACGTACCAATTTAGGTCAAAAGCAGTGATAAACAGTAGAAGAGGTTGGCAGGGAAAGGAGATGAAGTAAAGAAAAATATAGGCAACCTCTTCATATCGCTGAAAGATCATTGCAGGTTTCAGAAGTAATTCTGAGAAATAATGATAGCAGTGCTCTAGTTGATGTCCTGGATGTACATGAATTGCCTTTCACCCAATTTGTTGAGAATTTAAGAAAAGAATAATGGTGATAAAAGGCCATACAGTCTATCAAAATGCATCTTTCTGGAACATAAAAGACAAAAAATGTAATTGCATTAATGCATTATAGGGCTTTCCAACTGACATGCCTGCAGGCTGGACAAGAGTAGTTGTTTGTAATAAAAACGGCATACTATCTATAAGACCATTTGACTGCTCTGCTTGTTAACGAGAATGAAAATCATCACGGCTAAGAAATTTTCATAACACAAATTGTGAGTACTAATTCCAAAACTCTCAAATAAGCGAAAAACAGTTTGTTAGAGAAGAATAATGTCAAAGCCTTTAATTGCTTTTGATCTGTGTACTAGGAAATGCAGACTTAATCATTCTTCTGTCATAAAGAACTGCAGTTGTGTTTTTCATTACATTAAGCAAGTGCCCATTATACCTTGGAAACAGTTTCTGAGTGTTAAATTTGATTTGCAAATGCTTCGAACACAAACAGCAGTCAACTGACACCAACATAACAAGGCAAGCAAAAAAAAACTGCACCGAGGTTAGTTTGCAAAAGGCTTATCATGTAAATTTACTGTTAACTCTTTCATGGCGAAACACTAAATGAAGGTTAAAATTGAAAGATAAAGTTGGGATTTTGTAGCAGTGAAGCAAACCTGATTTACAGATAAAGCTGCCATTTTGTCTCAGGTCGCAAAGCTCATCAATCACCCAGCTCCTCTGCCACTTCTTTTTCTAACCAAATAAGAATAATTTATTACTGGAACAAATATAATGAAAATTATATCCTACTTGAACAGATACTCTATTTTGAAGTGATTTGCATAAAAAAAAGTTGCTGAAATGAGCAACACACAGGCTGGTACCAATCAAAATGTTCTTTAATAAAAATGCAGGACAAGTAATGCACTTTCAGCCTTTGGGACTGTAGAATTTTTAAAATTCCTAACATTTCCCATCTTTCCAAACTTAGAAATTGAATTGAACATCACAAAACAGAGACTGCAGAATGTTCTGTTCAGCTGCTTGTAGAACCCGGTGGTTTTCAGTAGTACAAAAATTCCGGTTTTATCATTTCTAGGCTCAATTGCTTTTTTTTATTCATTTTGTGGATGTCAGCATTGCTGGCTGGGCCAGCTTTTCTTGCCCATCCCTAGTAGCCTTTGAAAAGGTTGTGGTGAGCTGCCTTCTTGAACCGCAATGCCATTAGGGAGGGAATTCCAGAACTTTGATCCAACGAATCGCGATATATTTCCAAGTCAGGATGGTGAGTGGCTTGGAGGGGAACTTGAAGGTGGTGATGTTCCCATATGTCTGATGCCCTTGTCCTTCTAGATGGAAGCGGTCATGGCTTGGAAGCTATTCGGAACTATCAGTATCAGTTTTGAACATATATTTAGGAAGTTTCATTGTGGCTGAGGTCTTTTCTACTTGTGGGGCAAAAGGAAAACCAGCAATAATTTAAATCGGGGCTCTACTACTGTGCACACTACAGTTGAGTCAGAGTAATGAGATTTTGATTGTGAATGTTCCAAATTGATATCTTATGAATTTTCCTCAGTTATAGTTCAATATGTTGTGGGTATTATAACGGTGTCAGGACTTTTCTCTTTACACTAGCTTCCCTTATCTATTAGATTCAGTTTAAAACAGAGCATATATATCTGGCATCAGGGCTGCATGACAGTAGGGCAAACTTGAGCAAAGAATTCTATGTGTTGAATTGGAAAAGGGGAAGAGAAATTGATGGTGAGCTCTTGAATTTGCATTTCTTTCTGTAGATTTACTGTGGGCATCAGCAGCTAAGGGTGACAGCCATCTATTTTCTTTGGTGAAGATTTTGTAAAATTGATCTGTCCTTCTCTGAAGCTACATTTCTGTCCTCCAGACTGTTGATTTAGCAGAGCTCAAGCTCTGCACACAGTGGAGAATTGTTTTATGAGCAACCAATATACCTGAAGGCAGTTAAAGATTGTTATATCATGCATCACACACCAAATGAGAGTCACCTTGTATTGCCAGGGTGGCTGAGGAAGCAGAATACAGATGGTTGCATAGGGGCCTCTGTATTGCACTGTCAGAGCTTTTTGACTCTAATGTTCTCAGTCAGTTTAGCCATTTTCCATCCAGACTGATATCCTGCCTCCAGAAAGTTGTATTTTCATGAAAGTGTGCTTCGCGTTTCATGTGCTTTATGGTTTTTAGTTTTGGGAATTAAAGTTTTAACAGAAAACTGGGGGCCACCTGATTGAGAAACTGATAAGCAACCTGGAATTAAATGTTTTTAAAACAAACTTGGAGGTAATTATGGTTAAAAGTTGAGCTGTTTTTTTTAACAAAGTAGATAATCAAAGAAAACTGGATGATGGTCTTTGACCTCTTGGTAGCCACAAGATATTTGCTGATATTCCCATAAAACAAGTTATGCAAGGAAAGAGTGTCAAAAGAACTCCATTAGA
Source organism: Stegostoma tigrinum (assembly GCF_030684315.1). Taxonomy (NCBI): domain Eukaryota; kingdom Metazoa; phylum Chordata; class Chondrichthyes; order Orectolobiformes; family Stegostomatidae; genus Stegostoma; species Stegostoma tigrinum. The sequence goes on from NC_081379.1 coordinate 27,357,388, forward strand.
GTTGTAAACCACTCATGTGGAGTACAGAAGTTGTGTTGAAGGGAAAGTAAAATATTTGCATTTCGTTGAAAGAATCACGAAGCATTTCACATTGCCAGAGAGAAAGAGCAATTCAGGTTGGAATCTTGGTTAAAAGATTCTTTTATTTAAATTATCTGTGTGTGTTGGCTGACAGAAGCAGGCAGTTCAGTTTGAAATCAGAAGGAAGAGGTTGTAGTTTTGCTGTGGCATGCAGATTGCATTCCACCAGACAGGGTGAGGTACAGAAGATAGGTACTTCAAGCAAAGAAAGTTGTTACTTCATCATTAACCGTGTCTAAAATCAGCAGTTGCTCATTCATACTTTGTATTTTCTGAAGGAAAGTAGCTGAAAAGTTTGCTCCAACTTGCAGCTAGTGGAAGGAATAAACAGTGTTCCTTACAGAGCCTTGTAGCAGAATGTAGCTTGAATATTTGGAGAGAGCTGTACAGAAGCTGTGGGAGAAGCCGGAGAAAAAAACAAGCTATGCTGTTCAAAATCAGAATCAGGAGCTGAACAGCTCACAGTCACGAGTACTTTAAAGAAGGTTTATAGATTGCTTAGTCAAAAGCTAATCAAAGGTTCTTATTGTAATCTATTTCTCAAGGAATGGCATTCAAGATTTTGAAAGGTAAAATAACTTTTTTGGGGGTGATTGGAGGTGTATAAAGTGAAACTGAATTCAGAATAAACATGTTGTAAACCATAGCATTCAATTAACGGCAATTGCTTTGCTAAATTCAATTCAGTATTCAATAAAGTCTGTTTTCATTTAAAAATATGAAATTTTGTGGAATAGCCTGTCAGTTGATTACTTGATGCTTTGATTTTTTTCCCCTTAAACATTAACAGCCCATTAGAGGGCTGTAACTGAAGTCATTAGTTTCATATGGAAGGTTAGTCAATAACCTGCTCGTTCTTTCAATCTAACACAAACAATTCGAATTTGAAATGAATCACAACAAACTCTTTGAATTAGATGCATCAATGATCCATTATTTAGTTGAATAGTTTCCAAAAAAGCCCCTCTTATTTGCACATGTGTCTAACCAGTTTGTTATTAGGGGCAATCATTTATTATTAATTAATGATATCAGTTATTGCTGTGTCATTTCTTTTGTTTCTCCAACAGTTCCATATTTTATGGTCAGTGTTTTCTTCTCCTGGAGATGTTGAGCTTGGAAGTGGAAAGGACTCTTAATTGGCCAAACTTCACCTTCCTTACTCTGCTAGAAATATGTTCTGGATGAAAAGGCTGATGATCATTGTTTCCTTCTCGCTATCAATTGGGATCATTAAATAGTCAAATATGGATAAGGAAAAAGCCTCAAACCACGGCCACTGGGGTTAATCCATATCCAAGTGGGCCTGTTGCCATACAGCAGCTGTTCTACTCTGTGCAGTTTACCACCTTGATGGGTAGTGATGGGATCCACAACCAAAGCCAATCAGTTTCTGATCGAAGGGCTAGACTTTGGGCAAGGCCTGCACTGCTGAGAACTACACCCCTATGCCACTGCTTTCAATACCTTCACCACTCCTACATCTATCTTATCATTCACAACCCAAGAACCACCCAACTTCCATTATTTAAGCTTTGTCCAAGGTCCTCTGGAATCCTGGCATTTGGAAAGGAGAGGCGTGTCCTTCTAAAGCAGTGACAGCTTGCTCTGCGATACTGTTGAGCAGACATGGCAACACTTGAGGTCCTGATTCATGTGGAAGGTCTGCTGGTGCCCCTGCCACTGCCTGACTGACCTGTCATTTGGAAGTGGGGTTGTCGGGAATGGGGAGGAGCAGACCTCTCGCTGGGTGACAGCTCAAGTAGAGGCATCTCACCACATCCTGAAAGGCTGGGTTATAAGGGCAGGGAATGCGAAATGTATCTGCCTAAAACCACCAGTAAAATCAAATACCTTCATTAATGATTAGCTGCCAAATCATAATCTAGTTGTCTTGCAGCTTTTGATTGACTTCATAATAATCATGCACTTAAGATTAATGGTCATGACCACAAGCCATATTATTAAAGCAATCAGCAGGAAAACCACATTTCATTCTTTTTCGTGATGAAGATTGTGGATCAGACTGCATTAGATTTCTCCCACAAGCGATAGGCAAAAAAAGATATCTATCTTCATTCTATTTATTGGTGAATCAAAAACATTCGATGACGCTTGCAAAAATGTTAAAACTTTAAATAACTTGAACATTATTTTAGGTAAGTGTTAGAGTAAGCTCATACATCTATGTACTTATTACCCATGTTGTTAACTGCATATGTCTTGCAACTTTGTCAGAATACCCTGTATATGGTGAAAATGCTGCCTTTCTAAAGATAGAAACTTGCTCCCGATGTCTCAATGCACAGAAATGGAACCAACATTTCATATGATTTTAATCTGAAGGTGCGCACATTTTCTCAGAAGTTATCCCAACTATCTGCTGCTATTTTGGAAGGAAATCTGAGGAATCATGTAAAGTGGCATGTTCATTGAAATCAGTGGGAAAATGGGGTAAACCTTGTAGAAATTCAGGGTCAAAGCACCTTGAACAATTCTGGGCATTACCAAATGGAACAAAGAGCAGAAGCAGTAGGAGAGCCAACAGTGACTGAGCTCGTGAAAGTTGGAAAGACATAAAGGTATAAATGGGCTTGTGTGAAATAGTGATTTAATTAACATGAGGAGGCAACTCACTTGGTCTGTTGCTCAGCAACATCAGCCCCCATTAGTGTTCCTAAGGGTGCACACCACACAGTTGTGTAAACAATGTCTCATCTTCACAGTGGGAACACATTCCATTTGTTTGGTACCGAGCAAGTACCAGTTATGTGAGACAGTTCTACAACTCAAAGTTGAGCATCCATTAACCATTGTGGGCTATCAACTGCAATAGAATTTTATACATTTCCAGTTTGTAAACTCATGGGCCAGCACATCTCCCATTCCTTGAGAAAAGTTCCTTAATCAACAGAGAATATAGACGGGTTATAGGGGGAATAGATCTGGGTAGGATGCTCTGACAGTCGGCGTGGACTTGTTGGGCCAAAGGGTCTGCTTCCACACTGTAGGGATTCTATGATTCTATGAAATGGATTGCAGCAGGTCATACAGGCAGTTTACCACAATCTTGTCAAGGACGACTAGGGATGGACAATAAATGCCAGCCCAGACAGTAACAGCCACATCCCATGAATGAACAAATAAAACAAACTAATCTTGCAGTTCAGCGTGCAAATTGAAGAAGGACCTCAAGCTCAGTTTGGATTCTGTGAGGGAGAAATCAACAAGAGTCTCGCTCATTGATGACATAAATTGAAAAGCATCTCTTTTGTGGGTTGTAAATCTTGGAATTTTCTAGCTTAGTGATCTGTAAAGGCTGAATCACAGCAAATATTCAAGGCTGAGATCTCCAGAACAAAAGGAGAGTCGGGGTCAAGGGAACAAGCAGGAAAATATAACTAAGGCCAAAATCAGATCAGTCACGATCTTAAATTTCCTCAAATTCCCATATGGCCTACAGCTCCTATTCCTTTTAAGTTTGCATTCTAGAATCCAGGAAATTTGTTTTATGACACAGGAATGTGCACTGACATTTTTGTAGGTTTTTATGTGCAACAACCTGAAGATTCAATGTAACTAATAACATTGAGTCGCCTTTTTTCCCATTCTTTAATAAAATTGCATGTTTCAATTACGTACTTTGACAGTATTTCCCACTTTTTTGACTTTAAAATTAAAATATAGAATGAGAGCTAGGAGATTAATTAATAAAAGAGTAAGGAGGTAATGCATTTTCCTCTCAAACATTTGTGGAGAATCAGAAATAAAAATGTTAAATGAGTCAAACGAAACCATCTGTATATAATTCGTGCATGGCTATATCAAAAGTGCAACCTAACCCATGGTTAGATCACTTAATGAAAACACCTATGATCACTGATGGCTGAAAGTATCAACCTTATTACCATCAATTTGAATTTATAACACTAACTCACAGATCTAACCTATTTTAAAAAAGGGTTTAGTATTTGCCAGAGGAACTTCACTGACTCACCACCATTTCCCAGTAGCCTATAATGTCAAGTATCAAAATCTGACACAATAACACAATTCTCCGTATACACTGCAAGGTCTATACAGAGGAACAAAACATACATCTTATATTAGACATACACTTTTCTCATGTTCAGCTTACAAGTGTATGAGTTGTATACAAGTGGGAAACTGCTGCAGACAGTGTGTGTTATTGATTTTAAATTTGCCATCCAACATCATTACCAAACACGACAGAAAGATGTCGACATTTCCCATGTGAACACTCAAGCTTAATAAAGGATGAGTGGACACATCCCATCCATAATACAGATAACCCAATCAACAAATAAGGAATCATCAACAAAGATAAAAACAGCTCAAATACTGCAAGCGAGGGAAAAAGGCAATTATTAGAGCTCACATAGATCAAACAAAACTTGTGACTAAGCAACAGTCATAAGAAAAAAACCTTCCAACAAAAGCATGTGAGGCAGCAGGATAGGAATGAAAGGAACATTAAACACAAAGCTAAGCTACCAGGGTTGTGGGTTCTGCACTGACAGAACTACCTCCCACATTGTATTTGTTGGTTTCTGATAACGAAAAGCTTCATTTGAATGATAAAGATCAATGAGCTAAAACATCCAAATGTAACTGGTTGGCCAGTCCATGCATCGCACAGACAAAACTCTGAGCACTAACAAAACAAAATCCATACTTTACTAAAACAATTTACAAACCCCTTCTCTTAGAAATTAAAGCAGAAATTGTTGGAAAAGCTCAGCAGATCTGGCAGCATCTATAAAGAGAAATCAGTGTTAACATTTGGGTCCAGTGACCCTTCGTCAGAGTTCAGGAAATTCTGAGGAAGGGTCACTGGACCTGAAATGTTAACTCTGATTTCTCCTCGTAGATGCTGCCAGACCTGCTGAGCTTTCCTGGCAATTTCTGTTTTTGTTTCTGATTTACAGCATTCACATGTTCTTTCCGTTTTTATTTAATACTCTTCTTCCGTTGTTTCTCAGTGTTGAAGATAATATGCAACTGTTTCAGCTTGTTGGGCTCTGAGATGAGGCCTCTGTGTGTACCTCAAAGTGTCTCTTGCTGTGATAGCATCTTTTTGCATGAACCTCTTCAGTTTGGTTGGTCACAGTCATGGAGTCCCATGAGCTGGTTGGGATAGTTCATTTCTTCAGGAGTATTTTCAAGACATCCTTAAAGCCTTCCCATTTGCCTTCCTGGAGTATTCTGCCACAAAATTACAAATGCAGCCAACATATATACTTGGGTATTGAAAAGTGCATTGTGCATTTTGTCCACTATCATACATGCATGTACCAGCAGAGGATGTCTTTTTGGTAAAAAATAAGAAATATGAAAGCATCTATGTTGAACAACATAATTTGCTCTAATGCAAAATGTCTCTGGCTTCATATATCATTATTTGTTTCAAGAACTTCACATACTGTAAATTACACACTACCCTGTTGCTTGTTTTATCTCATATCCCATGGATTTGAATAAATGACAAATATTCTGAGCCAAAAAACTGACAGCATCTATATCACTGGCAATGCTATTGCTGATGAACTAGATGATGATGGCATCTGTGACAACAGAAAGGAAGATAAGATTAAAATCACTTCAATGATTTTATCTCATTCAAACGTCCCTATAGGCAGCTGGAACACCTTGCTGCACAAGGTAGTTAATAGAAAAAGATTAACTGACATCATAAGATGAGCTTCAACCAGGAGATAAATGACTTTCTGAAAGACGATAATGAATTTGTGTTTGTTATGAGTTCTGTATGAGAATATTTTGGTTGTGATAATGTGTACTTACTATTAGGTTTAACCTGAGGTCGCAACATGGACTCTCAAGTAACTCAGTTGTTAGGCAACTCATTATTAAGTAAGAGATAGTAGGAACTGCCGATGCTGGAGAATCAGAGATAAGAAGGTGTAGAGCTGGATGAACACAGCAGGCAAAGCAGCATCAGAGGAGCAGGAAGGCTGACGTTTCAGGTCTGGACCCTTCTTCAGAAAATCTGACTTACACCTAACAACAGCTCTACACCTTGTTATCTCATTATTAAGTGCTATCTCTGTTGAAGATCACATCTGGGCATCCTTCTCCACTTATATCTGTAGTGCAGAATCATACCAGTTTGACGGACTTTTTTCATTAATTCAAAGGAAGTCAGCATCATGGCTGGGCCGGCATTTATTGTCCATCCGCAGTTGCCCTTGAGAGGATGACAGTGAGCTACCTTCTTGAACTGCAGTAGTTTGTGGTAGACCCACAATGCTGGAAAAGGGAAGTAGTTCCAGGATTTTAATCCAATAATGGTGGTAGTGAGTCGAACCAAGGCATCACGGACCCATATTGCATCATTGCAGCATATGGAATCATAACAACATGCTTGGTGAACAGCAATGCAGATTTTAACTAGACAGTGCTAGCCTGAAGGAATCTACAGATCTGAAAAAGCCACAGCCATCTCAGGAAGGAATTAAAATTTAAAAAGTGTATTTATTAAGATTGAACATCTGAAAAACTGAGCTAATTTGGAAGCAACAGGCAGCAGTAAAATAGCTGAAGTGACAACAGCAGCACCAAGCAACATATAAAAACTCAAAACAGCTAAAAACAATAGAAAACATTTCGAAAGCTTGTGAAGATGATGTAGTGTCTTACCAAAGCTAAAAGTCGAAGAATCTGAATCATTAGCTCAGGATCTAAGGATGTTATGCTGCTGCGATACTGTTGCTGCCTCTAGCCTATCTAATCTCGGTTGGAATCCCACTCTCCCCTGGGGCTGTGTCATGACATGTCTGAACATAACTAAACTTGAGATGCATCATTTGATGTTGGACAGGCTAAGTAAGCCTAGATCTTTAAAGGTAACTTGAAAATGTTTACATTTAAGGAGAAAGATGTAGGCAAAGGCATTAAAGAAGGCTTAAATGGCTACATTCGGCCAGCTAGAAATATTAGGAAAAGCTTAGAGACATTCACATCGGAAACAGTCCCCCTGGCCCAACTTGTCCATGCCAACCACATTTCTTACACTGAACTGGTCCCATTTGCCTCCCTTTCACCCATCTCCCTCTAAACCTTTCCTGTTCATGTACTGTCCAAATGTCTTAAATACTGTAATTTTCAGTGAAGGTATGGAAGTTCTTTTGATTAAAAAACAGATGCTCATGAAGAAAATCGTGACAATGCCACTACAAACAACTCATGAGCATGAAAAAGATTCAAGGCAGAATAATTTACTTGAAAGCAATGCTAAGACGGAAAAATAATCTCGCAGATCAACCAAAGGTATTCTGAAAGCTGCATATATACATTACAAAATCTGAGTTTTTATTGCTGTTTGAATATAATTTAAAATGTCCTTTCATCTGGTTTAGACCTCTGGTTTATCAAGGAATCGATGCACCTCAAAAGCTTGCCACCTGTTGTGATTTGCTTGATTTGGTTTGATTTATTATTGTCACATGTACCTAGATAAAGTGTAATGTTTTGATTTGCGTGCAGTACAGGCAGACCATTCCATACAAACTGCATGAGGGTAATAGATCAGCGTGAGGAATACAATGCTGTGACTGCAGAGAAGATTCACAAAAGGTAAGATCAACATTGAATTCAAATTTTGCAATGTCCATTCAGAAGTCTAATAACCGTGGGGAAAAAAAGCTGTTCTTCAATCTGTTGGTTTGTGTGTTTAAGCTTTTGTATCTACTGCCCAACAGAAGAGGTTGGAAGAGAGTATAACCGGGTGGGAGAGGTCTTTGATTATGTTGTCTGCCTTCCTGAGGCAGCAAGGAGTATAGATAGAATCAATGGGTGGAAGGTTTTGAATGCGAGTTTAATGTCTCTTGTCAGAAGAGCTTTGTAAATTAAGTAGGACACAGGAAATAAATCGTAAATGGGCCATTTGTTGATTGGCAAAATGAATTGAGTCGTACACCACAGGGATTAGTGCTGAGGTCTCAGTATTTTACAATCAATGTTATGATCTCTCCCAAAGAGAGGTTCCCCAATGCGTGATGGGTACCTCAAAGCATCAAGGTCCTGCATGAGAAGGAACAATCTGGCTCCCCTTCAATCTTAACTGCCCCCTTGATTGTTGCTTTAGTGAGTATCTCTACCCTTTGTGGATGCCTTTCTGCCAGAAAAAGGTTAGACAGATGAGGTTTGTACCTGCTGGAGTTTAGACCAGTAAGAGGTGATGATTGAAGCACATATGATTTCTATGGCAAGATGTATGTGGAATATATGTTTCTTCTTAGAGAATTTAGAACTAGCGATCACTAATAAAGGGTCACCTACTTAAGAAAAAGATGAAGACTTTTTTTTCAGAGACAACTGTGAGCCTTTGAAACTTTGTCAAAAGGCAGTGGCAACAGTGTTGTACAATCTGTATAAGGTGGAGGTAGATACATTCTGAATAAGCAAGGAGGGGTGGGAGAGAGGGTTATCAGCATGGTAGGTAGGAATGCAGAGTCATCAGAGAAGCCATGATCTTCGTGAATGGCACAGCAGGCTTGATAGGCCAAAGTAGCCTACTTCTGCCTCGTATTTGTTCATAATATGGAATAATATTCATGACCTTCATGGGTTTAAGCTTCAACTGTCAAAAGGCTGTGGAAGTAAACAGATTTTCAAGTAATTTCAAAACCCTTATGAGGCCTGAGTGTACCTTTCACTCATAGCAGGAGTGCCAAATAGCAGATGGTCAGCAAAGTTCAACTTTTGGGTCCTCGTCCAATCCACTACCCATACTGTCCATAAAGACTCAGCCTGATTCCCTGCAAAGAAAGCACATGACAACTACACCAGATATATTCCAAGCTTCAAGGTTATAGTTCCCATATTCAGAACTTTGTTTCCTTTGGGTGCAGTATCATTCTGTGGGAATTTGGACTCTATTCTGAACAGAGTACTAATGAAATTCTTATCGACGAATAATTATATTGACCAAAAGGACAATCATTTGTCTTGAATGCTAAACAACAAAGGTTTATTAGACAGTAAACATTGTTAATCGAGGAAAAGCATGATACACATAATACAATAGTTGCTGATCTGTATTTCCTGTGGACTCTGTGATTTTGGGTTTTCCCTTTCTTGGCTCCTTTAACCTGCTCTCTTCTCTGATGATGTCCTTCAAAATTTCAAGTGTAGCTTACCTCACTCTGGCATAAATACAACTCCCTTATCTTTAAGACTTCAGCTCTTGTGGACCTTTTCCAACTCACAACAGTCCTTAATGGCTGTAGGAATCCACCACTTGAACTGCGTGCATGCGCACGCACACACAACACGTGCACACACACACACACAGGCATACCACACACACATGCACACAGACACACCACACACATGCACGTGCGCACACACACACGCATGCACGCACACACGGACACACAACACAGATACCCAATGGTATCTGACATGTATCAGTCACTAAGAACCTTCATGGCACATCTCCGATCCATTTACAGGAAGCTTCTGCACTTCAAAGCTTGAGCAACGGCACTGTGTGTTCACGGCATGGTCCCAGCTCATCAACTGGACCAGGCCACTTCTCTTGGCTCCGTCCTAAATCTCACTCTGAGCCGACATGAATGCTTACATCTTCCTTACCATGGCTTTATGTGCTTTGCCCCCTTCATCCAGAGCTACCAAGTCTATTTTATTTCTGCCTTCTCTTCTCTTGACATTTAGCGCAGACACAAAACCAGAAAGCTTGCCATGGTGGTCTCCAGGCCTTCGTATAGTCAAACAGAATGGCCTTCACTTGGGGGCCTGGTGCAACTAGTCAATGGTAGCCCCCAGTTCTAGCTCAAGGACTTGCACTGGTCAGAATGCCACATGGGACAGTCAGAACCAAGATGTTCTCCCCTTAGAGGTGAGGAACCATAGAATCCCTACAGTGTGGAAATAGGTTATTTGGCCCAACAAGTCCACACTGCCCCTCTAAAGATCATCCCACCCAGGCCCATTCCCCTGTCTAACCCACCTAACCTAAACATCCCTCGGCACTACGGGCAATTTAGTATGGCCTACACATCTCCAGACTGTGGGAGGAAACCGGAGCACCTGGACGAAACCCACACAGACATGGGGCGAATGTGCAAACTCCACGCAGGCAGTTGCTCAAGGGTGGACTTGAACCCAGGTCCCTAGCACTGTGAGGCAGCATGCTAACCACTGAGCCACCGTGCCGCCACTGAATGTTAGGCTGCCCACTGCCTTTTTGGAGTCTTTCTGACCTATTGTGGGCTGTTTTCATCTTGGAATGAGAGACAGAGACAGGTATTAAGGGAAGTGAAAGTGGGTGGCACAGTGGTTACTTTTGGTGAAGGTTGGGTGGTGTCCTGAGCGACTGTGTAGGCAACATGTGAACATGCAGGATTCGTAGGGTCGAAGATCGGGCTGGGCGACAGTGGGAAGACATTGGACGCAATAGTGAGACTAGTACAGTGAGAGCCTGGATGGGAGGGGGAAGCAGTAACAGACAGTGAGCACAAGCAGAGAGAAGATATTGGCATATATTAGTGTCCGCAATTGGATCAATTGATCAAATTTGCTTCAGATTTTCATCCTGTTCTCACCTACACCTGGTCCATCTCTGACTCCTTCTTTCCTTTCCTCATTGTCTCTGTTTCCATTTCTGGGGATGGGCTGGCTACCGACACCCATTACAAATCCTTTGTCTGTCACATGACTTGGATTTTACTTTCTCACACCCTGCTTCCTATGAGGACTCCAGTCTATTCTCCCAGTTTCTCCGTATCTCTCACATCTGTTCTAATGATGCCAACTTCAGCATCAGGGCTTCAGAAATCTCCTCCTGTTTCCTCAAACAAGAATTCCCCAACATCATACTTGACAGAGCCCTTAGCTGTGTCTGATCCTGCACTTCTGCCCTCACCCCTTCTCTTTCCCTCCTGCGACAATGAAATGGTTTCCTGGTCTTCACTTACCATCCCATCAACATCAACATCCACATCCACATCCAAAAGATCATAAGGTGCCATTTCCACCTCCCCCAGTAGAATCCACACCATTTTCTTTGGAACACCATGGTCCATTCCTCCTCCAATCCCAACTACTCCCCATGCCTCCATAGTATCTTCACATCTAATCGCAGAAGGTGTAACTCCTGCCTGTTTACTTCCTCCCTTCTCACTATCCAAGGCCCCAGAAACACATTCCAGGTGAGTAATGATTTATCTGCCATTCACTCAATCTAGTCTACTGTACATTGGGCAGATTAAATAAAACAGAGTGGCTACTTTGCAGCATAAATACCACCCACTCCCAGCTGCTTTCAGTTCTGATGAACTGGTCACTGGACTCAAAACATTAACTGTTTTTCTTTCTGTAGACCTGCTGAATTTCTCTAGCACTTTCTGTTTTTGTTTGAGATCTCCAGCAGCTGCAATATTTATTGCTTTACGTTAATGAGATGCATTTGGTAAAGCAAAGTGAGAAATTTCATTGGGCCACATGGTGGCAATCTTTGTAAAAACTTCGGTGTAATTCACATTTAGCCAAAAAAAAATTTTTGCCTACTGCTACGTTACTACTGATTAGCTCAAGCTACACTTCAGGTTGGCACAGTGACTCAGTGGTTAGCACTGTTGCCTCACAGTGCCAGGGACATGGGTTTGATTGCTCCCAGGCAACTGTCAGTGTGAAGTTTGCACATTCACCCCATTGCTGTGTGGTTTTCCTCCGGCTGCTCTGGTTTCGTCCCACAGTCCAAAGATGTGCAGGTTAGGTGGATTGGCCATGGGAAAAGCAGGGTTAGAGGGATAGGGTAGTTGAGGGGATGAGTCTAGGTGGTATGCTCTTCAGAGAGGCAGTGCAGACTTGTTGGGATGAATGGCCTGTTTTCACACTGCGGGGATTCTATGATATAACTGACTGAATCGTTCCTCAGCAGCTAACTGGCTATAAGTTTCTATCCACTCACTCTTACTACAGTTACATTTTCCCTGTCATTCCCATCTATAATGGCTCCACGCTCTCTGACAGTAGATTCTTGTGATCATTCTCAGCCCTGTGAAAGTTATTTTAGTCATTTGTTCAGCCTAAAACTGGGTTCAAATAGCAAGCTTCCAACCCATGAAAAATACCTGGTGACCAACAATGTCCGATGCAAACACTACCTTCCTGGCTAGTGCCTAATTTGTAACATTCTCTCCTGACAAATCGTCACAAGTACAAAGACTCAGTGGTTCATTCCTATTTAAAACCCCTTCTGCAGGTAGCTTTGCAATATTGAGCCCAAGTATGTGCATCTGGATTGATACAACTACTGACTTTTAATCCAAAGTAAAATAAGAAGTTGCTGGCGAACCTCAACAGGTCTGGCAGCGTCTGTGGGGTGAGAAACAGAGATAATGTTCTGAGTCCAATATGGTTCTTCTTTAGAACTAAGTTCAGAACTTGACTTCTAATCCAATTGCACTGTTGAAAATCACACTCCTAATGTCACAACAGCAATCTAACATTAATTTGTATCACCAGCCAGAGGTCTTCAGACTTTGTATACCCAAGACCATTCTTCTAGCCACCAACATTGTAACCTTGCACCCTTCTAACTGCTAATCAAAACTGTTTCCTTTTGACTGTAGGCCTTGGAACAGCAATTCCTTGGCCACATCCCTCATCAATTAGCATTGTAATTTTGGCTTCTTTATACTGCCACGCTAGACTTCTTGAAGCTTGAATGTGCAAACTTGTCCTGAGTGTAACATCAGTTACTTCCAAAGAACCCATGTGTCTTTTCCAAAGGTTGCAAGATAATGCACCAATCTTTACAGTTTCTTCAACAACATCCTCCAAAAACCATTGGGTCACCTCAACAGAACATACAAATTTAGATTTTTCATCACTGGGCTTACGTACAGCAAAACTTGATAATTCAAGCCTTATTAATTACACAAATAATCCAATGAGGTGAAGTCTAATGATTCACTGCATATATTCCTAGTAGGGGGTGTCCCTCACAGTAGTGTACCAGGCCCAACCATCTTCACCTGCTTCCTGCATTGGAAGGTCAGAAATGGGGATGTTCATGATGTTTGTACAATGTTCAGCATCATTCATGACTCCTCAGATACAGAAGCAGTCCATATTCAAATGCAATAGGATCTGGACAATATCCAGGTTAGGGCTGATGAGTGACGAGTAACATTTCTGCCACACAAATTCCAGGCTATGACCATCACCAATAAGAGACAATCTAACCACCACCCCTTAACATTCAATAGTGCTACCATCACTGAATCCTCCACTTTCAACATCCTGGGGGTTACCATTGATTTAAAACTCAACTGGACTTTCCACGTATATGCAGTGGCCGCAAGAGCAGGTCAGAAGTTAGGAATACTGCGGCGAGTAACTCACTTCCTGACTTCCCAAAGCCTGTCCCCCATCTACAAGGCACAAGGCAGGAGTATGATGGATACTCCTCGCTTACCTGGATAGGTGCAGCTCTGACAACACTGAAGAAGCAGTTGTTCGTTAGCTCACTGAACTGGTTGTCCTGTGGTGTGCATAAGGGCAACACAGACCTGTTATTGCTCAACCCCATGTGGCTGTACGCCACTTGTCCCTCTAAGAAGGAGGACGCAGATTGCTTGGGGGTCGCGTAACTATTTAGCATGAGGGAGTATCGTTCGTTGTTGGAATTAACCAGACAAATCACTCCACCAACTCAGAACAACAGCAACTAGAGTCAGGCAATAAATGCTGACCAGCCAGCAACATCCACACCCCACAAAACAACTTATTTCTCCACTTTAATAATTAACCAATTCAGCGCTCCCCAGTCACTCACTGAATTTTTTTTTCTTATTATGCCACCAAACTATAGGTGTATACTCTTAATTTCACATTACCAATTCAGCAAGTTATTGAATTATTTTGTGACTTGATTAGAAGTGTAGAATTAAGTGGACAAATGGACATTTGATGCAAAATTTCATTCAGTTGCCTTCCTGTGAGCAGAATACTTCATAAAGTACATTAGCTGTTCAATTATTGAGCTTTATTTCAGCACCTGATTGGCTAGGGACCAGTTTTTCCATTAAAGATATACATGCAGACATGGTATTCCATTATATACAATACAGGTAGAATAGAAATTTTAAAAAACCCCGAACCCTGCAGCCCAATGGTATCAATGTGGACTTCACCAGCTTCAAAATCTCCCCTTCCCCCACCGCATCCCAAAACCAGCCCAGTTCATCCCCTCCCCCCACTGCACCACACAAACAGCCCAGCTCTTCCCCTCCACCCACTGCATCCCACAACCAGTCCAACCTGTCTCTGCCTCCCTAACCTATTCTTCCTCTCACCCATCCCTTCCTCCCACCCCAAGCCGCACCTCCATCTCCTACCTACTAACCTCATCCCACCTCCTTGACCTGTCCATCTTCCCTGGACTGATCTATCCCCTCCCTACCTCCTCACCTGTACTCTCCTCTCTACCTATCTTCTTTTCTCTCCATCTTCGGTCCGCCTCCCCCTCTCTCCCTATTTATTCCAGAACCCTCACCGCATCCCCCTCTCTGATGAAGGGTCTAGGGTCTAGGCCCGAAATGTCAGCTTTTGTGCTCCTGAGATGCTGCTGGGCCTGTTGTGTTCATCCAGCCTCACATTTCATTATCTTGGATTCTCCAGCATCTGCAGTTCCCATTATCACCTCAAAGTACACATTATATTTATTTCATCAAAATGGAAGATTTGGCCCTTGTATTTTGTGAAACAGCCAGCAAATATTGCAGTACATTGATAGAAAGAATTTTTTACATAGCCGGAGTATTGGTGGAGAAGTTGGTTTCGTTAATTTTTCAGGCCATAACCAATGGTGACCGGAACACGTCTCTTCCAATGTGAAGGCGAGAGCTGATCTCCATTCGGCCATGGGCTTCATTTAAAATTCTGATATGAGCTTCTCAAGTCTGCCGTCCATTTCAAAGGATCAATTTTGGACAAGTCACAGGATTTAGATAGGGACCAGCAAGGAGATTGGCTGTAGGCCATTAGGGATCCTAGGGAAAAGCTATAAATCTAGCAGGAGCTCTGCTGTCTGCTCCACTGCTAAAACCTTCATAAGTTTGTGACTTCGCGATTTGACTAATATAACGATTTCTCTCTTGACCTGACATTTTCCATTAGGTTCAACTTCTCAAAAATATCTCTGCATTTCCCTTGTACTGTATTGACTCTCCTGTTTGCTTACCACTGACCTGTCTTCATTTACTTCAACAAATGCTTCCATTCAGAAAGTTTTTGTCCTCATCCAAACAGCCTCACCAAAAACCATCTCTGCAGGCTTGTCGGGTTTTGTATTCCCCTTCATATAGGCTAAGCCTGAGCCTTGCTTCCCCTTCCATCACGGCTGTGTGTTTTTTAAAAATTTGGGTGCTTTTATTTTAAGCTACTGTGGAAAGTAATAAGAAAGAGCTTTCCCAATGCAATGTTTTGGCAAGGGTAATAAAAACCAAAAGAACTGAGGATGCTGTAAATCAGGAACAAAAACTGAAGTTGCTGGAAAAGCTCAGCAGGTCTGGCAGCATCTATGAAGAAAAAAAATCAGAGTTAACGTTTCGGGTCCGGTGACCCTCCGTCCTCCTTCTCTGGAAAGGTCACCAGACTCAAAACTGATTTTTCTTCACAGGTGCTGTCAGACCTGATGAACTTTTCCAGCGACTTCTGTTTTTGTTATTTTTGGCAAGGGTACTTTTGCAAAGGAAGTAACCTGACACCATTGCAGGCATTATGTAAACTATTGTTTAGTGGATGACTTGAAGCTGCAGGGGTGTACAGATGTAGTTTTTACTGGCAACAATAAGTTGGTTGGTTTATGAACTATTAACCAGTTATCAATGACAGAAAACTAATTACAGTAGTAATGACTTCTTCAATCAAGAATGCCACTTCCCCTCCTCTCTTGCCTCCCTTTCTATTCCTCCTGTAAAACCCTGAGCTGCCAGTCCTGTCCTTCCCTCAACCAAGTTTCTGTCATAACTATGACGTCCTTGTCCCATGTTCCCATGCATGCCCTGAATTTGTCATCCTTACCTCAAAAGGCTCCTTGCATTGAAAAAAAATGCAGCTAAAGTTGTTCTTGTCTGCTTTTCTAAGGCTCTCGATATAGAACAAGCAAATCGCCCAGCCAGGATATTGGCCCTTTTCCAGTTCAGGTGAAACTGAACTATTTTAAATAGGTCTTTTCTGCCCCAGAAGAGATTCTAATGATCCAAAGATCTAAATCCTTGCACATTGCACCATCTCTTCAACCATTGCTACCAATTCATTCCTACCAATGTGTACAACAATTTCTGGATTCTCACACCCCTCTTCGAAAATATGTTTCAACTGTTTTGAGATATCCTGAATCCTGTCACCAGGAAGGCAACATATTATTCACCTTCACAGCTACAGAACTCCTGTCTGTGCACCTGATGGGAGAATTTCCTACAACAATTATTCTTTAAAATCTTGACAAACACTGCTTAACATAAGATTCAATCATAGTGTCCAAAGTGTGATTATAGCTAAAGTCTAAATCTTGATTTAAGAAACTTGATATTCCTTCAAAAAAAAACACCTGGTTTCCCTAACTTTTGATCAACTGTCACTGGAGGTCATTTTCATCTTTATTAAGTAATCATCAGTGCAGTGAATGCTAGGTGGATGCTAATTCACCCTACTAGGGCTATTACTCAAACAGTCAAAGTAAACTAACATCCCAAATCTGGGTTGCAGTCAGCTACTTATACCAATTTGTGAAAATGCCTTGGCATGTTTCTCTATTTCAAAGATGCTACATAAATGCAATTGGTTATGTAATGTTAGTTTTATGATACAACAGTACATTATTGCCACCAGAATTTGGGCTTTGTGTTATCAAAATGCACTTTCAAATTGTTGAAAGTTAACATCCCTGCCTTCTTCTGACCCAAGCTATGATGGTCAGATATCAGACGAAAACTCTACTAAGCATTAACAATGCTCATTCTAATCTGCAATGATCTAAGGTGCATCAAAATAAACCAAAGAACTTTGGATCCTGATGATCTGGGCCAAAAGCAAAAATTACCGGCAAAACTCAGCAGGTCTGGCAGCATCTGTGGAGATGAAGCAGAGTTAACGTTTCGAACACCGTGACTCTTCCCAGAATGGACTGGAAACATTAACACTTATCTTCTCACAGATGCTGCCAGACCTGCTGAATTTCACCAGCAATTTCAGTTTTTGACTAAGGTGTGTCGACTGTGCTGCAGCATTGGGTATCACAGCAGTTAACCCCTCAAAAACAAAAGGGAAATTTTACACATTCCATGAGGTTGTTGATAGTGCCATTACCTGGAGACTGAGCACAGACCAGCTATATCAGAAAGTCAGGCCTCCATCACTAAAATCTAGGTTTATATAATCAGAAGTGCTATTAAAGGCAGTTAGTATCTGAGAGAGTTAACCAACATCATGAGACAAGCACTGCCAATCAGCTATATGGTCTTGTTCCTTAGTTCACATGCAAGTCCAAGCTACACATTCATTGCTAAGGCCCATTTAATTAAACCATATTATGTAACTATTCTTAGAGTGGACTTACAATAAATTCTCACATAAGTCAAATATAGTAATACACCTCATCTGTTCACCAAGACCAATTTGGTCTTCTGCAAGGGGGATCTTTCCTGACTTGGTATCAGCAACGTATAGACTAACACCAGGAGGATGTTTTGATGGCAGTGGATCTGGCCAAGATTTCAGGGATGGGATGGTACAACAACAACATTTGCATTTTGCAAGAAATTTGCATCCAAAATGAAATTTCTGAGAACCGGGTAAAATGCGGGATAATATGAAGACTGGAGAGTAGACTGATTTAGATAAAGAACATCATTGCCAAAGATCTCTCAAATGCAGACAAAATAGAAAAGAAAATGAACAGCATTTAAAAAGAGCAGCAAGTAGAAAGGGGAGGAAAACACACAAATAGCTTGTCTCCTGATGCAAACACACGGACACATAGTGACACACATATGCGCACGTACATTTACACGCATGCAGAAACACAGAGACATACAGATACAATCACACAGATGGCCAATCACACTGATACACATATGGAGAAATACACAGAGACGCGTGCGCACACATGTACACACAGCCAAAGCTTCAGAGCTGCTGACCTTCCAATTGGATTTGCAGTATCAGGAATCCACTCGCTATCAGTAATCAGATGGTAGGCCTGGAGACATGGCAATTTCCAAGCTACAAGTAGGAGTGAGATAACAAGGTGTGGAGCTGTTGAACACAGCAGGCCAAGCAGCATCAGAGGAGCAGGAAAGCTGATGTTTTGGGTCTGGACCCTTCTCTACTATTCTCGAAAATAAGTACAGATCCCTGAATTCAAAATACCTGGGATGGGGAATGCTGATGTCCACGTCCTTTTGCATGTACGTTTATGGGTGCACCATCTCTAACTTACAACCATGTGATGTTCACTGTGGCATATTTTAATATGTTTTCAAACATTTGTGATCCATTTATTACAAAACAATCAGGGAACAGAATGATGTAAGTTTTTAATGTTCATTGCCAATATCAGCATTCCAGTAAATTCCAGAGCAAACTCTTTAATTTGTCTCTTTCTAGCTCGTGTAGCTATCATTTCAGTTATTTATCCTTCTTCAGTAAGTGTTCCCTCAGCTCCCTTCCCTTTGTTCAACTCCTTTTCAACGTAAATCTCTATTCTGTTGTGTTTCTGTCAAAGGATCTACATTTGAAACATGAACTCATCCATTCTCTCATATGCTGACTAACTTAGGCATGGAATGCTGACAGAGTTCAGTTGAACTTGCGCTTTATTAATCAAAATACAACTCCGTGAATAATTCCATACAGGCTCAAAGTAGATAAAATTGTGGATAATAAAATGTGAAGCTGGATGAACACAGCAGGCCAAGCAGCATCTCAGGAGCACAAAAGCTGACGTTTCGGGCCTAGACCCTTCATCAGAGAGGGGGATGGGGTGAGGGTTCTGGAATAAATAGGCAGACCGAAGATGGAGAGAAAAGAAGATAGGCGGAGAGGAGAGTATACGTAGGGAGGGGATAGGTCAGTCCAGGGAAGACGGACAGGTCAAGGAGGTGGGATGAGGTTAGTAGGTAGGAGATGGAGGTGTGGCTTGGGGTGGGAGGAAGGGATGGGTGAGAGGAAGAACAGGTTAGGGAGGCAGAGAAAGGCTGGACTGGTTTTGGGATGCAGTGGGTGGAGGGGAAGAGCTGGGCTGTTTGTGTGGTGCAGTGGGGGGAGGGGATGAACTGGGCTGGTTTTGGGATGCGGTGGGGCAAGGGGAGATTTTGAAGCTGGTGAAGTCCACATTGATACCATTGAGCTGCAGGGTTCCCAAGCGGAATATGAGTTGCTGTTCCTGCAACCTTCGGGTGGCATCATTGTGGCACTGCAGGAGGCCCATGATGGACATGTCATCTAAAGAATGGGAGGGGGAGTGGAAATGGTTCGCGACTGGGAGGTGCAGTTGTTTATTGCGAACCGAGCAGAGGTGTTCTGCAAAGCGGTCCCCAAGCCTCCGATTGGTTTCCCCAATGTAGAGGATGCCACGCCAGGTACAATGGATACAGTATACCACATTGGCAGATGTGCAGGTGAACCTCTGCTTAATATGGAAGGTCATCTTGGGGCCTGGGATAGGGGTGAGGGAGGAGGTGTGGGGGCAAGTGTAGCATTTCCTGCGGTTGCAGGGGAAGGTGTCGGGTGTGGTGGGGTTTGAGGGCAGCGTGGAGCGAACAAGGGAGTCATGGAGAGAGTGGTCTGTCCGGAAAGCAGACAAGGGTGGGGATGGAAAAATGTCTTGGGTGGTGGGGTCGGATTGTAGATGGCGGAAGTGTTGGAGGATGATGCGTTGTATCCGGGAGGTTGGTGGGGTGGTGTGTGAGAACGAGGGGGATCCTCTTGGGGTGGTTGTGGCGGGGGCTGGGTGTGAGGGATGTGTTGCGGGAAATGCGGGAGACGCGGTCAAGGGTCAATGGTATCAATGTGGACTTCACCAGCTTCAAAATCTCCCCTTCCCCCACCGCATCCCAAAACCAGCCCAGTTTGTCCCCTCCCCCCACTGCACCACACAACCAGCCCAGCTCTTCCCCTCCACCCACTGCATCCCAAAACCAGTCCAACCTGTCTCTGCCTCCCTAACCTGTTCTTCCTCTCACCCATCCCTTCCTCCCATCCCAAGCCGCAACTCCATCTCCTACCTACTAACCTCATCCCACCTCCTTGACCTGTCCGTCTTCCCTGGACTGACCTATCCCGTCCCTACCTCCCCACCTATACTCTCCTCTCCACCTATCTTCTTTTCTCTCCATCTTCGGTCTGCCTCTCCCTCTCTCCCTATTTATTCCAGAACCCTCACCCCATCCCCCTCTCTGATGAAGGGTCTAGGCCTGAAACGTCAGCTTTTGTGCTCCTGAGATGCTGCTGGGCCTGTTGTGTTCATCCAGCCTCACATTTTATTATCTTGGATTCTCCAGCATCTGCAGTTCCCATTATCATAGATAAAATTGTGGTCTGTGTATAACCCTTGTTATTAAACATCAATTCAGATGTAAATCCTTGCTAATAAAGCCTACAGGTATTCCTTATTAGCACATTAAACATGCTTTTTGCTTGTAGGCAAGTTTTTTTTTAAACACTTGACTGAAGGTTTTTTGTTGGATAAGCCCCCAGCACCAGGTGAACCAAATAATTCTTATATCAAATCTTTTTGATTAATGAGACTAAATATTATAAGCTAATTTTAAAATTGAGAAAACTAGCTAAAAGACAAAGACCCACGCAAAATGTTGACAAAAAAAAAATGAGGGATATGTGCAGAAATAATGCTTCAGGGGCCACTAAATCTGGATATCTAATGCAGATTTCTGAAAGAATACTTCACAATGATGTTGTAATTGCTACGACATGAAATGGTTGAGGTAAATGATACAGATAAATTTAAGGGGACATCGGGTAAGCCGATGAGGGAAGATGGACTAGAAGGACAGGTTTAGATAAAGTGAGGTGGAGAGAAAGCTTGCATGCAATACTAGCATGAACCATGTGGACCGATCAGCTGTTTCTATGGTGTATACTCTCTGTAATTCCATGTAACAAGTTCCAAAACGCACGGGCTGCTTGTAAATGTAAATCACAGACACAGGAAGGTGAGATAAATGCAGGAAGAACAAAAAATAAACAGTTCAGTGAGACTGAGGGGAAAAAAAGCAGAACCAATGAGCGTTCATTTTTCCTCTCAGGTCAGGAGAGAGGGAGCTTTGTCTTTGCATAATATTGTGGGTGGGGTGCTCAAAGTTTCTGTTTGCTGATTTCACCAAAGTCAGGGAAGGCAAATGGCTGTTAGATACATGAGATAATGGATAGGCTGCCTTAGTACAATTAAATGAGAAGTTACATTCAGTATAATTGTCCATAGGCGCAATGCGGAATGAATATAGCAAAAAATAATTAGAGGTACCTTGTGAATGAAGGTCATCATAAAACCTTTTTGACCTATTGAATAATCTATAACATTAACTGCATTCTCAGCTGTTCAGTACAACCTAAATCATAAATCTGATACGACTCAATAAGCTTCTAAATAATTTAAGCCACTATTTCAGAAGGCAAGGTATTTCATTTTTTAAATAGCCATCGACAAATTCAAATACTGAAAGGAATATTGAGATGATTTCTAGGGCATTTCAAATACTTCATCTACTAAGCACATGATATAACAAGAATTCACCCCTCCATTATCCACACCTCCTGGCTTTTGGAACGAGAGGAGATGATACAATGAGTACCTCACTGCTGTTCTTTGTCATCTGTCTGTTGAAGCAACATCATTTTCTGCATTAAATAGAAATGTTTATTGGGGCAAAGAGTTTCCATGAAACTAGTAATGATTTGATCTCTCGGGCTGCAATGAATTGTGACAACAACATGAAACTGTACACAACTTATAAATTCAGAGTGTCACTTATCCAAGGAAAATGATATGTAGATTCATTTGATACTTTACAATTGAACGGATGTCTTTTCAAGGAAGGAGCTTCTTCACTTTCAGCCTAATATCTGTGTAATGATCACTTTCTTCTGATTTTACTGTATTCTTGAGAGTTCGCAATAAACAAGAACTGCCTTACAATTTAGCAGCAAACAGACATCAGGAATATAGAAGACCATGAGATTGTAAGATTAGGAGCAGAATTAGGCCATTTGGCTCGTCAAGTCTGCCCAACCATTCAATCATGTTTCTTAATCATGTTCCCTTACCTTCCCCCTGTGACCTTTGACCCCTTACTAATCAAGAGTCTATCTATTACTGTCTTAAATATACTCAGTGACTTGACCTCCACAGCCTTCTGTGGAAATAAATTACACAGATTTACCACCCTCTGGCTGAAGAAACTCCTCCTCATCTCAGTTCTAAAGAGTTACGCATTCACTCTGAGGCTGTGCCTTCTTCTAGTCTCTGCTACTAGTGGAAACATCTTCTCCATGTCTTCTTTATCCAGCCCTCTTGGTATTCTTCAAGTTTCAACAAAGTTCCCTCTCATCCTTCTAACTCCATCAAGTACAGAGTCCTCACATGACAAGCCCTTCATCCCCTGAATCATTCTTTGAAACCTCCTGTGGAGTCCCTCCAAGGCCAGCACATCCTTCCTGACATATGGAGTCCGAGACTGCTCACGATATTCCAAGTTCACCAGAGTGTGACCAGAGTCTCATACAGCCTCAGCAGTGTCCCCCTGCTCTTGTATACCCGATCACTTGAAATGAATGCTTACATTTCATTTGCCTTCTAAACTGCAAAGTGAATCTGTATGCCTGTTAACTTTAAGAGAATCCTAAACTAGGACTCCAAAGTTTCTTTGTACTTAAGTTTTTTTCAACACCATTCCTCATTTCAAAAATAGTCTCTATTCTTTCTATCAAAGTGCAGAATCTTTCTCACATTGTATTCCATCTGCCACTTCTGTGCCCACTGTTCTAGCCTATCGAAGTCCTTCCGTAGGCTTCATGCTTCCTCAACACTATCTATCGCTTCACCTATTTCTGCAAACTTAGCAACAATGCCCTTAGTTCTATGGTTCCCTGTAGGTGGCATCCCACTTCTCAAAATCTTATTTTCCACTAAACAGACAAGTGGTGGCATTGGTCAGGTTGGATGAGATGCTGAAAAGGTGAAGGATTAAATGCACCATGCATGAGAATCTTTAATATGCCAGTATGTGCCAAAAATGGAAAATTCTGGGCATGCAATGTGCGATGATACTTTGGCTTTAAAAGGTGTATTTTGTCCTGGCATTTTTTATGAAGGAAAGTTGAGAGAGCCAGAGCAATCAGATTGTGCGGCCTTGGGTTTATTTTTTAAAGTTAGAACAATAGAAGCAGCCTGAATAGGTGCAGTCAAGGTCCCACAGCACCAAGGGTTTTAGTCTTAGTTTTTTAGTAGCAGTTGCTGGGGTCTTGAAACTGGATTTGGAAACTGCAGTATAGCTCTCCCTGCTACTGAGAGTTTTCTCTTGGTGTTTTTCTTCTTGGACTGGAGATTTGCCTGTAAACTGAACTATTTGAACTGATTTTGCTGTTTTTGAGATGTTACTATGTTGGAACAGTTAATGTTTAGTAGTTAAATCATGTATTATTCTGTTAAGTCTACCAATAGAGTTAAGTTATTCCCGTTTCTTCTTTCTTTTGCTATATTTTAGCTATTGTGTAAGAATAAAGTGCGTTTTGCTTAATGGTGAGTAGTATGACCAATCCAATTGCATCTGGAATGTAACACTTTACACTTAACTTTAACATAAGAAAAAGTTAGGGCCTCAACTATCTTCTGAATACATTTTGAGGAGATTTGATCTGGTCCATAAAAAAGGCATTAGACAGAAACAAAATGCAATCAACAGTCTGTTTGAACTTCCACTAAACATCGTCCAACAATCTCAGTGGAAGGTAGATTGGGCATGGTGTCAGTGGCTTGCTTTGTATCAAGTCTTCAACCTTTCCACTCCAAATTCAATCTGACCTTTTCTTGTTCTTGTGATCCATAAAATCAATATTTTAAAACAAGTTCTGCTTTCAAAGTTAAAAAGTTGATCAATTGAACCCAGTTCTGCCAAACTGTAATTCACTTGTGCATTATAGTTCCACTATAAAAGTACAGGAACCTAACTGTGAAAGTTGCACAATTCACACATGACAATGAAGCAGCACGCAGATATTAATGCTTTGAGTCCGACTAGAACATATGTACGCTACAGATAGAAAGAATTAAAAACTGTTTCCATTTTAAGATCAGTTTTAGATCAAAATGTAAGCGTTCCGTGCTTATAATTACTTTTCCTTTATTAATATTAATAATCTTCATGCCTTTGCTCAGTCTACAGGGTGACTCTGCTAATTAAATGTATCTAATTAAACTTACGATTCCTCAGAGAAGCCCGAGTTAAATAACATTGTCTCAGTGTTCTACATCCATAGTTTATTTTCAAATTATTGATTACACATTAGTTGTTCCTTGAAATACTGCGGATGGTAGTTTCTACATTACATGACTGAAAAGGTAACCCTTCTTCGAATCTTCAAGGCCATGTTTGAGTTGTGTATTATTTATAAATATAATGGAAGTTGTTAGAAGAAATTCTGACTTCTGATTATTTGCTTAGAATATAAACTATTTACCTACATAGAACAATTGTTCTTGAACACAATGCCTATTCCAAAAGAAATAACAGAGAAGGTCAATGAAGTTTTTGAGTGTCAAGGGCATACAGTTTGGCTGCTAAGCATCTTAATTTGGCCATACAAGTACCAGTTTGTTTCTGAAATGGCTCGACTGTATGAATACTTCTAGTGGCAGCCACAGGAACACTGAAACTGTAAAAGGCCATTCAGCCCCTTGAGCCTGTTCTACCAGCCATGCTAGATGTCATTTTTGGTGAGTACATCACAGTGCATGGACTTGTCGCTAGCACTGCCACTTAGAAGGTCAATGCTCTCACTAATACCCACTCTTAACCTCAAGCAGCTTAATGGGCATTTGGTAGCATGAGACAATCATCACCAAGTGTATTTTTATAGTAGAAGTGTTCGCTTGTTTCTGGAGTTGCTAAAGATTGAGATTGCCCACAAGCACTGGTGTGACATACACTGAACAACTGTGACCTGACTTCAAGGATTCTGCACAAACCATTTGCTGCCAGATTTTGAGTCAGCTGGTTGTATCCCCTTACAGAACGGTGAGAATAATAAATAGAGGCCACGCACAGCTTAAATAGCTGCTGGAAGGACCTAAAAAAAAATCATCTAATGGTCACAAAGCCAAAGGAGGTCATTTAGCCCATCATGTGCTGGCTGTCTGCAAAAGCAACTCAGCTAATCAACAACAGCCTCACCATTCTGCCCTCTAAACTTAGCCGTGTCATTATTTTCCTTTTAAGTCCTTATCCAATACCCTCTAGAAAGCCACAATTGAATCTATTCTCACCACAATCACACACAACTAACTGTGGTAAACAATTCTTTCTCATGACACCATGGTTCTTTTGCCAATGTCCTTCTCTAGCGTTCAAGCTTGTTGCTACTTGGAGCAGTTTAACTCAATGTTTCGTCTAGAGTCCCAATGATTCTGAACACTTCCATAAAGTCTTCGCTCAATTTCATCTCCTCTAAAAGGTTCCAGACCAGATTTTTCAATTGACACCTAAAATTTTAGCATGCCTATTACCATTCTTGTTGATCGCATCTATAGCTTACCTAGAGAGGGTGAATATGAGAGGAACTGTTCTCAACAAGGTGCACTGTCTGACTTTATGGTTTTAGACTTGCAAAAGGTGTTTCATAAAGAACCATACAACCAACATTTTAATAAAGATTAAGTCCATTGGATTTAACAAGAATTGGCAGTGCACCAACCAATTTAATATATGTCATCTACTTGAATTTGGGTATGGGCGACATAATTCTAAAACTTTCAAATGAGTCAAAGCTGGGAATTGCAGTGAGGTAAAATGAAGTCCCTATAGTCTTACCAGACTATGGGGCTGCTCTGTCATTTGAGATGGCTGATAGTTGTTTAATCTGAGGGTTACCGTGTGTCAGGAGGAGAGGGGTTGAGAAGGGGTCCTACATGGTAACCTCAGCCACTTTGAACCCATGATGCCAACATCACTCTGCCTTGCTAGTGCACTGTTCACTGCACTCTGTCTAGCCAACTGAGCTAACTGGTGAGGAGGATCATAGCAGGACTCCAGGGCAGGAGCAGACTGGTGACAAGGGCATGCATATGGCCAATGGAATGTAATGCATGAGAAGAGTAATGTATTTTGGAAAAAATAGAGTGGGAATGTAAATGATGCATTTTTAACAAAGGAGCAAGGACAGACACCTGGTGAGCTTCTTCTTGAGTTCCCTGCCTCAAGGCAAGTCTGGCCCAAATTGTCATGACATCAACCACAGGTAGGGGCAAGAAGAAAGGTCCTCAAAGAAAACAAAAATAAAAGCCCAAAAGAAAAAAGCTTTATGAATCCTTGGTTTTATTAGTGGAGGAATAGGGCACGAAAGCAAGGACATCATGCTAAACCTTTATACAACACTGGTTAGAGCTACTTTGAATATTGCATCTAATTGTGAGTGCCACACTTTAGAAATTACATCAAAGTTTTGCAGACAATGTGAAGGAGATTCACAAGAATAGTACCGGAATAAGGGGTTTCAGTTATGTATAAAGACTGATGAAATTGGAATTGTCCTTAGAACAGAGAAGTTTAAGTGAGGATTTAATAGAGTTCTTCAGAATTTGAAAGTGTATTCATACAGCAGTTGTGTTCTTACAAAAAGAGCAACAGCAACAATCCCATTATGTGCCTAGGTGTCAAACTTTGTTTTATAATGCTCCTGGGAAGCAGGTTAGGATGTTTTATTACGGTCAAGGCACAATATAAATATGATTAGTTATTCTTTTACTATAAAGCAACAATGTTTATGTTCATTGGGTCATCAATTTGATCAAATCAAAGGAACTGTTAAGTTAACCATTTATTTTTTGAGGACTGGAAGAAAATGTTATTGATCACAAGCTATTAGAATTGAAAGCAATGCTACAAACATGAGCATACTAACATTAACGCATCAATAAGAGCCAAGAGTAGACCAGTTGGCCCTTCAAGCCTGCTCTACTACTAAATAAGTCTATGGCTGATCATTGACTGTACATTCCCACACATTCCTGATAATCTTGCATTTCCTTACTAACCAAGAGTCTATCTATTGGAGCCTTCAAAATATTTGAAGGTTCTGCATCCTCAGCCTTTTGAAGGCCAGAATTCCAAAGACTCTCAACCTTCTGAGAGAAAAAAAAAGTTTCTCATTTCTCTTTAAATGGTCGAACCCTTATATCTAAACTACAGCCACTATTTCTAGATTCTCCTATAAGAGGAAACATTCTTCCAACATCCACCTGGACAAGTCAATATGTTTCAAATAAGTCACCTCTGATTCTTCAAAACACCTGTCATATCCTGTCTAACCTTTCCTCATAAAGCAATTGCTCAGTTTAGGGGTAACATGGTGTCGAGCTGGATGAACACAGCAGGCCAAGCAGCATCAGAGGAGCAGGAAGGCTGACGTTTCGGACCCAGACCCTCCTTCAGAAAATCTCTGAAGGAGGGGCTAGGCCCGAAACGGCCGCCTTCCTGCTCCACTGATGTTGCTTGGCCTGCTGTGTTCATCCAGCCCTAAACATTGTTATCTCAAATTCTCCAGCATCTGCAATTCCTACTATCTCTGCTCAGTTTAGGTATTAGTACAGTAAATGTTCCTTGAGCAATTTCCAAAACAGCAACATCCGTCCATACATATGGTGACTAGTATCCTATACTGTGCACTTGAGGTGCAGTCTCACTGTATAACTGAAGCATAACCTCCCTACTTTTGCATCTACTTTCCCTCACAATAAAACATAAAATTTGATTAGCTTTCTTTGCAGTGCTTGCATCATAAGCTTGTGTGATTCATCCACTGTAACACCTGGATCTCTCTGCATCTCAAAGTTCTGTAACTGCTCATCTTTTAGTAATATGCTTCTCTGTTATGATTTCAAGCAAGATGGATAATTCCACCACCCCATTGTTCTCCATTTGCCAGATCTTTGCCCTCGCACATAACCTATCAATATCCCTCTGCAGGTTTCTGATGTCCTCTTCACAACTGACTTTCCTACATACCTTGGTGTCATCAGCAAATTTAGCTACCTTACCTTCAATCCCTTCATCCACGTCATTTATATAAATTGTAAAATGCTCTCAGCATGAGAAATACAACTCACATTTGAATAAAACATAACAAATCAGATCATCCTAGGTCAATTAGAAATAATCAAATGCTCCAAACTGAACCAACTGAGTTAATGAAATAATGTAATGTTTCAATTACAGATTCAAAAATACCACAGTAACACAAGCACTTACAAACATGCAGACGTCAGAATATAAAAAAAAAACTGACATTCAGCCTCTAAATGACTCAGTTACTGTATGAGGTCTTCACTGTGGGCCCTGAAATTTGTTTCAATGCCAGATTTTGAAAATTCACTATGTTGTCAGCTTACAATTGTCCATTCCCTATTCGTGAACCAGAGAGCAGTATTCAGAGAGATGTTGTTTTCAACTTCCACTCAGAATTACAGGATCCTGAGTCAAACACAATAAACCATGAAAAAAAATGAATCATCAACTATACCAGGGAATTATAGTCCCAGTGAAAATTGTGTCTATACGTTGGAGAATCATATTTTGAGATCTATAATTTTCACTCCACTTCTCACTTCTGTACAATTACAAAACCAGAGAACAACCCAAATCACCGACATACAACAACATTGAAAATAGAAAAATATCAATACGAAAGAAAATTGATCGATAAATTAATTTTCAGCAATTATTTTGCAGCTGGTGTCCAACAGGCATCTAGTGTGTGGATGAGGGGAGTTTGGAGACTATCTATTTGGTTTGATTCATACTCTCAGCCTACAAGAGGTGGCTGGCAGCTAAACAAAAGAGCCAAATGTGCCAGATTCCTCCAGTCAGTATACAGCCTCTCCTGAGATGGGCGGAACCTCAGAAACTGCGTCCTTTGCAGCCCCAGGGTAACTTCAGAAGAACTCTGAAGAGGTTTGGTGTTGAGATGTGCCGTGTACAGCTATACCAGCAAGAGAAGATGTCCTGCCATACAGGACCCAAACTCCTGGCTTTGCAGAATAGGAAGTCTAAGGGAATCAATACTGAAAAGAATCAATACTGAAAAGAATCTGGATTTGAAGCTAACGTATCTAAATGTGTCATCCATCCAGCAACCTGGCCACACAATCCCCTCGCCAATGTCGTTCTCTGAATTCTTCTTGGGCTCAGACACAAAGGGCAGGATGGAGATGCTGAATAGTTTGGCAGTCTAGGTTCACACTCTGGCGAAGACATTTTTGACCTGTTGCGCTGAGTTTCCACAACACTTACAAACTGATGGAATGCGTGTTCCCCAGCAAAGGGGTAGACCATTGTGCCCGACTGGTCAACTAGTGCCCACTTTGTGTTGGGCAGCCTCTGAACCACCATGGTGTGGGCATCTCAGTGGGCACTTTGGGTTTAAAGTTTCTGCTCAACAAAAGGATAGAGACAATTACACCAATAAAGAGAAAGAAAGAAGATGAAACTCTTCATTTAGCATGTTGGAGCACCAGGCTCATGTGCATGGAGTTAACAGAAAACAAATGCTCGACAGTGATGAATGACATGGAACATGATTGTCTGAGCATGGACATGACTTCCCTACAAGAGGCCAGGTAAACTGAGAACTGATCCCTGAAAGAGAAGTACTACTCATTCAGTAGGCAGGGGAAGTGTTCAGAGGAAACATGTGACCACATAGTAGAGATAGCAGGAACTGCCGATGCTGGAGTCTGAGATAATAAGGTGTGGAGGTGGAGGAACACAGCAGGCCAGGCAACAGAGGACCCTCTGAATAAGGGTCCCAACCCGAAACATCAGCTTTCCTGCTGTGTTCATCCAGCTCCACACCTTGTGAGCACACAGTAGACTTTGCTGTAAGACATCTGAACTTTCTGAAAGACGCCCCAACAAATGGTTCAGAACATATGTAACTAATTGCCTTCTTTCAGGCAAAACAATGCCATAAGATGCTGTGGGAGAGATCACAATCGGGAACATTAGCACCAACTGGATCTGATAGTCACTGAACATGGCTCTAAACTCCATTCTCAACACACAGTTAGCACAGCTCTGATTGTAATACAGATCACTCCCTGCCATGCACCATGATTAGGCTGTCATCCTGACATTCTTTTAATTCAAAGGAGAAATAACAATCTCTGATCCACACAAGCCATGTGGTCTACTCATCTAAAAACCAATCATTCTCCATTTGATTGGACAGGCATCATCTTGCCACATAGCTGCAAGACAGAGCAATATCATGTGACATTGAATCTTAGGGAGTATTAGTTAGCTCAGTGACGCCAACACCATGGGTTCAATTCCCACACCAGCTGCGGTTGCCATGAATAACTTTCCTTCTCAACCTCTCCCTTTGAGGCATGGTGACCCTCACATTAAACCACCACTCATCATCTTGCTCTAATGAGAGAGCAGTGCTTTGGTCCATTTAGGTAATGGCGCCTTTCCCTTCCCTTTACAGGAAGCCAGCACTCCTGCAGCTTCTCCACCAGTGTCTGCCTCTGCAGAGTGTGACCATATACAAGAACAAGGCAACCGCAGTGTTTGCAACAACTTCAGATCCGTCTCCTTGCTAAGTATCAAGGGAGAAGTATTTGCCAGTGTTGCTCGTCAGACTGTAGATTCTGATTGAGTACATCTATCCCAAATCCCCATGTGGTTTCAGAACAGGAAGATTTGTAATGGACATGATCTTCTTAGTCCAGCGGCTGCAAGGGAGATGCTATGAATAAAGGAGACCACGATACAGATTGTCTATTTAATGTGCTGGAGCAAATTTGCTGCCTGAATCATCAATGTGATCTCCTCTCTCCATAGAAATATTCTGGGTAGTGTGCGCTACACGGAGCAGTATCAGAACCTTAGATTCATAGTAAAAACCATTAAAGACATGTTCTGGCACTGGTACGTTTATTGGTATATTCTGTTTGATGTCACATGCCTTCAGTTCCCGACAAGGAATGTTTACTTACATCCCAGAGCTGATAGTAGTCGTTCAGCCTGGTGTGCCTGAAATGTACATAAGAGTGCACTAAGTCTTCATCAGAGATTTGCTTGATCCTGATAATGCTGCATTAACAAAGAACAGAGATAATGGGAACTGCAGATGCCGGAGAATCCAAGATTTTATTATCTTAACAAAGAACACCTTGCCAATGGCAATGGACAGACTGTCTTACATCTATAATGAGTTTGGCTGGACAATGAGTAACAGGAACACAGTTTAAGATGTTTCCAACCCACTATTTGCGTTGACAATGTTTTGCTGGAAGTTGTGGTTATCCAAGATTCACAATCACCTGGAATCTGTCATTTGACATTAAAATCCAGTCATGAATTGCAAAAGCTGGAGGTGTCATGTTGAAGCTGAGTAAGGAATGTGACAGCAACAATGTAACCGAGAACATCAAACTGAGTGAATATCAAGGCTGCATCCTCAGAGCAGTCTAATAGTGAAACAATCTGTGTAAGGTAGAGAAGGGACTGAATTGCTTCCACTCTCTGTCTTCGACTTATCCTTCGCATCTTTTGTCATGAATCCAGGCACTCTGGAATGTATTAGTTTCAGCAGCATGTATTCAATGCTAAGCTAACGACGTCTACCCTGGCTGCATCACACAGAGGAGGGTTCACTTGCATCTGGCATGAAGACCCTTGGCATGCCTGAGGTGTCCAGACATAAATGTCCCTGGGATTATTTGACCAAACCACCAGGGACAGTGGCCGCACAACCAATCAGGCTCCTTACACCCAGAATCTACAGAATCTGAGAGTACTTTACTATGAGATGAGAGGGACAAGGGGCAGTAAGCTTATTAAGAGCACTTTGAAGGCACAGTGGTCATGCAGTACACATTGGATGGCACTTGTTCGCAGTTGGCACTGCTCAGTCTCTCTGCCTAGTCCTGGATGGAACTGTTCCAGTGTGACGTATAACTTCATGGCCACACAAATGTACCAGGGATCAAGGTGTGAGCCGAAAACCCACTGCAGCATCTAGAGGCAATGGGTCCTGCAGACCCCGTTTGGCTTCATCTGACAACACTCTTCTTCCTTCCCCAGCCTCTGTGTGACTGAATTGGTCAGCGATGTCTGGTGCAGGAAAGTGCACAGCAAACACTAGTGCAATACATTAGGATGGCCGGGGATTAGGGACCCCACAGGCCTGTGTCCTGGACACTGCAGGGCACTGTGTGGAATGTTCTCTCCCTCACATGGTGGATCTTATGGCTCACTCCCTCACAGGCCAAGACATGTATCCCTCCCTGTCACACCGTGGTCACAGCTATTTTCCTTCCCACCACACGCTCTCGGTTTCCAGCACGATGGAAGGTGAAAGTGAGTTCTCTCTAGCCTGTGGCCACCAGTCCCCACCTCAATATGTCAGTGAGTCCTCCATATCCTCATCCTTTTCCTGGTAATCCTTCCCATGAACCACGTAGATGTCACACCTGCCCAGATTTCCACCCAACCCACCATCACAAACTTTTCCCTCAACCTCCAGCATATCAGGTGACTATGCCAAGTGTGGTCATATGCTGTCAAACGACCTTGAAATCAGGGTGCTCCTGACTGGAAATAAGACTCTCTCATGCATGATCCCCTCTTTGACTAAGCCAACCAGACTACACCTGGATGAGAAGTGCCCAGACCCTCATCTGGTGACTATACATCTGCAAACCACGTCAAGCCTATCCCCCAAACTCGTCACCATGGAGGTACAGAATTGACTATAACCCACTTTCTTATAGAATTACAGACCACCCGGCCTTGTCCAATCCCCTGGACTGGCACAAGAGGCTAGCCTTGACTTATTGTATCAGTAGCTCTTGACTGAGAGCTGCCTCCATGGGCCCCAAGACATTGAGGCTTGGCTGCTCACTTGTTGCTAATGCAGAATGTTTGCTGCCTATTCTGCTGGCACACAATGTAGCGAGTAGCTCTGAAATGCAGCCTGGTCCACTCTGTCAGCTGTGTCCCTGCTGCACCCTTTCAAAGCCAATTGTTAACGTGCCCTGCAAATCAGTCTGTGCAGTGAGAGTACCCTGCATGTGTTTCAGAAAGGTGCCATGAGGAATTGGCAAATGCTTGACGCCAATGTCTGTGGATTTGAGGTATGGTAGCTGGCACCTGTGGATCATGTCCTAAGATGTTATTTGGTCCTAAACAACATGGAGGACCTTTGGAGAAGCAGTGAGCTGAATTCATCAGGTACTGTTTGCCACATTGAGTTGCCTGGTCAAGACAAGCTCATTTGACGTGTTTGGTAGGAAATGAAGCTGAATTTTAATGAGGTGAGCAGCATGGTCATCGAACAAGCAATGATTCCCCTCACTTGGCAAGTCATTTTCTTAGTGAAAAACTCACCATGCTGCTTGTCAGAAACATAAAAAATGGAGCAAGCTGCTCCTGATGTTGAGATAGGCCTCGCCAGACTTCTCATCCTGTCACAGCACACATCACTCAGACCCTTATAATATTCTGCTTCGAATTTCTCGACCCTTTCATTGAGGTAATTCCAGATTATGAGCTGTGCGGTTAAAGTAAATTGATGTTCAGATTGCTCCTGTTAAGATGTTATAGTCATTTATTAATATTATTGCATCAGCTTTAATGCCATTGACAATTGGACAATTGATAATGGGGAAGGTGATGGCCTACTGGTATAATCCAGAGACCCAGGTCATGATCTGGGGATTGACAGTCCACCACGGGAATGATGGAATTTGAATTCAATTTATGAAAAAAAATCTGGAATTAAGAGTCCAATGATGACCATGAATCCATTGTTGATTGTTGGAAAAAAAACATCTGGTTCATTAATGTCCTTTAGGGATGGAAACTGCCGTCCTTACCTGGTCTGGCCTACACGTGACTCCAGACCCACCGCAATATACTTGACTCTCAACCATCCTTAGGGCAATTAGGGATGGGCAATAAATGCTGGCCTACCCAGCAACACCCTCATCAGTGAATGAATTTTTGAGAGATAGAAATGGACACTGAAATCCCATTTCAGAGACCTCCTCATTGATGGAAGCAACATTTGTTTCAAAACAGTAGTAATTGACAGATATACTTGCAAGCGATTAATAAGAGAAATGACTAATTCTTTCAATCAAACCTTGCAACAAAGCCTGTTTGATGAAGTTCACATACACATGTTTAATGTGCTAGCAGTACTGTTTTTTTCCCCTATACTATTTTTCTGGTGGCATTAAACCATCCATTATAAAACATTCAAGCTCTCATTCATGAACTTTCTCAATCAAAAATCCTCACCCTGCAGTTTTTTTTGAGAGTCAACACAGTATCGTTTTTCTCCCCCCACTGTTAGTCCTTAGAAAGAGACCCTTGACTCCAACTGCCTTTTCAATAGTCCATGGTGTTGAGTAATGACAATAACTATTCTGTGAGCCTTGCTTGCTACTATACTCAATGTTGATTTCACAGTCTTCAAATAACATTCAACACGAGGAATCACAGACTTTAGGGACTTGACTCCAGGATTACCTTGTATTAGACCACAGCATTAAGTTTTCCTGCTACTCGACTGGGAATCACATCTGTTTCAGTTGGTACTGATAATAACCTTATTCAGTTCAAATGGGGTAAAGGCCTCAATCCAACAGACGATCCTATTTGGCTTCTTGTCTTGTTTAAAAAAAAGTTATCGTGCACTTCAAAATGTTCAGTCATCTTTGGCGTCCTGTTGCTCCACCCTCTACGAGGAAACAGGAAGCTGCCAGCTGCACTCTCTGCAAGGACACCTTCATCTCAAATGCAATGGGGGCAATAGATTTTGCCATGAGATTGCTGCTGCCTGAGGAATTAATGTGAGCTAGAATGGAGGATGCTGATTGATGTCAGTGACAGAGCTTGACATATTTTCTTGTAATTTGTTAAAAGCAACAGTTGATCATTTTTTGTTTCGTTTCGTTTACCAAAATTTAAGAAGGCTTCAGCAAAGTACTTTTGAGGCAAATTTCACAGAGAAAGCCAATTTTTTTTGGGAGAACTATACCTGAATTGTGATCTACACACACATTAACATCACAGCATGGATTCACAATGAATACATCAGACATTTTGTGTATCTCACTCTTGAATGACTGCTACCCACATTGTCAGTGACGTCTTCAACACAATGATGCTCCACAAGCCGTCACCTTCAACTTTGTTGCTAAATGCATCAATGAAAGGTGAGTAACTCCATTCTAGCAGTTACAATGTAACAGTGACACTGATGGACTATACACGGGCTTTCCTTCTTTGTATATAGAATAGCAATCATTAGCTCCATTCTATTTAGAAATTGTCACATCAAGGTTTCCATTTCAATTGTTGATGTGCTGATTTTGTTGCCCACACAGTAAGCATCAGAATTATACCTGCCTATGGAATTTATCAGAGGAGTACGGCATTGTGCAGCAAAGTAGGTTGTGCATTGTACATGGCCCGGTATTTCTTATGAATGTCTAATATATTTGTAGTTTTAAAGTACAGCCTTCAGAGAAGCAAACATAATGGTTGCCTATTTCTATAAATGTCTCTGCATGAAACTTTCCATTCAGGCAACAAAAGATATGGATTTACGTTGATCAGAGTTATGAATCACAAGCCGATTTGTTATCAGTCTCCTTATATTAGGTCAGGTACTTGTGCTGCCATATTGGTGTAAGACATTCTGGTGCTTCACGCCCGGGGAATACAAACCACAACATTGTGCTATTCCAGAATGTGACTTTTCCTCCATTACTTCAATGGGAATGCAGTCACATGTTGGGAGAGTGCAAATTCTTGATGTGTGTTCCTAGCTGGCACCAGGTAGAGGGGCAGTGGGGTTTTTTTTTAAACTTCATGCCATCAAATAATTGGGTGCAGTTAGCAACGAGCAAGGAATATTGGTTTAATCATTAACACCCACATCGTGTGAATGAATTTTTTTTTGTAAAGTACTGTTTTTACATTGTCCGATACCATACAGTGGAGGACATTAGATCAGGCTCTTATATGTATCCCACAATTCTAAATTTCAGTTTTTCCAAAGACAAAATTACCATTATTGATTTTGGAGTTAGTGGGCAAAAACTGAAGTTAGCCTGAGGTTA
The DNA here is from genome assembly GCF_030684315.1 of Stegostoma tigrinum. Lineage (NCBI taxonomy): Eukaryota > Metazoa > Chordata > Chondrichthyes > Orectolobiformes > Stegostomatidae > Stegostoma > Stegostoma tigrinum. The sequence goes on from NC_081379.1 coordinate 27,393,914, forward strand.
GTGTGTTGACTGCAGTGAAACAAGAGCACAGGTATCTGACAATCTCTTAAAAACTATCAGGTAGACATTTGTCTCAAATACTGGAGCAAAATGGGTGATATCAAATCAACCATTCATTACACTGAGAGTCTGATATTCGCTTCCACTGCAGGCAATAGAGTTAAATGCAGGTATTGCAGTATTACATACCTTGCACCATCATCTAAGCCAGATTTCTACCTCAGTTTTTCAAAAAAAAAATTAGGGACTATTTCTTTCTCTTTGTCGCTGGTCTTGAAAAGTCTGATGTGGGTCCTGGATAGTTGCTCCATTTTATTGTTACTTTCAATTGCTCACGGACAATAGTGGACAGAAGAAGGAATACTTGAATGACTGAGGGATTCAGTGACAAGGTTATTACATACAGTTAATGTGTTCCTTGTGTTATTATATTCATTCAAACCATTGCAGTCAGTATGTAACAAAACATTAAAATGTTCATCTGTATTGCAATAAAAGTATCACATTATTCCTGCGGCAGAGAATTAAAAGTTCCAGATTCATGAGTGATTTTTATTGTTCATCAGCAAAGTGTCAGAAACCAATTACTGGAATGACTTTGTCTGTGAAACAAGTTCCATGGGAGAAGTTGGTAGAATTTTGTTTATTTGGAGTGGGACCAAATCAAATCAACTGCTGTCAAAAGGTTAAAACAAATATAAAGTTTACATCAGATTGTAAGCATACAGGTTTTCACTGGGGCTTTCTTTCAAAATGCAAAACATTCCATCAACCAGCAACCCCCTGGGTAAAGAAACTGTCACCCACCTTCCTCAGTATCTTTGTGGCTATTTTAAATTGATGACCCTTATCACGAGCTCTGCAAGCAGGAAAAAGTTTTGCTCTTCTTACCTTAAGCCGCCCTTCATAGTCCCACACAAATTTATTAAGTCTCCTTTCCTGTGTAATGAGCCAGACTTTATAAAAGATCCTAAAGTAAGGGAACACTCAGGAGGTAAAAATCATAACATGGTAGAGTTCAGTCTGCAGTTTGAAAGAGAGAAGGCAAAATCGGATGTAATGGCGTTACAGTTAAATAAAGGTAATTACAAGGGCATGAGAGAGGAATTGACAAAAATCGACTGGAAGCAGTGCCTAGCGGGGAAGACAGTACAGCAACAATGGCAGGAGTTTCTGGGTGTAATTGAGGACACAGTACGGAGGTTCATCCCAAAGAAAAGATAGATTGTCTGGGTGGGATTAGATAGCCATGGCTGACAAAGGAAGTCAGGAAATGTATCAAAGAAAAAGAGACAGCCTACAAAGTGGCCAAGAGCACTGGGAAATCAGAAGATTGGGAAGGCTACAAAAACAGAGGATAACAAAGAGAGCAATAAGGAAGGAGAGGATCGAATATGAAGGTAGGCTCGCTAGTAATATTAGAAATGATAGCAAAAGCTTCTTTCAATACATAAGAAACAAACGAGAGGCAAAAGTAGACATTGGGCCACTCCAAATTGATGCTGGAAGGCGATTGATGGGAAGTAGGGAAACAGCCTTAGAATTAGAGGGGGTAAATTTAAAATGGAAATGAGGAGACATTTCTTCAGCCAGAGAGTGGTGAGCCTGTGGGATTCATTGCCATGGAGCGCAGTGGGGGCCGGGACTTCAAGGCAGAGACCGATCTCACAATTCTTGATCTCACAAGGAATCAAGGGCTACGGGGAGAGTGCAGGGAAGTGGAGTTGAAATGCCCATCAGCCATGATTTAAATGGCAGAGTGGAGTCGATGGGCCGAATGGCCTTACTTCCACTCCTATGTCTTATGGTCTTTTCATTTACTCTGCTCTGGTGAATCTGAACTGCAGACTTGAGAACAGGAGGATCAGAACGACATAATTTTAACATGGGTCACAGATTGCAGCATGTGTGAGCCACATATATTAGTTATGAGCCATTCCTTTAGTACTTCCTAATGTACATATTTCATTTGAATTTGTTTTAACTCCCATTTACGTATTCATAAAACTTTACATGTTTTCACAATCTTCCATACAGGTGTATTTTTTTCTATTTAATTCATTTTCTTTCTCTGTAATTTCTCACAGTCATTAAGTAATCCAAGTTTATTTATATATGTATTTTGTAGCTAACATACCAAAATACAGAATCATAATTATACATTTCCTATCACAATTTACAGTTCTAGAAATTCATTGCTGGTACTGTTGCAAAACAGTGTTATTAAATTTAAGGCTAGTTCCATTGTAGCGTATTTGGGCCCCATATCTCAGGAAGCATGTACTGACCCTGGAGTGGGTCCAGAGGAGGTTCACAAGAATGGTCCCAGGAATGAGAAACTTAACATAAGAGGAATGTTTGAGGACTCTGGGACTATACTCACTGGAGTTTAGATGAATTAGGGGGGGATCTAATGGAAACTTAGAGATTACTTAATGGCCTGGACAGAGTGGATGTTGGGAAGATGTTTCCATTGGTAGGACAGACTAAAACCCAAGGGCACAGCCTTGGAGTAAAGGGAAGACCTTTTAGAAGGGAGATAAGGAGAAACTCTTCAGCCAGAGAGTGGTGAACATATAGAATTCACTACCACACAAAAGGCTCTGGAGGCCAGGTCATTGAGTACATTTTAGATGGAGATAGATAGGTTCTTGATTATCAAGGGCATCAGGGGTTACAGGGAGAAAGCAGGAGAATGGGGTTGAGGAATTTATCAGCTATGATTGAATGGCAGAGCAGACTTGATGGACCGAATGGCCATTCCTGCTCCTATGTCTTACGGTCTTATATTGTATGGATGTGGAATACAAAAGGGAAAGGTTCTGATAAACTTCTACAAGTCAGTGTTTAGGCCACACATAATGGCTAGAAATGTGATGCTCACCCAGCCCACTTTGTGGGGGCAAAGCTGGAGAGAGGTTTGAACAATGGTCAGGCATTTTCTGATATAAATTTTCACTTAGTGCCATTTTAATGCCAGGCTTTGGCAGTTTCAGTGGAACCACCATTTACATTTGACTGGTTTGGCATTTAGGTGCCCTAGTAAAACTGGGGTCATTGAAAATCAGGAGAAAACCCTGCTGGTTGGAGCCATACCTGTCACGTTGGAAGGTTGTTGGAGGTTAGTCATCTCAGTTCAGGACATGTCTGTAGGAGTTCCTCAGGGTAGTGTCCTGGGCCCAACCATTTTCAGCTGCTTCATCAATGACCTTTCCTCCATCAGAAGGTCAGAAGTGGGGATGTTTGCCGATGAATGCACAATATTCGGAATTCTTTGCGTCCCCTCAGATACTGAAGCAGTCCATGTTTGAATGCAGGAAAACTGGAAAATAGCCAAGCTTCTGTTGACAGTTGGCAAGTGACATTCACACCACACAAGTGCCAGACAATGAACATCTCCAACAAGAGAGAATCTAACCATTGCAGTTTGACACTCAATGGCAGTATCATCACGGAACTCTTCACCATCAAGATCCTGGAGGTTACAGTTGACCAGAGAATGAACTGAACAAGCGATCTAAACGTGTCCGCAAGGCCAGCTTGGAATCTAGAAATTTTGGAGCGAGTAATTCACCTCCTCACTCCTCAAAGCTGGTCCATTATTTGCAAGGCGCAAGCCAGGAGTGTGACGGAATGCTTCTTACTTGCTCAGATGGGTGTAGCTTCAACAACATTCAATAAACTGGGCGTTCTCCAGGACTAAGCAGTCTGATTGATTTACACCAGTCACTGCCCAGACCCTGACACTTAGCAGCAGCATGTACTACTATCTCCAAGATGTAGTGCAGAAATTTTCCAGAGTTCCTTAGAACACACCTGCCAAAGCCACAACCATTAATATTTAGAAGAGCAAGGGAATACTACCACATGCAAATTCCCCTCCAAGCTACTCACCATCCCAACTTGGAAATATATCATTGTTCCTTCAACATTACTGGGTCAAAATCCTAGAATCCCCTCCTAAGGGCATTATGGGTCAACAATGCCAAATGCAATGCAGTGGATTAAGAAGGCCGCTCACTGCCACTTTCTCAAGGACAGATAGGAATAAAAGTCATAGCCAGAGCAGGAGGAAATCAGTTTTAAGCCTACTATCCCAGTATGCAGCTGGTTCCTCCTGCTCCCTGATCACGATTGCATTGGGTCATAGAGTCATGGAATTGTTCAGCATGGAAACAGATCCTTTGTTCCAACTTGTTCTTGCTGATCAAGTACCCTAAATTAATCTGATCCCATTTGGCTCAATTTGGCCCCTATCCCTCTACCCATGTCCATCTAAACGTCTTCTACTTATGTACCCATCCAGTTTTAACTGTTATAATTGTACCATGCCCCATCACTTCCTCTGGCAGGTCATTTTTTACACACACTTACCCTCTGTATGAAAAAGTTGTCCCTTAGGGCCTTTTTAAATATTTCCCCTCTCACCTTAAACTTACGCCCTCTGGTTTTGGACTCCCCCACCCTGGGAAAGTGTCCTTGACTATTCGCCCTATCCACGTCCCTCGGGATTTTATAAACATCTATTAGGACACCCTTCAGCCTCTGATGCTCCAGGGAACTTAGCCCCAGCTTATTCAGCTTCTCCCTGTAGCTCAAGCCTTCCAAACCCAGCAACATCCTTGAAAATGTTTTCTTCACCAGCTTAAGTTTAACAACATCTTTCCTCAGTGGGAACTGTGGCAAAATGACAGAAATTCACTGCCCATAAATCCAAATTAGTTGTGGATCAGAACAATGAACAAATTAAAAGAGACATCTTGCTTTTAACTGTGCGCTTTCATCTATAGCAGCAATTTAGCTAAAATAACGTGCAGAGACATTGTTGTAGACAGCGTTTCATCTTTTCAGACGGGTTCGAGTTCAAGCAAATTGTTTCAAGAAGATCAGAATTCTTTTAAAAATTCTCCTCCTAATGAAAAGCTTCACATGGTCTAGAGAGTTATTTAGATGGATGTGACTGCAGTGCAGTGTCCATGCCAAAGTTTGAAAAGGGAAGTGTGTAAAACCAGCACATAACCACCAGATGTGCCCAAAAAGTGACTTTCTAGACTCCAGTGGACACACTGAAGCTCAAGTGGTTCCTTCCACTCAGAGGTCAGAGCTCACAAAGTGCAGGCAATAATTTTCAGAAATTTCTAAAGTGAGAGTTTCATGGGTGGCATAACTTCTGTTGACTGGATTGGGTAGGATGGTGGGTGGACTGGGAGAATCAAGTGGCAGATGTGTGGCCAATGCACCACATCAGGAAACGGATCTAATGTTCAGAAAGAGGCAGGAAGATGGCAACAAGGAAAAGCCACCAATTGGGAGGAGGATGTCTATTTGGCTCATTAATAAGTTGCAAGGCTAACGATTCCCAAGACAAGGGATTTAATGGCAGCTCGTGGATTTAGTTGGTCTTGCACATACTTCAAAAGTAGCAAAATATAGTGGATGCTGGAAATCTGAACCAAACACAGAGGAAGCTAGAGAAAGTCAGCAGGTATGGTAGCTTCCGTGAAGAGGGAGAAATGAAGTTAACATTTCTAATCTAGTATGACTTCTTCAGAACGCAAACCATTAACTCTGTTTCTGCCTCCACAGATTCTGCCAGACCTGCTGAGTTCCTTCAGCGTTTTCTGTGCTTGTTGCCCACATCTCCAATGTCTCCGCAGGTTGTCCAGTGATCCTCACTGGGTGAATATGTGGCCTATTTGTGGGGAGGAATAGGGGTTCTCTCATTCATGCCTCTCAGGGCCCAATCTAGGGACCCAGTAACAGTAAGGAATAGGGACTGCCAACAGCCACTTTCTATCCAACCCTTCCCACTCACTGGCAACGTGCAGCCCTCAAACTCTTCCCTCTCGCCTGAGGGTACTTTTATAAAACCTGGTGAAAGCCTGTGTGCATTACCGGCAAAGGTCAGCAGCTGTTGAATTTCCACTTTGCTGGAAACTAATTAAGTGGAAAGCCTAACATTGTCCAGCTGAGATTTTGGTTGGTCCGAAATTATGCTGGGTTTCATGTACAAAGGTGATGCAGGTTTCCAAACAATTTTCCTGAGTTAAGTTCAGTTAAATCCCACCTGATGGACTTGTGTCAATTTCATCTCTCTACTGGGAATCAACTGGAATACGTAAAAGATAACACCTTGGGTAAAATGACAGGGAGAAGTATTTGACACAGATGCATTTTGTTCCTACAATAACAACGTTGAAGAGGTGAATGTTGTAAACAAGTAGGAATGACAGTCTAAATGAAGGCCAGAACCTAGTGACTGGCCTCCCATTGATTAGCTTTTCTAGTTTCTAGAGACAAAGGCACTCACCTCAATGTGCTTTAAATTGGTAAACCTGTCATCAGAACTGAAGATCTTATTCTTGGGCCTGAGCAGTGATGTCCTGATGGTTTTCCATTCAGCTGAACCTGTCATCAAGTGGACACAAGGCCAGAAAAGTAAAGTAAATTACTTTGAAAGTTAGTAACTCCTTAAGGGAACTTTAAGGCTCCACTGACAACATCAGCAAAAACTTGGGCATCCCGTGTCTCATGCTTTCCTGCCTCATCCATAATCTCAGTCCTCACCAGGATCGGTTCCTCTGCTACTCGACAGTGGCCTCCTCTGACCTGCTCGCAAGAACCAGGCAGCCACATCCTGCTGATTGTGCTGGCCACCGATGCTCTCACATTGCCTGGGCATTCCTGCTAGATTAACCTTGAGCACAAATGGCTGCACACTGTCAGAACTTAATCAAAAATGCCCTCTTTTAGTTTGTGAGGGAGCAGCAAAGGTTTACCAGGATGTTGCCTGGTATGGGGGTTTTTAGCTACGAAGAAAGGTTAGATAGTCAGGGTTTGTTTTCACTGGGATGCAGGGGATTGAGGAGTGACATGATAGATGTCTATATGATTGAGAATGGTATGGATAGAATGGAAAGTATGAGGCTTTATTCCCAGGGTGGACAGGTCAGTTACTAGGAGACACAGGTTCAAAGTGCTGGGGAGGACGGGTAAAAGAGATGTGTGAGGCAAGTTTTTCCACACAAAGGGTGATGAGTGCCTGGAAGATGATGCCAGAGGAGATGGTGGAAGTAGACGCAGTAGTAGCATTCAAGAAGTAGCTGGACAAATGCATGAATAGGAAGGGAATAGAGGGATATGGATATGGATACTGTGAGTCAAGCCAGCTTTAGTATGGAAGAGCAAAATTTTTTTTCTTTATTCATTCACAGGATGAGGATGTCTCTGGCCAGGCAGCATCTGTTGCCCATCCCGAATTGCTCAGAGGGCAGTTAAGAGCCAACGACATTGCTGTGGGTCTGGAGTCACATATAGGCCAGACCAGGTAAGGATGACAGTTTCTTTCCCTAAGGGACATTAGTGAACCAGATGGGTTTTTCCAACAGTCGATAATGGATTCATGGTCATAACAAGACACTTCATTCCAGATATTTATTGAATTCAAATTTTGCCATCTGTCATAGAGATAATGGGAACTGCAGATGCTGGAGAATCCAGTCCCTCTTCCGCACCTACACAGGCCCCAAACCCCACCTCTTCCTCCGGTACATTGATGACTGTATCGGCGCTGCCTCTTGCTCCCCAGAGGAGCTCGAACAGTCCATCCACTTCACCAACACCTTCCACCCCAACCTTCAGTTCACCTGGGCCATCTCCAGCACATCCCTCACCTTCCTGGACCTCTCAGTCTCCATCTCAGGCAACCAGCTTGTAACTGATGCCCATTTCAAGCCCACCGACTCCCACAGCTACCTAGAATACGCCTCCTCCCACCCACCCTCCTGCAAAAATTCCATCCCCTATTCCCAATTCCTCCACATCTGCTCCCACGATAAGACATTCCACTCCCGCACATCCCAGATGTCCAAATTCTTCAAGGACCGCAACTTTCCCCCCATAGTGATCGAGAACGCCCTTGACCGCGTCTCCCGTATTTCCCGCAACACGTCCCTCACACCCCGCCCCCGCCACAACCGCGCTAAGAGGATCCCCCTCGTTCTCACACACCACCCCACCAACCTCCGGATACAACGCATCATCCTCCGACACTTCCGCCATCTACAATCCGACCCCACCACCCGAGACATTTTTCCATCCCCACCCCTGTCTGCTTTCCGGAGAGACCACTCTCTCCGTGACTCCCTTGTTCGCTCCACACTGCCCTCCAACCCCACCACACCCGGCACCTTCCCCTGCAACCGCAGGAAATGCTACACTTGCCCCCACACCTCCCCCCTCACCCCTATCCCAGGCCCCAAGATGACATTCCACATTAAGCAGAGGTTCACCTGCACATCTGCCAATGTGGTATACTGCATCCACTGTACCCGGTGTGGCTTCCTCTACATTGGAGAAACCAAGCGGAGGCTTGGAGACCGCTTTGCAGAACACCTCCGCTCAGTTCGCAACAAACTACTGCACCTCCCAGTCGCAAACCATTTCCACTCCCTCTCCCATTCTTTAGATGACATGTCCATCATGGCCCTCCTGCAGTGCCACAATGATGCCACCTGAAGGTTGCAGGAACAGCAACTCATATTTCGCCTGGGAACCCTGCAGCCTAATGGTATCAATGTGGACTTCACCAGTTTCAAAATCTCCCCTTCCCCCACCACATCCCAACACCAGCCCAGTTCGTCCCCTCCCCCCACTGCACCACACAACCAGCCCAGCTCTTCCCCTCCACCCACTGCATCCCAAAACCAGGCCAACCTGTCTCCGCCTCCCTAACTTCTTCCTCTCACCCATCCCTTCCTCCCACCCCAAGCCGCACCCCCATCTACCTACTAACCTCATCCCACCTCCTTGACCTGTCCGTCTTCCCTGGACTGACCTATCCCCTCCCCACCTATCTTCTTTTCTCTCCATCTTCGGTCTGCCTCCCCCTCTCTCCCTATTTATTCCAGAACCCTCACCCCATCCCCCTCTCTGATGAAGGGTCTAGGCCCGAAACGTCAGCTTTTGTGCTCCTGAGATGCTGCTTGGCCTGCTGTGTTCATCCAGCCTCACATTTTGTTGTCTTTGCCATCTGTCATGGTGGGTTTTGAGCCTGGGTCCCCAGAACATTATCTGGGTCTTTTGATTAACAGTGCAGCAATAATGCCGCTAGGCCATCGCCTCGCCAAAATGTGTCAGTGCAGGCTTGGAAGGCCGAAGGGTCTTTCCCTGTGCTGTATCTTTCTTTGTTCTTTTTCTTTGTGAGCGTTGCCCTACTTCCTGATGGAACAGGAAAGCAAAAATGATTTACCACACTGGTGCCAAAGTGAGAATCGCTGATTGCAGAAATCTTATTTGCAGAAATCTTATTTGACAGGCTAGGAGTTAAAAGCCCTTCTCAAGGACAGCTAACTCAACAATTTAAAGCGACTGACAGCCACTCTACATGAACTGCACCTCGCACAGGGTGGCTGCCACTCTAGTCAAAAACCACAGATTGTGATGTCTCTGACTCTTGAGTGGTGCCTCACTAATACAAAGTTGTAGAGGCAGAGCGCCACTGGATTCCCAAGGATAGCCAAAGTAGTTATTAACACCCTACACCCTAACAGAGTCAATTGATATTTGGATGATTACATAGTCATTTCATTTTATGACATTATGTTTAAAGGCATGCATGTCTGAATTTGTAAACATTATTATGAAGTTCTTATCTTAAAACCTGACAGTAATAATGGGCATAATGTTACAAGATGATCGGTTAATTTGGCAAACTACTAGATGGTGATGAGGATAGTTAGTTGTAGGCATTGCGATAACAGAAAGGATGGTGAAATAGACTGAAACATGGCAGGTGAACTAATATAGAAAAAAAAAGCAGAGCAGATGAACCGAGATATCTGGGCCTCCATGTATAATTCTGGGCCACAGGGAGGTCTTACGAAGGGTACAGAGGTGATTTAATGGGATGTCATAGGAATGGTGGTTATGAGGAGAGGTTGGAAAAGTTGAAACTCTTCTAAACTATTCAGAGAAGATTAAGAAGTGACCTCATGGAGATTTAAGATGGTGAGAGATTTTGATTGAGTGTGTGAAGAAAAACTCTGGCAAGTGGATCAATAACCAATTCACAACAGTAGCAAATGCTTTAGAGAGGATAGAAAAAGGATATATCTTCAGTCGGAGAATTGCTGGGCTCCACAATATTGCACCAGCAAATATGGAACTGAATAATTTGAAATGATTTTTGGGGGTTTGATAGATAATTGACGGGAAGGAGTTTTCAGACTGAAGTAGAAATATTGAGATGAAGAAAACTGACCTTTTAAAGAACCAGCACAGGTATGATGGGCTGACAGGTGTCCTTCTCTAGATTTCTAGGATTTAGAATGAGGCTTTTATTTCAAGCATTCTGTACAAAGGTGTTCTCGAGTGGTTGAAAGAGAAAGGTGACACGATTTTCAAAATGGATATTGAAAGAAACACAAGGCAGGCAAAGAAAAAAACATGATTGATTGCTATCTCATGAAAGGATAGTGAAAAATCAATTGAGAAAACTGATAGTCAATGGCTGTGCAGGGCTGTAAGAGACTTAACTGAAATGTAAACACTGAAAATTGCTGGTGTAAAAGATGAGACAAGGGAACGCTATCAATGACATTGACAAAATAAGTGAAGGATGGATGAAGTATTATGAGCAGTTACTGAGAAACAGCCAAAGAATATTACTCAAGCAACTCAGCAAAAAACTTGGTTCACTAACTCTGCTTAAATTTATAATGGACAAAATAATAGAACGTGATAGTTATTTCACTGCCTAAGTAGCAAAGGAGATGAGGTACACTCACCGACCTATCGTGAATTTTATAACGCACCATACATTTCAGTTCTAATCGTCAGCCTTGCTCACTTCAATATCTTGATTTGCCTCTGCATGAAATCAAGTATTAGCACCAGTCCAAATGGCCTGAGCTATTCCCATACTGTACACCCTTGTTCTTCTACCCACTTCATCAAACTCCAGCAGCTTTTAATTTCATTCTGTTCTTCCTTCTGTGTTTATCTACCTTCCCCTTAAATGCATCAATGATATTTTATTACATTCATTCGTGGAATGTGGGCATTGATAGTTAGAGGTGGATAAGAAGTCCTGGCCTAAGTGTCCAGAGGGCAGTTAAGAGTTAACCACATTGCTCTAAGCCTGAATTCTCATGTAGACGAGACCAAGCATGGTTGGCAGATTTTCTTCCCTGAAGGACATTAGTGAATCAAATAGGTTGTTATGACAATTGACAGTTGATACGTAGTTGTCATTAGAAAAGCTTTTTAGTCCAGATTTTTATCAAATTCAAATTGTATCATGTCCCATATAACAGCCTAGACTTTCAATAAAGGTTAATGTTAGTGCTGCAGATGGTAGTGGTTCTGAAACAGTTGTACTAGCACGACCCAATACAATCAGGTCACAATTCAATTCAGAGCCTCCTGTCACTCACTTACTGATAACCTTTATCAATCAGACATTCACATATTTTACCTCACACTTACACAGATAGAATGCTGCAAACTTGCACCCACAGCTTGCACAGAATATCAGCTATTCACTCAAGAGGGCATTTCACACTTTCCTCTTCCTTAAAGGTGAAGGTGGTACACAACAAGAGGGACAAAGAATAATTGGGAGGGAGGGAGGCACTCTGGTTGTTCTCCCAGTTACCCATAATGTGAAGACTAGGATTGACTCGTCATAAATAGCTGGAGCATTGGCTTGTGTCAAAGTCAGTGAAAATGTACATCAGCAGAAACCACTCCTTAGAGATGACTGAAATGTGATTCAGGTATGGAAAAATACCTTAAACACAACAAATTTGTAAAAACAGCTTGAAAAAATTGTTCCAGCAACCAGCCTGCAAGTAAGTGCTTTAAATTATTCAAATGGTGAATCTCATTAATTTGTTGAACACATTCAGCCTAATGTAGTTGGGAGAGCACACAAGCTGCATCTTGGAGGTTAAAAAGGCGGTGCTGGTCACACTGACAGATTTTGTGATGTGCCCATTGCCCATGTTAATGGTAATCCATGCACACACAAATACACCATATAATGTACTTCTTATTGAGAGTATGCAAATGCATCTTAGACACCATTTTGCTGGATTAGGGGTCTTGACAGTGCACAAAAGATCGGTGCTTTGGAGCTCTGGGAACATTCTGCACCTCAGAGAGAGCATGCAAGCATGACAGTCACTGAAAGCAGTATAAAGGAGACAATAAGTTGTCCAAATGATCAAACATCACTGTGAACAAGGCATTTTCGTCTCTATAAATGTGCACCTTCGACTCTAGTGCACCCTGCAACGCTATAAACTGTAACAACTGAAGGGTTAATCATTGCACATCTCAGGCTGCAGAACATTTTCACTCACAAAATCCTTTGATTTTAATAAAACAAAGACTGTGTGCTTGAAATCCAAAACAAAAATAAAACAGTTGGAGATACTCAGCAGATCTGGCAGCATCTGCGGAGAGAAAGCAGAGTTAACTTTTCAAGCCCTGTGACCTGTCTTCAGAACAGAAACATCCCTTTGTTGGAGCCTGATAAGAAGCATGGCAAAATAGCTAGAATGCTGAGGCATCGGTTGAAACTCAGAAATTGATACGATACCTGTTATATCCAAATACTCTCAGTGGAATGTGGAGCTAGCTGAGTGGAGCAAAAGCCTTTGGATGTTGCATTGACAATTACTGACTGGCTTACTACTGATGGGTAAACAACATAGGTAGAGACCCAGATGAAGATATAAACTCTGAAAGAAGGACAAGTGACAGCAAGAGTTTGGAACCAACATTTGTCAAAGGAGCCTTGGGACAGGGACCCAGTGATGGAACAGAGAACCAACAAAAGAAGGTTGATCATTTCACATCTTAAGGGTAGTGTTCTATACAAGCTACAATAGACTTTGTTATTTACTCATTAATGTTACACAATACATTGTCTAGTCAACCTGTTCGAAGACAATATTACAAAATTCTGAAGGAGGTTGGGGCTTGAGCCTGTGTTTATCCGGCTAAGAGGTAGGGACTCTAACAATGCACCAAAAGAGCCCCTTCTTTGACCAAGAGAGCCAAATTTCAACATTAACTGTCCAAAGCTTGTCCATCATCTACAAGGCACAAGTCAGGAGTGTGATGGAATACTCCCCACTTGCCTGAATGGACGCAGCTCCAAAAGCACTCAACAAGCTGGACACCAGCCTGGACTAAGCAGCCTGCTTGATTGACATCGGCTTCACAAACTTCCACCCCCTCTATCACCAACACTCAGTGACAGCTGTGTGTACTATTTATAAAGGTGTACTACAGAAATCCACTACTTTAGTCAGCAGCTTCCAAACCCACAATTGCTACCATCTAGAAGGACAAAGGCACTGGATACATAGTAACACTACTAGCTGTAATTCCTCTCCAAGTTACTCACCATCCTGGCTTGGAAAGATATCACTGTTCTTTCAATGTCACTGGGTCAAAACCCTGGAACTCCCACCCTAAGGGCATTGTGGGTCTACCTACATTAAAAGGGACTGCAACGGTTCAAGAAGACGACGCACCACCACCTCCTTAAGAGCAATTAGGGACAGGCAATAAATGCTGGCCCAGCCAGCATTACCCACCTCCCGTGGAAGAATGAATTTTAAAAAAAGGCACATTTGTAAGCAATCACAGCTTGTTATATTTGTGTTAGCAATCATGAGCATTCCAAAGTGACTGAGGCTTATTATCAGTGTGCATGAAAGCATATGGGCATCAAGTGCAGTTTCTTACAGGTTATGACAAACAGCAAAAAACAAATCTTATTTTGTGTTTTCATTTTTTCTACCCCCCACCCCCACCCCCACCCCAAGAGTTTTCTTCTTTCTTTGTGATCATTCTCTGGTATCTCTGTTCCCACCACCAGGATTATCAACTCTGGGAAAAAATAACCAGAGGAGTTGAGGGAGTTGATAGACAGAGTCAACAACACAAGTAATAGTTTAAATGTGACAAGATCAAGACAAATATGGGGGCAGTGGAAGCAAATTTAAAACAATATTTAAAACGAGTGGTTTGTCTTCAACTAGCCAAAGCTGTTTTGAAAGTACCTCCCAAATTTATGGCCACTACTGTCTAGATGGATAGCAGCTGACAAGGTACACTACCGCCTGGAAGATCCCCTCCAATTCACATCCTATCTTGACTTGGAACTCTACTGCAGTATCTTTCATTGTCAGTGAGCCAAAATCCTAGGATTCTGTTCCTAATGGCCCCCATATACTTGGCTACTGTTCTCAAGTACTTGGCCGCTGAGATCCTGGGATTTCATCAAGATCCACTTCGAGCTGTGGTGTGGACATTGTGTCAATTTGAAGACTCCGACAACTTGCACCACTGCCTGCAATGATGAGAATCTCAAAAGACAGCTGGCTGGAGTCACCGTAGCCCAGAGTGTAGTCCCACTCTACATCCAGGACATGCTCCTGCCCATGAAAACCCAATTCTGGTCTGACTAGTGCCTTGTGAAATTTTAGCAAGACCTTTCCATTTTCATGTATCATTCGCTTTGATATTAAGGCCAACTTCCAACTAGCTGCTGGATATAATCGAACAACCCACACCCCCCTTCACAGAAGTCAGGTGTGCAACCTCACTGCCCCTGCCTCACCCAACAAGTCAATGAATCCCGTGCTCCCCTACCTTGGGACCATGTCCCCTGCTCTTTTCAGTGCTACATAGTCCCTTCCCTCTCTGTCAGTACAATACTGGCTCTTGCCCCTTCTTGGGTCTGTTCACTCATTTCCTTCCCATGTCTTCAGACTGTACACCCCTCCTCCGCTGCCTTGGGAACTTCACCCACACTCTCCTTCCCCCTCACACTCCATTTTGCTTGCTCACACTTCCCAACTCCCAGGCTCAGGGCCCTCTTGGCTCAGTCTTAGGTCTAAGTGCTTTTCACCCTTTTGATTCCTCAACTCCCAAGATCTGGTATTTTTCTCCCTTCCCTGGAGATCAGGACTCAGTTGCAAGGCTGCACCAGACAAGCTACTTCCTCTCGTTCACACACCGAAAAATTAGAATACCCATTGACCAGATGTTCAAATTTGATGGCATAATTGTAAATACAAGACATATGAATTGTTCTGTGGACTGCAAATGAGTAAAACAGAACAATGAGTTCAATCTTATTGACCTGTCAACACTGTCCCCAACATTTTAACAGTAATGGTTCGGCAAAATCAAGCTTACTGAGTGGCATTTCTCCCTTGACTTATTCTCAGCTCCCACTAAGCCAAAGAACTGTCTGTGAGCAAACCAACAGTTCAATTGAGTCATTACCATCAATTGGATTTATTAGCCAAATTGCAATGGTGACTGATCATGTGTGTCCTGGATATTGCAGTAAAACAAAAGCAAAATACTGATGATCTTGAGAATCTGAAACCAAAAACAGGAAATACTCTAAGTACGCACTCGGCCTGGCAGTGCCTTGGAGAGAGAAACCAAGTTAAAATTTCAGGCTTTCATGGCACACCGATCTTGGTATATTTCTTGTATTTAATGACCTGAGGAGAAAGGATTTTTGGTGAGGTTTGTCTCAAAAGGTAAATTTGAGTTCAGTCAGTCAACCAGAGCCACAGCATATGACCATTTATCCTTGATCTTTAGAGATTTCATGATTGGAAATATTTCCCTCAACAATTCTATGTTGATGTCACCAGCAACGAACTGATGTAGGACATGAAGGTTAGAAAAAGATCTAAGCAACTGAGTAGAAGGTGCAGTGAAGTATTGACAAATAGTTTTAATACTTGTGGGGTAAAGGGTTAATTATACATTTACTCTAAGAATAATTACTGAGTAGTGTTAGGAGCTGCATCACAGTCATGAGAGAACACATGGAACTGGACCCCAAACCTATAGGGTTCCAGAACATGTCCTCTTTTACCATCCCTACTATAACATGCCTGTTGCATACACAAATGGGGTTGTAGACCTGATCATGCTTCAGTATCTTAAGCCAACTTTGCCAACAGACTGTGGGAGTTGACAGAACGGAATTATAACCTGTGATATATTAACAGTCTTACTAATAAATAAATTCACACACTTCTGCTAAACAGCAAGTAGCCAAGTGTTCTGACATAAAAGGTTAAGAACACTAATTCTGTTCTCTTTATGTAAAGTTGATTACTTCCCAAATCTCCTCAAAGTTAAGAAATGCTAGTGTTATTTTGCAGAATGGCAGATGGACAACAGTTCCAGGATTCTGCCTGTGAGGCCAGTATCTATCAGTATTTATTAACAGTACTTTTTTTTGTCCTGCAGTAGTCTTGAGGCATTTTTCTTCAGTAAATATGCAGCACTATAGCAATATGTAAACTGCTGTCACATCAAGGTGCAGTAAAACAGTTCATATCAGAAAAAGCATTTTAAGCCCTTGACTATCTTTGAGTAACATCACATGAAATCCATAAGTATAAAACAAATTTGACAAGAGTTCACAATCAATATACTGTTTGAGTGTTTTTGCTCCATTTTGAAACAATACTGTGCACCTGACATCATAATTATTAGCAATATATTTGTTGAAAAGCACAATGCTATAATTTAAGGTAAATGGATTGGAAGATTTTACAGGCTCTTTCGGAGTTTTACAGGGTCACGTTCTGTCATTTACCAGTTTTAATGCATTTCACCAAGCCATCCCACTGATAGTTGTTGAGGAAGTAGGACTGACCACAGTGGTAAAGGACATTGGAATTAAACAGCTGATATATTCAGATAACACAATACTGTTAGCTGAAATAGGAGGAATCTCTTCAAACAAGAGGCAAAATTATTTTAAAGCTGTAAACTGATTTGAGGATTAAACAAAGAAATAAAGTACATGGTAAGTAATTGTAAAATATGCACAGACATCAAGACAGAAAGTCAATAAATTCACACATTGTGGCAGTATGATTAATCAGGTATTATCTGTAGCAAGGACATAGTTGGAGCAATCAGATTTGCAAACTTTGCCATTATTAATCTCTACTGATTCACAGAAGGACAAAGCTTTCCAATCAATTTACACAATAATCATTCAATTTGTGTGTCATACCTAATTCAATTTGTGTTGAGAGGTGTGACATTGATACATAAATAGATTACAGGATGTGTAGAAACTACAGATAATGTAATTGTGACCTTAATTTTACCATTAATAGGTTAATTGTGGTGCAGTGTTAGTGGCCCTGCTACTGAATCAGGAAGATACGAAGGTTGAAGTCCTATCTACTCTGGAGATATACCATTACATGCCAGAGCAGGGGAATTAAAAATAATTTAAATAAATGCTTTCCTTCCGTTACAAAGGCGCACATCCCCTCCTCCACAGGTACGGGATAGCAGTGTCCTTTTCAAATTGCTAGTCTTCACCGAGCTTTCTGCAAGGTGGGGCAAAAGTCACCATCAGTTTATGGACATACCCTCGACTTAAAACCCTCTGAAGGCAGTTGTGAAAATTACATTGGATAAAATTCATCTAACTTCTGGGACGCCCAAAACCATGGGCTGAAACTGAACCAGGAAAAAGGCTGGTTGGGACAGAGTGGGTAATATGCAAGCCTAGGAACAGATGTGTCTGGAACAGGGGTTAGCTTGAAGAAACTAAAAGGAAGACCCCTACTCGTGCCCCAACTTAAAACAGAGGAAATAAACAACTTCAGACCCTCTGGAGCCTGCAGAGGCACAAAGCCATACAATTTTCCAGCCAGTGCTCAGACACCGAAATACTGAACATTCCACACCATCGTGTTACATGCAAAACTGTTCCACCTATGGCTGTAAAGACATTCACAACACTATTCAAACCTGAGCCAATACCCATCCAAGGGAAATACTAGCCATTCCAAAACCAATGAAACCATTCACCTCAATCAAAATACCATTCACACCCACTCCAGACATCAGGAAGCTCATTCAGCCCCGAGAGGAGGAACAATAGCTCGACAGAGTTGGCAGGAGATAAGGGGGGCCTGCAGTTGGTTACAGCTGGAGACCCTGAGCCCAGCACAGCAAGGAGAGGGAATGAGGAAGAGAGTGATACTAGCACTATGATACCAGCAACGCGCCCCGACTCCAATACGGTGTGTGTACTCTGATTGCTCCACGAAGAGAGTTTGAGTCTGAGTAAGAAGCAGGCCCCACTCATGAAGAGAAGCAACCCTCACAACCAATGAACACTAGCAACTAACCACGAACCTCCACTCGACGTCCAGGGGCAACCGAACGCATCCAGAGACACGAGACATTGAATGGGGCAACACTAGCAATATCCTCCACCATCCAAACAACAAACCGCTTGCAACGACCACCAGAAAAGCACGAGGTACTCACCGGTCTGGTCCCACGCATCTAACCACATCATCAGACGCCATTAGACTGGCCGTAACCGGTACTTGCAGCCCTTTGCAGAGTCCCAGCTATAGCAAGAGACTATGGACAAGAGCCAGTCAAAATCGCGTTTTCAACCCAGGGTGAGCCTACGGTCATCAAGACCCTCCAAATCAACTTGGCGCGTCTTAGACAGGGAGAAGGTGGGGTTCGGGGCTAATGGTGCAGGGCACCCCTCAGGAAGGGAAGTGGAATAGGACTTCAGGTCAGCAGGTTTTCTCTCTCTCTCCCTCTCTCTTTCCTCTGTTAACAGAGGTAACAGCCACCCACTGTATCAAGTCTTGGCTCTAAGGCTTAACTGGGGGTCAAGTAACTGGGAGACAGCTCTCCGTCAGAGATTTTATATATTTTTGATATTCACTTTCTTGTTTTTCTTCAATATATTCAATTTACTTGTTGTTCAATAAAATCAGAGTTTCCATCACCTCTGAAGCATCAGCCTCCTGTGTTTTCTACCACACCACATTCCACTACATAAGCCTAGTGTCAGAACCGGGGAGCTGGTGAGCAGTAAACCAGGCAACACTCCCTACACTTCTCAGCCATGATCAGTTGTTTCTGGCTTGTAATGTATTAGAATTCAACCCTTAATATGAAAAGGCAAATTACATTACTGATTACACAGCAACATTGTCTAGTTCTACAAGAGAAAGTGATCTTAAAGAGGAAAAGGGCAACATATGAGGTATTAGTTCCACATTTCTACTACAGCCTAGCTGGGAGCAGTTTTTCTGAAGACCTGCAGAAGACAGGATGTCTCTTCGACCTCTCCATCAGAGAGCAGACAATGTAATGGTAATCTAAAAGAGAACTTTTAAAATGGGGAGCAAAATACTATGAACACAATCAGAGCCCTTCAGGTCAAAACTGCTCCCTATTCCCTGGGTTCATTTATAACACATGCTGTTTTTAAAGCTTTCATTTCTCCTGTGTTTACTAAAGACAGCAGATTCTGACTTTTTTTGCAGAGGTGTCACATCAATGATAGAAAGCCTTGAGTCAATGTGTCATCTTCTTTTCTAAAAACTCAATTTTAATCATAGCAGGAGTGCAATTCTAGTTCCACTGGAGAGGTCAACAAAACCTGCTGTTCTTTTTCAGCTCATTTGAACTTTGCCTTTTTTTGGATATAATTTTCTCTTTTAGTTTTGGCTGTGCTTCTTAACATTTACTTACAAAATATAAAAAAAACAAAATATTATGGATGATGGACACATGAAACTTTAAGATAGCAAGGTGTAGAGCTGGATGAACACAGCAGGCCAAGCAGCATTTTAGGAGCACAAAAGCTGACGTTTCAGGCCTAGACCCTTCATCAGAAACTTTAATCCTGGTTCAGCTGGATAATCAAGACTTTAAAATTGGCAAAATAGATGATAGCCTCCCAATAACTTGAGTTATTGTGTGTGTGCTATGTCTGGTGCACTGCTGGGAAAGGGGAAAGTTATAGAAACGGTTGTATTCCAAACAAGCCACTAAACACTGGAACAAGTCCCAAAAAGATCTGGTGCTTTATTGGTGATAATGGGAACTGCAGATGCTGGAGAATCCAAGATAATAAAATGTGAGGCTGGATGAACACAGCAGGCCCAGCAGCATCTCAGGAACATAAAAGCTGACGTTTCGGGCCTAGACCCTTCATCAGAGAGGGGGATGGGGTGAGGGTTCTGGAATAAATAGGGACAGAGGGGGAGGCAGACCGAAGATGGAGAGAAAAGAAGATAGGTGGAGAGGAGAGTATAGGTGGGGAGGTAGGGAGGGGATAGGTCAGTCCAGGGAAGATGGACAGGTCAAGTGGGTGGGATGAGGTTAGTAGGTAGGAGATGGAGGTGCGGCTTGGGGTGGGAGGAAGGGATGGGTGAGAGGAAGAACAGGTTAGGGAGGCAGAGACAGGTTGGACTGGTTTTGGGATGCAGTGGGTGGAGGGGAAGAGCTGGGCTGGTTGTGTGGTGCAGTGGGGGGAGGGGACGAACTGGGCTGGTTTTGGGGTGCTTTATTGGGGTGGGTATGGACTACGGTGGGTTGATGGCCATGTTTATTTATTTATTTTTACATTTTTAAATGTGCTTTGCTTTCACTGCATTGTTTTGGTATTTCTTCACATTTTGTTACCTCCTTGATTGGAAAAATGTGTCAAGAATGAGTCTACTAGCATCCATGGCTGCTATTTAGATACCTGATCATCAAAATTCAAACGCTCTTGCTGCATATACCATAAGGACTATAAGTTTGCAGTTTATGTAACTGAGAATAAGAATATAGATTTCACATTATTTTAAAGGCTGCAAATAATTTAATTGCCTTTTCTAGGTGGAACAAAGAGAGTGCATGTGTAAAGTGGCCGGGGAAATGCTGACCGGATACTTTTATCACTGCAGAGAGAACAGGATTTAACAAATGTTACATTCAAATGAAATTCAGCATCTGTAGTATTTGCCCACTGTATTAATTTGAAATGGGCTCTGCTGGGAATGAATCTCAAAGAGATATTTTTAATTCTAATCTAATTTGATTAATTCATGGCATGTGGGTGTGTCTGGCTAGACGAGCACTTATTGCCCATCCTTAATTACCCAGAGGGAGCAATTAAGAGCCAGCCACATAGCTATGGGTCTGGAGTCATGTTTAGGGCATTGGTGAAGCAGATGGATTTTTTGTACAATCAACAATGGATTCACAGTCATCATTTGTCTCCTAATTCCTTTTTTTATTGACTTCAAATTCCAAGATCCTCCGCTTCAGGATTCAAACCTGGGTTGCCAGAACATCATCTCAGTCTCTGGGCTAATAGTCCAGCAATAACACTGCTAGCCTATTGCCTCGCCACAGCAATGGTGGCTCTGAGAAGAGCTTTTACTTTCAGACATTTACACTTTTTTTTCATTTCTTGGCTGTGTGCTTTTTTCATTAACCTTTCCTCTGTGGAGGTTTTGTCACTTTCTTTGCCACTTTCCCCCAGCTTTCCTTCATTAGCAATTTTGAAGCCTACTTCACTTTTCTCCTGATGCTTAAGCTGATCAGCGATTGAAACTTTACCACATGGACCTGCTACCGTCCAAAGCTTTCATTATCACAGCCAAGGACCTACTCTTGTGAAAGCCACAAGCTTATTGCTGAATCTCAGGCCAGATGAAAGCTACAGATGCCAAGAGTCAATGGCACAATCTGAGCATATGTAAGTGGCAGCCAATTTTGTGGCACCGTCTTAGCATGTATGCTGTACTCAAAGCAGGACGAGAACAGAACCTACTCAAGGACAATTTGAGATAAGCAGAAGTTAGCTGAGGGGATCTGGGAAAATACATTAAAAGGCGTGACTACACATCGGTAATGGATGGTCTTTAAATAATGATTACATGACTTCCAGCACATATACTTTCCTTCAAGGTGCGAAAACTCAAAAGGCCAATCTATTGAGGCAAACAAAGAAAGTTCAGAATTGCAGAGGATTAAAAGAAAAAGATCATAACGTGACCAGAAATAGTAATACATCGGAGGTTTGGGTGCTTTTTAACAGGTGGCATAGCAAAGGAGGACCAAGACACTGATAACAAAAGGGGGAGTACGATATGAATGCAATCTAGTTAAAAAAAACATGAAAACAAACTTTAAAACTTCTGTAGGAATAAAATAAAGAAAGGTTTGGTTAAGGCCAATGTGAGTCCATTACAGGTAGAGGCAGGAGAATTTATCACTAAACATCAAAACCAAAGAACTGCAGATGCTGAAAATCAGCAAAAAAAATTGAAATTGCTAGAAAAATGTGGTGGATCTGGCAGCATTTGTAGCGACAAAGCAAAGTTAAAGATGTGAAGAAGAGTCACTGGACCGCCAACATTCACTCCATTGTCTCCACAGACGCTGCCAGACCTGCTGAGATTTTCCAGCAATCTTTGTTTTTGTTTCAGGAGAATTTCTAATGGGGAATAATGACAGAGAAGCTAAATGTTTAATTGTGTTTGCTTTCATTGAGAATGATCTGAAAAAACATTCTAGAATTAGATATCCATGTCATCAGGGAGAATGTGGAGTTGAAGGAAATTAGCATTAGTGAAAAGATTCTACTCGAGAAACTAATGGGGTTGAAAGTTACTAAGTCCCTGGGCTCTGATTTTCTACATCCTAAAGTGTTGAAGGATGTGACTATGGAGGTAGTCGGTGATCTCTTACAAAACTGAAGGATTTCTGTGGATTGGAAGTTAGTAAATATCATCCCAATCTTAAGAATGGGGCAAGAGAGAAAACAAGGAATGATTGATCTGGCAGCCTTACATCAATAGTAAGTGACATGTTTGATCCCATTATAAAGGTTGCAATAAATACTAATCTGGTTGATAATGATCTAATTGAGCATGGTTAGCATTAATTTGTGAATGGGAAATCAGGTTTGACAAACTTGCACGATCTTACGAGGCTGTTACTAACAAAATTGATAAAGGAGGTTGTCATTTACTTGTATTTTCAGAATGTTTTAGGATTCAGAACAATTGGCTAAGAGGCAGTTAACAAGGATTAGAAATTGAGCATGCCATGCTCGCATTGTCAGGCTGTAACGGGTGGAGTACTGCAAGGAACAGTGCTTTAAAGTAGCGATTGATAGATTTCTGTTTAGCAAAGACACAGAGGGTTTAGGGGACAGTGTTGATAACTGGCATTGAAATGCTTGAGCAGCCATAATCATATCAAATGGGAGATCCAGATCAAAGGACTGAATAGCCTACTCTTGTTCCAATGTTCCTAATCCATACCTACAAACTGCTCTGAAAACTCTACTCGCATTTTAATAGAACATAGAACAGTACAGCACAGTACAGGGCCTCTGGCCCATGATGTTGTGCCGAACTTTTACCCTAGACCTAAGGTCTATCTAACCTCCACCGCTACCTTATACTATCATCCATACGCATATCTAATAGCCGCTCAACTCCCCCAAATGAGGCCGACTCCACTACCCTCTCCGGCAATGCATTCCACGCCCCTACCACTCTCTGAGTAAAGAACCTACCTCTGACGTCTCCTCTATACATCTACCTCCTTCCACTTTAAAACTATGTCCCCTCATAAAAACTACCTCCACCCGAGGAAAAAGTCTCTGGCTGTCTATTCTATCTACACCTCTGATCATTTTGTACACCTCTATCAAGTCACCTCTCATCCTTTGTCATTCCAAAGAGAAAAGCCCTGGCTCTCTCAACCTTTCCTTGTGAGATCCTCCCTCCATTCCAGGCAACATCCTAGTAAATCTCCTCTGCCACTTTTCCAATGCTTCCACATCTTTCCTGTAATGAGGTGACCAGAACAGGACACAATACTCCAGATGTGGCCAAATCAGGCTTTTGTATAGCTGGAGCATAACTTCACGGCTGTTGAACACAATACCTCTATTAATGAAAGCTAACACACCATACGCCTTCTTAACAACTCTATCCACCTGGGTGGCAGCTTTCAGGGAACTGTGAACATGAACCCCAAGATCCCTCTGCTCCTCCACACTGCTAAGAATATTTCTGTTAATCCTGTATTCTGCTTTCAAGTTTGTCCTTCCAAAATGAATCACCTCACACTTTTCAGGGCTAAACTCCATCTGACACATTTCAGCCCAGTTCTGCATCCTATCAATGTCCCTTTGTAACCTAGAACAGCCTTCTGCACTGTCCACAACGTGACCCACCTTCATATCGTCTGCGAACTTGCTAATCCGCCCTTCCACTCCTTCATCCAAATCATTTACAGAAATCACAAATAGAAGAGGACCCAGAACAGATCCTTGTGGTTCACCACTTGTAACTGAGCACCACGTTGAATATTTTCTGTCCACTACCACTCTTTGCCTTCTAAGGGTCAGCCAATTCTGAATCCAATCTGCCACATTTCCCCCTATCCCATGCCTCCTTACCTTCTGCATGAGCCTATCATGGGGAACCTTATCAAACACCTTACTTAAATCCATGTATATCACATCCACTGCTGTACCTCCATCCATGTGTTTGGTCACCTCTTCAAAGAATTCAATAAGGTTTGTGAGGCATGATCTACCCCTCACAAATCCATGCTGACAATTACAAATCAAACTGTGCCTTTCCAAGTGATCATAAATCCTGTCTCTCAGAGCCCTTTCCAATATTTTTCCCACCACTGATGTAAGACTAATTGGTTTGTAATTTCTGGGGTTATCCCTGTTCCCCTTTTTGAACAAGGGAATGGCATTTGCCTCCTTCCAATCTTCCGGCACTGTACCCGTGGACAGTGAGGATGAAAAGAACATTTCCAAAGGCCCTGCGATCTTGTCCCTCACTTCCCATAGAATCCTTGGATAAATCCATTCAGGCCCGGGGGACTTGCCTATCTTCAACTTCCACAGAATTCCTAGCACATCTTCTTTACTAACATCAAAGTCCTTGCGACAACCAGCCTGTTTCACAATGTACTCCTTTACAACTAGGTCCCTCTCAGTTGTGAATACTGAAGAAAAGTATTCATTAAGGACCTCTCCTAGCTCTTTAGGCTCTGTGCACAAATTCCCTTTACACTCCTTGATCAGCCCTTTCTCTAGTCATTCTCTTGTTCTGCACATATGTGTAAAAAGCATCGGAGTTTTCCTCGATCCTACCTGTCAAGGTTTTCTCATGCCCCCTTATAGCTGTCCTAAGCCTTTTCTTCAGCTCCTTCCTGGCTAACTTGTATCCCTCTAGAGCCTTTTCCGTTCCTCTTTTCCTAAACCTTACATAAGCCTCCTTCTTCCTCTTAACCAGTCATTCGACCTCCCTTGAGAACCATGGCTCCTTCCCTCGACCACATCTTTCTGGGACAAACATATCGAGCACATGCAGTATGCATTCCTTAAACAATCTCCACACTTCTGTGGTGCTCTTCCTTGACAGCATCTGTTCCCAATTTATGTTACCCAATTCTTAACTAACAAAATTGTAATTACCCTTCCCCCATTGCAAATTTTACCCTGCCATATGTACCTATCGTTATCCATGAGACTATCGTGAAAGAAACAGAGTTATGATCACTACCACAAAATGCTCTCCTACCAACAGGTCTAACACTTGGCCTGGTTCGTTGCCAAGCACCAAATCCAAAGTGGCCTCTCCTCATGTTGGTCTATCTACATGCTGTGTAAGGAATCCTTCCTGAATGCACTGGACAAAATCTGCTCCAGCTAAACTATTACAACTAAAATGTTTCCAATCAATAGGTGGAAAGTTGAATTCAACCATGACTACAACCTTCTGCACCTTTCCAGTATCTGCCTCCCAATCCGCTCCTCTATTTCTCTGCAACTATTAGAGGGTCTGTAAAAAAACCCCAACAAAGTGACTGCATCTTTCTTGTTCCTGACTTCAACCCAAACTGACTCTGTAGACATATCATTCTCGAACTGCCTTTCAGTAGCTGCTAAGCTTGCCCTGACTAGCAATGCCACTCCCCCCACCTCTTTTTCCACCCTTCCTATTTCTTTTGAAGCATCTAAATCTGGGAACATCCAACATCCATTCCTCTCCCTGAGTTACCCAAGTTTCTGTGATGGCCACAACATCATAGTTCCAATTACCCATCCATCAGCTCATCAGTACTGACCCATGCTCTAAGTTCATCAGTTGTATAGTTATGATAAATTACACTACAAGAGCTGAGACAATTTACAAAATTATAAAATAGTCAACAACATTCCAGACAAAATAACTCATTACAATCTAGAAGAAAGATCAATTCATACTACCATCCCATGTTAACATCCTTTAAAAACCTCCAGGATTCAATTTCAAACTACATCAGAAATCAATTAATACCTTGTCAGGCCACACCCTATCTGTGTACCAAACCTCGTTGAAATCTATACCTATAATAACCTCATTTCCAATGCTAGTTCACACATTTAGAATTATATTTCAGAGTTTATATTCTGTACATGCTTATATTTGGTTTTATATATCATACAGTAAGCTGGCAAGACATGCATAGCAGGAAACATCCTCAATTATTGTAAGAATATATTAAACTGATCACCTTACAGATTAATTTTATGGGAAAGCTTTGATCATTCATTGAACCATTCAAAACTTGAAAAGATTTATTGTAATTTTATCCTCATTTTGTCTTTGTGTAAAGAATAATTTTGTTAATAATCACAAGCCTATACCCACTCTCCCAGCCCATATCAAACAGAATGCTTTTTTTCCTTGACTTAGTATTAAGCAAGCATTCTTAAACATGTCTATACTAAATAACAGGTTTTTTAAATGCTTGATGGTAATTTAATTTCACTATTGTGTGACAGCGTATTTGTATTAAATGATAAGCAGCCTTAAACTGAGCTTCTTCAGACCACATCCATTAAATAGTCAACTATTCCAGTTATAACTAACCTCCACAAATCTAATTATAAACTCATCATAGAGTTAGCAGTTTAATAGTTTTGATTGTTTTTCGTGTTAGTTGCTGGTTTTGTTTCATCAATCTAAGGTCCAGTTGCTGCACAGGATAAGCACATCTGTAAAGTGGTCCAATACAAATTCAATCTGTAAATCAGCTATTCTCTGAAAGGATATCAAGAATTTACCGAGAGCAAACATCATTTGCCAGGCTAATTCCATGCAATTTTCCCACATTAACTAACATATATAGTAGATAACATTCATGAAAGTATTATTCAGCTGTAGAATTGGACGTAAGCTCTTCTCAGTCTGGGAGTGGGTTTACGTTGGTGGGGATGGGTGAGGGTGTGTGTGCAGTATACCAAGTAATCACCATGAATCCATGGTGGCAGAAAATAAGAATGAAAATCCAATTCTCTCACTTCCCCAGCTACCCATCTAAGCCAAAAGGTTTAGCTGAAAATTCTTAACTCAGCACAGCTCACACATATCCAGCTGAAATGGTCCTGGGGCCAATCTCCTCACATGCTGTCATTTCCCATCTGAACAAATTTGCACACTGCAGATCTCATGTTAAGTTCCTTTGGTTCCTATTCAAACTCACATAAAGGCTTGCTCTTGGTCTCCCCATTGCAATCTGCAACCTCATTGGCTTTCCACGGTGTAATTCAGGTGCCAAGTAAACTCTATATGCTATGTATCTTTAATGAGCACCACTAGTTCTAGCAAATATTGTGTTAATAAACAAAATTTATTTAGGAAGAAATGATAGATTAGTTTATGCTTAAAACCTTTGGATAATTTAATTATACTACATTGAATTCCCTCATTTTCTTTTCAACTGTGTTGATGGTCAGTGCTATGGGTGTTGCCAATTTACCCAAAGTACCTTGTAAAAGGAGTGCTATTCCAGAATATTCCTTGAACATCAGTATGCTCAACATGATTCTGATACAGAATGTTAAAAAAAAGCTGCAGCAAGTACAGGTTACTCATTAGCAGTGAGTGATTCTCTCGTTCCATGAACTAGATTTATTGCCTCACAAGATTAAACAATTTCAGTTAAGCATTCTAGAAAATATGCTTTAACAGTGTTCCTCATCCATGAATTAAGGCATTATTTAACACTTCTCAGCTTATAGCTATATGATTTTAATAACTTACACAATAAAAAGGAAGTAGGAGAAGTAGTGAATAAAACAAGTGTGGAGTTAAATGTTATAACCAGTGACAACTGTACCTACTCTAAATATATGTTCCACCTAACTGGCTTCCCTACTGCAACAGCAGGCAATTATAGAATAAGCAGTCATTGTGACAAAAGAAGAGCCTGACAAACTTCTGGCTACTGAAAGATAAATTGATGATTTAGCATATGCATCAATTCAAATGTAAACCTTCAGGACCTAAGCTGGGAAGCAAACTGCCTAAAATGTTCCTGTATATTTTTAGAGCTGTCAGATACCATAGTCTCTATGAGCTACGGCTGCAGCTAAAAGCTAACATAGTTTTGCAAGGTCCTTCAGCTAAACTGAAACTTTACATAGAAAAACCACAGCAAAGAAACAGGCCTTTCAGCCCGACAGGTGTATGCTAGCGTTTGCTCGCACTTTCTTCCTTCATCTCACGCTGAGGGCATATCCTTCAGTCTTTTCGTGTTCGCATCGAGCTTTGCGGTAAAAGAAATGATCCCATTCACATCGTAACTCACCAACTGCACTTGCCAGGGAGCTCTGCATCCTAAGTTTCATTTAAAAACAATGTGACGGACCTCCCCATGGTTTCACATTCCTTCGTCTGGATTTTGGGTGCTTCAAATTCCCTTTATGTAAAACCTCAGCGATATAAGGAATTGTACAACCTTAAAAGGCAAGAGCTGACAAACGCAGATATGAAAACCAAACGGTGTTGTTGCAATCAGCCTGGGAGAGGTTCACGCCGGGTACCGCTATTCAAATTAGAACGATGGCAGTTCTTATCTCCCTTGAACAAAAGCTAATGCTGATATGCCACTGACAGATAATCTTCAAGATCATCACCCGATATAGTAATTTAATTTTACACATAAAGCTAAAGAAAATTGAACCTTTTTAATAAGGGTTTAATTTTTTTTAAACAAATTGCTCTGAGCACGATCTACCTAATAGCAGAAGGGTAACTATGGAGATTTGACAAATGAGAACAGCATCAGTCTCTAGCGACTGAGTCTCGAAAATGAATATTCTGTTCGGGACACGATTACGGGACCTGATCACAGATCCCTGTAAAATCTCCTCCCTCCGTCCAGAAGTGAAAGATGACACAGTAAACTGTCCTGCTGGACCTCCGTAAGCAGATCT
Source organism: Stegostoma tigrinum (assembly GCF_030684315.1). Lineage (NCBI taxonomy): Eukaryota > Metazoa > Chordata > Chondrichthyes > Orectolobiformes > Stegostomatidae > Stegostoma > Stegostoma tigrinum. Next base: position 27,423,048 of record NC_081379.1, read on the forward strand.
GGTGGAGCAGATTAATATTACAGAAATCAAGCCATCATTTTGGAGATTGGCTAATTAATCTGAATCACATTAACAGAGATTGATATGGTTTCAGAAAATGCTTCCGACCTCATCCCGAACAGAGGAAGTCATTAGTTAGGCCCCTGTCGTAATTGGAGTTCCAATCATTTTTTCATTCGAATTCTTTTTTTAGAGGGTATTCTTTGAATGCTTTCTCCAAGCTGCCTGGTCAGATGGAATATAAAACTCTTAATTAACTGACTGTCGGCAAAGTTTGAGTAAAATGGGGTAATATACCAATGACAGAAGCAGAACGATATGCCCTTGAAAACAAGCGAGGGCATAATGCTCCATGCTCGGAAAGGGACGAGGACGAATTGAAGTAAACGAGACTTGTTCAGGCCGCTGTTTTAGGAGCCACACCCTTGTTGTTCCTCTAACAGCTCTTGCTGAGTAAACAAAAGTTTCCAGGGGCTTGCTGTTCATTTCTTTGGATCTCAGTTTATCCTCTTTGCTGAGTTATGTAGTGTTTCTGGGAAGAATTGACCATTCTACTTTCCAGACAACTGATATTCTGTTAAAGTGCAAAATTTACCGTCTGTCGGCAACGAACTGCACAGTTGTAACTGTGAGATTTTTTTAAAAAGTATGTTTTAAACACAATGTGATTTTATGAACAGATACATCCTGAATGTGAGCAGCTCAGTTTAGCAATGATGTGGAGTGAGGAACAAAGTTGCCATTTCAGGTTAAATAGAAGAACTATGGATAAAACAACGCCTGAAGAACTGCTGATGCTGGCAATCTGACAGAAAAAAAAGAAATTGCTGGAAAACCTCAGGTGGTCAGGCAGCATCTGTGGAGAGAAAGCGGAGTTAACGTTTCAGATCCAGTGACCCTTCCTCGGAACTGATCGTAAGGAGGAAAAGGTTAGGATACATTCTGATGTTAGGATGGGTGGAGGGGGAGGAATTAACAAAGGTGGAGATGGAGTTCAGAGAAAGAGAACAACAGTTGGACAGTCGAAGGAAAGGATAGAGGTCAGCCTGGGAGAATCAAGAGCTGCTAATGGAGGTGGGGTAAAGACATGGGAGAAAATGCTCAGGCCTTAAAATTATTGAACTTGATATGTGTCCTAAAGGCTGCGGGATTCCCAAGTGTAAAATGAGATGCTGCTGCAGCAAGTCTGGGACAGAGATGTTGCCCAGGGAACATGTATGTTGAAGTGACACAGGGTCACTTTGTAGACAGAACATACATACATTGCAACACTGGCTACACTTTAAAAGTTTTCCAGAGGCTGTAAAGTGATTTAGGCTATTGCATGACGTCACAATTTAATGCAAATCTTTCTTTGACTTATTAGCTATATTCTGAAAAATTGGTTCTCAGCAACATTTCCCTTTGTTTCAATAATTCCGTTTCCTAAATTAGTAACTTGTAGGAAATGTATTTTCTTTTTTATTTGACTAAAAGGTTAAAATTACACATAGCTAATAATTTATCTCTGAGGGTCATACCCACTGATAATACAAGGCACTGTATTGTAAACAGAACGTAATGTGAACATAATGATGACAGAGCATTGCTTACCCTAAGTCAAAAGTAGATAAACCTTTCTGTTTGTACAGATTGGAGAGTCCTAGGTTCAGCCCTTAACATGTGCCAACACGATCTTGAGGCAACAGTAGGGCTTCTAGTCATCAGCTGTGCTGTGATGTTCATCACAGAAAAAAAATTATACTGATACTCAATGTTGGAACTCATAGCTAAATAGCGGTAGCGTGGTCATGGGCTATAGCAACATTGCTGGCATTAGGAAGTAACAATAGCAGTTAGGTTTGCCCAGGTAGTTTCTATTTTAAACATAAATGTCAGAATTTACACTGAAGATTTATGCCAATATCTGCTTTTTAATATGTTACCAGTAAATGGTCCATTACAATATTCATGGAAAAATAATGAAATATATGTTGTTGGTATGCCTGGTGAAAATTCACTTGTAAGAAACTTTAAAAATTTATGCTGTAGCACATCCACAGCCCAGACTGTGCAACAGTTGCATTACAAACAGTTGTATGGCTTAAAACAGTCTATGGCTTAAAAACAAGGGCATGATATTTTCATACATGGACATAACGTAAGGAGCATTCCTCTTTATGAATGTGGTAAGGCCCCAATCATATTATACCTCAAGGCTCACTTCCATAGAGCTGTTGGAATGATGAGAGTAACAGACAATGGAAGATGTTTGAGCAGCCCTCACTGGGAAGGCCTAGAGTGACGATTGATCAGGAGCCAGTTGTGACCAGTGAAAGAGTAGGGGTTGATGTAGAGGTGATTTGAATGGTGCAAATGGTGCTGAACATCCAGCGGAGAGCAGTCAGAGTTAATGTTTCCGGTCAAGTGACCCTCGGAATTGCTAAGCTTTTCTAGCAATTTCTGTTTTTGTTTCTGATTTATGGCATCCGCAGCTCTTTTTGCTTTTATGCGCTGAGCATCCAGTGTTTGAGTAAGACTCAGCATGTGGTTTAGAGAAAAACCAGTCCTGCAGTGAGAGTCTCAGTGTGGTTTTAGCTTCCTTATTTGCTTATATAGAACACCTGACATCCATGGTTTGGACTTTATCAAAATGAATAGTATGCACTTATAGCTGATAATGGGCTTGCACCTCTTGTACACATTACTGGTGGGTTTGGTGACCCAAAGCATACGTTGTGCATGAAAAAGACTGTGGCCTTAATGTTTATAAAGGCAATTTCACATTTATCATAGAATTACAAAAATTGTTTGCAAAAATGTGACAATGATAAATTTTGGACAGGAATTCATGCATAATTTTTTAATAATATAGAGGAAATGGATACATACAAAGTAAACACATTACTTCTAATAGTGAAAGATTTGTGATTCATTTATTGTATCTGGACAGTTAACATACTGCAGTGGCTTCCATTCCCTGGTCTCATGTGCTGCGGTCTGTGTTTGACATTATTATGCTATCCATACACTGCAGATAACTTATAATAAGCCATTTCTCATTTCTTCGCTGAGAGAGAGAACTCTTCCAACATGACACATTCTCATGGTCTGATGACAATTTTCTATCTAACCTCTCAGGAGAATCCCTACAACAAAGCCTGGATTTAAATAGTTAGCAACCAACAGCTGCTGAATTTCAATTTGTAGTAATGGATCACTTTGTTCATTGAAACTGATGGAAAGCGGCAATATATCGGTGAGACACAGAGATAACTAACAGAGCACCATTACTTTCTGGGGAATCAGCCAGCCAGCAGGGATCTTTGGAGGAATCGTAAAAATAAAGTATTTTATTCTCCTTTCATAAAATTAGGCAGAGATTTGGAGGACACTTTCTCCCCGACGGTACAGCAAAAAATAACCTTTGGTCACAAAAGTACCAATTAGGCTGTTATTTTTCTCCACAAAGGGGAGGATTCAGAACTGTAACCTTGAGCTACTTATGACTTCCCACTAATGCACCCCTCCCACCCTCTCTCAGACAACTGCCTTTCGAATGTAGGTGAATATGTCCCTTTTAAATCCTTACACTTACTGGCCTGATCTGATTGAATTCTGTTGGCCTTGAGGTTGTAAACATTTGTAGATATCAAAGATGCTTAAGATGTGGGATAAGAGCTTCTAACCAGTTTACTCTTGGGTGTGAGAAGCATTTGTTAACACACCAAAGTCTACCTTACTTGACAGCTGACTCCAAGAGTTCCTAACACACACACACGCACACACACCACACACACACGATGTTATAGCTGCCACTACATCACATGACCTGCCCACCCTTCCACAAACACCCCCAACAAACATGTGTGCACCATAGCCAAGCCAGTTAATTATTTCATATGATTCATTCACAGTTACTAATAAACCCAATGGAGAGTTTAGGAAAAATATCTTTATGCAGAAAGTGGTTAGCGTGAGAACTGGATGGATAAGCTGATAGAGGTCAATGAAGTCAGGTGGAAGAGGATTCATGTTGAACATAAAAACCAGCACAAGGGAGGGGATCCTCTTGTCGTGCAGTGGTAGTGTCCTATCCCTGGGCCGGGAGACCTGGGTTCAAGTCCTACCTGCTCCAGAGCTGTGTAGTAACATCTCCAAAAAGGTTGATTAGGAAATATAGGTTAACTTAAAAAAAGCAGCACAAGATTTTTGAACTTGTTTCCAAGCTGTAAATTCTCAATAAAATTGGAAGATTCAATTGATCAAAACACTTGGGTTTGTCCATACTAGCAATTTGAGATAAACTAATGTGAATGTGCATATTGATGGAAATACAGATTTAAGTTTTATATGTGGCCCTCCAGATCTGACACAGATACAAAAATTGGTCACTCATGCCCGAACGTTCTCTAAATGAAAGATATTTTCCCAGCATGTATTTTTGTTCTCACAATATTGACCAATTAGTCTGCATTGCTCAACGTGGAAAACTGAAATCAACCAAGTGAAAGCTCATCACTACAGATTTTATTCAATGTTGCAAATCCCTCAATTAGCATGATCAAAACTCAAGCATCTGTAATAAGAACAATTTAGAATACAAGGATGGTAGTTCAGGACTACCAAGTCCATCTCTCAACATTTCTCCCAGAGAGGAGAGGAAAACTAATAGCTAAAAGATAGACATCTGGGAGGCAGTACCATTTTTATACTTGTGTTGTGATGTAAGCAATGCAGAGGTGACCTAAGAGCAGAGTGCACCCACATTTAATTGTAATGAGTAAAAGCAAAATACTCTGGATGCTGGAAATCTAAAACAAACAGCCAGAATACTAAACTAAGCAGGTCTGGCAATATCAGTGCAGAGGGAAACAGATGTACGTTTTGAGTTCAGAATGATTCGTTTTTAGGATAATTCTTCAGAATTATAATGAGGCAGGCAACAAATTTACCACAGTGGACTTGTTAAGAGCATTGTAAATCAGGAGATTCAAAAATAAACATTGTTTCTCACGGCTGAACACAAGCGTGAGCAGTACTGGTTAAGATAATGATAATTTGGCGAGCAAAATCCTGTAAGTGTTCCATAACTAATCCTGGGCCTTTGGAGATTCCATAGTGAGTGGTAAAGATACTACTTGTTATTTGATGTTCAAGAAGCATGGATAAATACTTGAAGGATTCATGAACAGAATAATTAATTTGGCAGATAATGTATTTTAATCAAAGATAGGTTTCTCTTGAAGAATAAAGGTACATGGTTCTGCTACAGGAATTTAATTCTCAGTTTACAGTGAAGAGGATCATATAAATGCTAATATGTAGAACTGTATACAGCACCATCTCCAAATATATAATTCCATTCGATGGCTAAAAGAAAAATTCTTCATACAAACTTTCAATTACATTAAATTCTGAAAGATTAATTTCCTTTGTAGAGAATAAGACTACCATCCAGTACAATTCAGCTCTTTCTAATCTCACTGAACTGGATTAGGTTTACAATGAAACTTTGGAGAAGGTTTCATGTTAGCTCAGCTCACATTGATCATTGTTACTCTTATCATTTGTCAAATGCATTCAAATCAATCAACCGTACCATACCAACTAAAGCATCATAGGATTATTCACTACTGGAAAACAACCAAGTTCAGACAACTGAGTTTTCTTATTATAGCCACTGCTGTTTTAAAGTTCTTACATGTATTCAAAGTGACAGATTTGTCAACTGCAGAAATCCAAGGCCAACTCTCTTTGGATTTCAGCTGATTATTTGTTTTTGACTGTGACTTGACTTTAACAAAATTAACAACTGAGTTTGTTTTGTGGAGTCAGTGCTAGGGAGATTCACTGGCCCCTGACAAGCCACCTTGAAAGCTCACAGATCTTGTACAATTTACTTATTTTGGATTAAAGGACGATCCCAACAAAATGATAACTGCGGCCACCAGAGGAAATTGCTTGTTCATACCAAGTAAAGCACACTCCAGTTTTTGTTTGCATCAATGAGGCCTGACATGGGCACAGACATTATTTTGAAATGGCAGTCTGTATCATGGAACCACTGGGGATTACACTTGATACCTTTCATTGGATCAAAAAAATGTTCAAGTTTCAGTAGATTTGATGATCTCAAAGGACTTTTCATATACAATGAATGGAAAAGAACAAGAAAAGAATCCATGGTGATGTATTGACTGAAAATATTAGTATTCTGTTAAAAAAAGAGACATATTTATACCCACACCTTATCACTTCTCTGTGATTTTCTTTACACACAGCGCCAAAGAATCTTAAACATGCACATGGGACTTCAGGTTTAATATTTTATCCAAAGACTGCAGGCCAAACAGTGCTGCATCCCTTGGTTTTCTGCCAGAATGTCAACTTAAAGGATGTGTTTATCCTGGATTGGATTTTAAAGCCCTGAACTTTTAACTTAAAATTGAAAGTATTGTCCATTGAACAGGTTGACAAAATCGTGCTAATGTCACCGGGGTTATCCATTGAACATCAATTGCTGTTGGGAACTTTAGCCATTGTCCACAGAACTCCAAACACGCAGTTAACTATCACTTTCTTAAAAAGCATCATTTGCACGATATTCAGCTACAGAACTTGTGTAATTTGTTCAGGCCTACAAGGCCTAGTGACGACAGGATAAAAAGTAAATGATTTCTACCCCATGTTGCAGTTACTTTTATCTGTCCAGCAGCAACCAGTCATGTTGATGATGAGATTTTCTTGTGGTTGGCTGGAGAGAAATGAAATATTGACTGTGGATTTGCACATTGAGGGCCTCCTGTTTTTGCCCATTAAATGTGGCAAACTGTTGGCTCGAGTTGTTATCCCCCCATTCAGTCTTTCACGTTGTTTGTAGGCTGCTCTCATTGCTTTGAAGATCCTAACACCATTTTTTGATGATGATGAATCACCATTTTAGTCACAGTCAGCTTCTCCTGTCTCAATATTAATAGAACAGGCCTTCATGGAAGCTTTGAGATTATTGTTGAACTACTTCCCTTGGCTCCCCTGTGAACAACCTCCCTAGGTGTTGCGCAGATTAGAGCACCTGTGGGACAGTCTCAAATTGAATGTGCTAAACAACATCGCCCATCCATCTCAGCTAATGTCAGATTTGGTCTTGTAATTCCTTGAACTAGTTATTTGTCAATATAGATGAAAGAATGCATGACCATTGTAGTTGAACAATTCATACTGTTACATCCAGGCCTCAGGTGAGATTTCGTCATTTTTCATGGTTCCAGATGGATACTTCAAATTGTAAAGGTCTTGGATAAGGAGAGATGAACTGATGCCACTTCTTTATAAGAACATAAGAACATGAGAACTAGGAGCAGGAGTAGGCCATCTGGCCCCTCGAGCCTGCCCCACCATTTAATAAGATCACGGCTGATCTTTTTGAGACTCAGCTCCACTTACCTGCCCACTCACCATAACCTTTAATTCCTTTACTGTTCAAAAATCTATCTAGCCTTGCCTTAAAAACATTCAGTGAGGTAGCTTCAACTGCTTCACTGGGCAGGGAATTCCACAGATTCACAACCATTTGGTTGAAGAAGTTCCTCCTGACCTCAGTTCTACATCTGCTTCCCTTTATTTTGAGGTGATGCCTAGTTTCACCTGCTAGCAGAAACAACCTCCCTGCCTCCACTTTATGTATTCACTTCATAATATTATATGTTTCTGTAAGATCTCCCCTCATTCTTAAGAATTCCAATGAGTAACATCCGAGTCTACTCAGTCTCTCCTCATAATCCAACCCCCTCAACTCTGGAATCAACCGAGTGAATCTCCTATGCACCCCCTCCAGTGCTAGTATATCTCTTCTCAATTAACGAGACCAAAACTGCAAACAGTACTCCAGGTGTGGTCACACCAGGACCCCATACAGCTACAGTGTAGCCTCTCTGTTTTTAAACTCCATCCCTCTAGCAATGGCAGACAAAATTCCATTTGCCTTTTTAATTACCTGCTGCACCTGTCCCTCTGCACAGCAGCGTGCTGCAATTTTTTACCATTTAAAACATAGTCCATTTTGCTGTTATTCCTACCAAAATGGATGACCTCACACTTATCAACACTGTACTCCATCTGCCAGACCTTTGCCCACTCACTTAGACTATCTATATCCCTCTGCACACTTTCAGTGTCTTCTGCACACTTTGCTCAACCACTCACCTCAGTGTCATCTGCAAATTTTGACCACACCACACTTAGTCCCCAACTCCAAATCATCTGTGTAAATTGTAAACAATTGCGGTCCCAACACTGATCCTGAGACACACCACTAGCCACTGATTTCCAACCAGAAAAACACCCATTTACCCCTATTCTTTGCTTTCTACTGGTCAACCAATCCTCTATCCATGCCAATACATTACCTGTAATACCGTGCAACTTGATCTTATGTAGCAGCCTTTGGTGTGGCACCTTGTCAAATGCCTTCTGGAAATTCAGATACACCACTTCCACAGGTTCCCCATTGTGCAACATGCAAGTGATGTCCTGAAAGAATTCCACCAAATTAGTTAAACATGACCTACCCTTCATTAACCCATGCTGGCTATTCCCAATGGGACAATATATATCCAGATGTCTTGCTACTTCTTTCTTAATGATAGATTTAAGCATTTTCCCCATTACTGAAGTTAAGATACCTGTTCTCTTGTTACCTGCTTTTTGTCTACTTTTTTTAAACAGTGGTGTCACATTGGATATTTTCCAATCTGCAGGAACCAACCCAGAGTCCAGTGAATTTTGGTAAATAATTACTAGTGCATTTGCTATTTCCCCCGTCACCTCTTTTAGTACCCTGGGTTTGCATTTCATCAGGGCCAGGAGACTTGTCTACCTTTAGCCCCATTAGCTTGCCCAGCACTGCCTCCTTAGTGATAATGATAATTTCTAGGTCCTCACCTGCTATAGCCTTCTTGCCATTAGTTTTCGGCATGTTATTTGTGTCTTCCACTGAGAAGACCGACACGAAATAACTGTTTAATGTCTCGGCTATTTCCTCATTCCCAGTTATTAAAATTGGCCTTCTCATCCTCTAAAGGACCAATATTTATCTTTCCCACTCTTTTACAATTTATATATTTACATATAGATTTACATATATAAACTTTATAAACTAGTTTACTCTCATAATCTATCCTACTTTTCTTTATAACTTTTATTGTGGCTTTCTGTTGGCCTTTAAAGATTTCCCAGTCTACTAGTTTCCCATTACTCTTTGCTTTTTTGTATTTTTTTTTCCAATCTGTTACTTTCCTTAAGTTCTTTAGACCTCCATGGCTGCCTCTCTCTTTTCCTACAGTTCTTCCTTGTCACTGGAATATACTTCTGCTGAGCACTGTGAAAAATTGTTTTGAAAGTCGTTCACTGCTCCTCAATTGCCCCACCATAAAGTTTTTGCTCCCATTTTACCTTAGCTAACTCCTTCCTCATTCCTTCATGGTCTCCTTTGTTTAAGTCCAGGACATAGGTACTGGATTTAACCTTCCCACGCTCCATCTGTATTTTAAATTCGACCACGCTGTGATCGCTCCTTCCGAGAGGATCCCCAACTGTGAGATCATTAATTATTCCTGTCTCATTACACAGGACTAGATCTAGGATGGCTTGCTTCCTTGTAGGTTCCATTACATATTGTTCAAAGAAATTATCGCGGATGTATTCTATGAACCCCTCCTCAAGGCTGCCATGACTGACCTAGTTTGACCAATCAAAATGTAGATTATAATCCCCCATGATAATTGCTGTAGCATTTTTACGTGCATTCGCTACTTCTATGTTATTTGCCCGCTCCAACTTAATGTCATTACTTGGTGGCCTGTAGACCACACCTACCAGTGACTTCTTCTCCCTGCTCTTCCTAATTTCCACCCAAATAGATTCAATGTTTTGTTCAGTAGAACCGATATCATCTCTTAATACCGCCCAGATATTATCCTTAAAAATCAGAACAACACCATCTCCCCTACCTTCCTGTCTGTCCTTCTGAACAGTTTGATACCCCGGGATATTTAACTCCCAGTCATGACCATCCTGTAACCATGTTTCTGTAATGGCCACTAAATCATACCCATTTGCCATGATTTGCACCGTCAACTCATCCACCTTGTTTCAAATCTACCAAGCATTCAAATAATTTGCCCTTATGCAAGTTTTACTTATGCCAGGTATTTATCCACTCGCTTCAGATAGTTGCTACAAGGTTGATGTAAAAGCTGATCTCTTCCCTGTTGGATACCTTTTCCCTAGGCTCAATCAAGCTTATGCTTTAAAAGGAGCTAGTTGAATCAGACTTTCTTGAGTTAACGAAAAGCTTATAAATGACTACTTCTCAGAAGAATTCAACATATTGACACACAGATTAGAAATGAGGTGAGTGTAAAAAGGTTAAAAGTAGTGAAAAATTCAGATGCCCGTTTACAGCCTCTGAGTTATTATCAAAACATGGATGGTTCAATACTTGAGTTGTTGCAGTAGAACTCACCAGTAGCATTGACATTGGGAGTCGAATAGTCAGTTTCATGATCCCTAGCTTTTCAGATTGGTTGAGATGCTATAGTTTGGATTCCTTCTGTTTGTGATTGAGTTCCAGCATTCAAGGTGTGAGCATCTTCTTTTCTCATCATGTTGCCTTTTATCTGGCTGTTAGCGAGGTGCCTTCTAGAGGTCAGAGTACTAGAACATCTTTACCTGCAACACAGGGATGACTAGGCAGTAAATCTTCAACTGTCACCTTCACAGCACATGAAGGCTCAAACCCAAACTGGTAGTAAACTTTCAGTCCCACTCGCGTTCTCCAGTAGAATTGAAACAGACTTTTTAAACTCTGTCCTTTTGTATTCTTCAAAAGGGGAAAGAGCATAACGTGTCTTGCAGTTTTGGACATAACCTGCCGGAAGTGATTTATTGTTGAGCAGGAGTTCTCAGCCTCTTGTTATCTTTGTACCCACATGAGATCATTGTTGCAAATTCCTTTTTTTAAAATTATTCATTCATGTGTGTTGCTGTCTAGACCAGCATTTAATGCCCATCCCTAATTGTCCAGGGAGCAGTTCAGCGTCAACCACATTGCTGTGGCTTTGGGGTCACATGTAGGCCAGACCAAGTAAGGATGGCAGTTTCCTTCCATGAAGGGCATTAGTGAACCAGGTGGGTTTTTCCAACATTTGGCAATGATTCACAGTCATCATTAGACTCTTGATTCCAGATTTTTATTGAATTTGAATTCCAAATCTACCATGGCAGGATTTGAACCCAGACCCTTGGAGTATTAACAGACCAATGATAATTCCACTCGGCCTTGCCTTCTTTGACATCTTTTGGCATTACATCCCTTCAGTCCCACATAGAATTTTCACCAGACAGCCACTGAATTTGCACCTGCCATTATGTTGCCCCTGTAAAATCTTTATTTAAAAAAAAATGCATTTTAAAATTAAAGGCCAAATATGTCTGCAGTATTTTAGGATCCAATTCATTGTTGCAACAATACACACTAAAATTTTGATTTCTTTCAAAATTCTTGATTCACTTTCTTCATGCTTTCCCATGTCCCTTTTCTGTCTTAATTTCTCACTTCTTTCCATCTAATTAATGAAATTTAATGTTGATGTTGCAAGAAAAGCTGTGTATGTTGATGGTTGGGGCATTAACTTAGCCCGAACATTTCTTATTTTAAAAGATTCTGTGCTTTTCCAACAAGCAGATCATTTTGTTAACTGCACCCTTTTTATTGGTGCAGAAGTGTAACGCTGAAGAAAAGAATAACATTATCTTGCAGATGTTCATTATCTTGCAGGCCACCAGGGGCAGCAGCCACCAATGATATAACTTGGGGTCTGCTGCAAGTCAGATTTATTGATGAGGCAAGCACATCCCTAAGGTCTGAATGTTACCTCAGTTTGGTAACATTTTAATATGCTTTGCAATTTATATTCCCTGGCTTAGATTTGCTTGCAGCAGAAGCTTTATGTGATATATAAAATGATAATGGGCTTGTTTGAGAGGGCTCTGGGCAAAATAAATTGTTTTGGGCTATGTCTTTGCAGAATCCACTCTATTAATGTTTGCTGTCATTACCAACAATGCAGTGTTTCTGATCAATGGCATACCTGTTCTTTAAACAAGATTAATTTGGTTTCTGCATGAATTGTGGAACAGAGGTATAGAATAGATAAGCAGACATATGGCTTTAATAATAAAAAAAATGCATACTTCATTGGGGATAGGATTTTATGAAACTTTCAAGGATGCAATAAATGTCATGGCACTTGCTAACAGCATGCATTATCTCATCCAACTTCATTGTTTTTCCATGTGTGTTTCTGATGAATAACTCACATGGTTCTGTTAAATAAAGGACCAGCTTCTACAAATACATCAGAAAAAGTCACAGGTCCTGATTTACGTGGTGTCTTGGAGATACTGCAGTCTTTCCAAAATGGCAGGTAGGACCCAGACTCACAAATCTTGCCCCATTTCTGATATCCCTTTTTTGTGAGTGGATATGTGCATCACACAAGGGAAATCAGAACTCAGCAGAGTCAGTTGAACTCAGTGCTGATGTCGGAGGAAAGGTCATTGATGGAACATTTGAAGATGGTTGAGCCTAAGACACTATGGAATTCCGGAAGCATTATCCTTGGCTAAAGTGATTGAATCAACCACAGCTGGCTTCCTTTCTGCTCGGCATGTCTCCAACCAGTGGACAGTTTTCCCCTGATTCCCATTGAGTTAAATTTTACCAGGGCTCTTGATGTCACACTTAGTCAAAAGTTGCCTTCAAGTGAAGGGTAGTAGCCCTTATCTCGAAATCTGAATTCAGCTCTTTCGTCACAGTTAAATATGGATTATCATGATGTCAGGAACAAAGTAGCTCTAGCAGAACCTAAATTCCACCTTGGTGAGCAAAGTACTGCTGACAAAAACGCTTGATCTCACTGTCTGGTGGGATTTCCTTCCAGTAAAATGCCATTGCCAATATGATACGGCCTGAACACCTCCCTATATATGACAGATGTCTTAAAGTTTATGCACAACTAACTATGTGAATGTTTGTGTATCATGCCTCCTAAATCTATAGTTGCTGTATAAAAATATATCTTCGCTACTGGAGTTCTCTCCTTGTATGATGTGCTGTTGATGATGTATGACTCAAATGTGTTACCTGTTACCTAAGCTCCTGAACTCCTTTGCTATGTCCTGGTTCAATAACGGTCTGCATGCTTACTGATCATGCTAATGTACCATTTTCTTCCTTCTTTCCAACATTGCATTGTGTACATGGTTAAGGTGATGAGAATATGTGCAGGAAGGACTGTGTGGATCCACCTTCCAAACCTGAGACCTGCTTGAGAGGGTGAAGTATTGCCTTGAGGAATAGAATGCATATTTAACATGATAATCTGAAAATCTTAGCAAGAAGCCTGTATTTAATGATTGTGGACATGACTTTGTGAATACTGTGTTCTGTGAGATGATTAAATTGAGTATTATGAGGAGAAGAGATAATGTGTTGAATACTCTGCTTCCTGCACGTCTTAGAAACATGCATTAGTGTAGTGCAGACTGTGGGGGACATAATTTGTCAAGGAACACTGAATTACTGAATATAGTGGTCACTATGTCAATAACTGTTGCACTCATGATGTTGTTGATATTGCCACACCTAAAGAATATTGTCATTGCCTTTAGATGGGGAAAATATCAGCACCATTGCTCAGAAAGTAAGAAATCTCCTAACAATATCTGAATGGTGCCACTGTTTGATGAACAGCCACTTTTCAAAGTCCAAAATTCCTCACCAGCATTCCAGTTTGAATATCAGAACACTCTGGAAGCTCTTCAGCCTCAGTCTCAGTGTGAGTATCTGCACTAACTTGCTTAACTTTGGATCTGCTTCCTGAGGCACAACTAACAAAGACGTGCCAAGCTCTTCTTTTGAATTATCCTTATTCTCAAATAGAGTTTCAACTACCCTTACGTCTGCTTGTGGTATTACGGTGACCTCTGGTGAAGGAATTTGTTTAGCCTTTGCTGTGGTCACAACACATGATGGAAAAATATCTGAATAAAAACCGAAAGAACTGCAGATGCTGTAAATCAGAAACAAAATAGAAAATGCTGGAAAAGCTCAGCAGGTCTGGCAGCATCTGTAGAATGAAATTTCTCCCCACAGATGCTGCCAGAGCAGCTGAGCTTGTCCGGCAATTTCTATTTTTATTTCTGAAAAATATCTGAACTTGTTTCTGCAAGTTTTCCATCTCTTCAGCCTCAACTGGACTGACTGTGATAGTAAGTGAAACTATGACTTTCACTCCTATCTAATCGCTGTCCAAAGTAAATCAACGCCACAGGTAATTTCTTAATTATCCTGTTCACCACTAGTCTAGTCAAGGAGTCACACTCCAATTGAATTCTTTATAATGGAACTGGCGTAAAGTCTCTATTTATTCCATTTACTAGCATTTGGCTTTCATTGAACTCTTTGGAGGGAAAACAAAATCCTTCTTTAGCAAGAGAGTTTGAGTAGCCCCTGTATCCTTAATACAGTTATGGGCTTGAATGTTTCCTTTGAGGAAAAACTGTCATCTTCTCTTTGGATGAAAACTCTTCATATCTGTCATCCACCATATGCACTTCTGCTGCATACACGGTAGTGTCTACTTCTAATATCTAGTTGTAGTTAAAACTACAATCTGATCATGGCCTTTCCTTCTGGCATTCCTTTTCAGACTCATCCTTACAAGTTCCAATTAGTCCTGGCATCTACTTCATAATTCCCAGCATTCAGAATGAATGCACCCCACCTTCTTAAAATAGAAACATCTGAGCTTCCAAGTTGCACCTCAATATTTTTGCTTCTGATCTCAGAAGGGCATTACCAGCTATGTGTCCTTTACCTTGGCTCCTTGCCTTCCTTTCACTCTTCAAATTAATATCCCTTGTGCTTTTATGTAGAAGTTTAGTTTTATGAATTGGCTCATAATTGTCAGCCAGCATTTCTGCCTGTCTAGCAGTTACAACCCCTGAGCTGTCAATATGGGTTCTTACTAGAGAAAGTAATGAGCTTATAAATTCCTCAAGGAGAATAAACTCTCTAAGATCTTCCAATGACATAGCTCAGTTAAGGTGACTGTATAAGTACCAGATCAGTTCATATTGTGCATCTGCCAAAACATTATCTTTATGCAGAAACAAAGTATAAGGTTTCTGAAGGTACAGCTGATCTGGAGCATGAGGCACCCACACTACTGCCAGAAGTTTGTCAGTGCTCATTGCCTGTGTAGTGTCCAGTACCTTTCACTGTTCCTTTCTACTGCAGGAGCATATTGTAACAGCTAAAGACTAACGCTTGTAATGCTTTGGAGCCAGGTGGAGGCCAAGATGGATCATTCACTTGGCACTGCTGGCTGAAGTCTTCTGCACTGACATGCTGGTCTCCTCCTTTATTGAAGGTGATGATATTTGTGGAGCCTCCTCCACTATTTATTTGGCCTCTTGTCTTCATGACAGGATGTGGCATGACTTCAGAGCTTAGATCTGGTCCCTTGATTGTGGAACCACGCCGCACAATCTATTGCATAGCAGTTTCACTTAGTCCCGTGATACAGTTCCACCAGACTGACAGCTAATTTTCCGATGTGTCACTTCTCAGATGCACTGTTCACTGAGCCATGTTAAATTTTCTGTACAATTATGGTGCCATTCTGAGAAATGTAGAAACATGGAGCATGAGTAGGCTATTTGGCTTTTCCAGCCTGCTCTGCTCTTCAAAAGGATATGGCTGGTTCTCTGTCTTCAGTCCCATATTCCCACTTTCTCCTTGGATCCCTTGATACCTTTAAAATCTAGAAATGTATCTGTCTCTTTCTTGAATGTATTCAGTGACTTGGCCTTCATAGCCTTCTCTGGTAGAGAATTCACAAGTTCTCTGCCCTCTGAGTGAAGAAAGCATTTTTCATTTCGATTCGAAATGGTCTACCGCATATCCTGCGTCTTTTGGTTTTAGTCTGCCCAACCGGGGATTACATCCTCCCTGCATCTATACTGTCCTGTTAGAATTTTGTACATTTCAAACAGATCCACTCCCTTCTAAACTCAATACAAATTTGAACTCATATTTACCTTAATGAAGATTCATGAAAGTATGTAGAACTAAATGTAAAATTAGTTTGTAATTTGGAGATGCACCCAAAGAGATTACCTACAAATTGAATTCCATCTTCAAAACCCCTGCTTGTCCTGCGTGCGGGCTCAATAGAAATATCGTTTCTGTTACCTTGAGGCACCAAATGTTGTCAGTTGAATAATGTTTGACACCTTGCTGTTTTCAAACTGCAACTGGTGATCAAGATGGAATAATCAGTTGTCAGAAAATTAACGTTTAATGCTTTCAAAGGTGCATCTGTAAGAAAGCCTGACAAATCTATTCATTTCTCACATACATCCGACAAAAGGAGCAAGTCACACTGCACATCTTCTGGAATTGCAGAGCTCATAGGTTTTTTTTAAGGATATTGTATTTGTCAGAAATGGCACCTGAGGTGTAATTTGGCTGTCTCTCTTTTATAGTCATAATATACATAAAATGTACAAAGTACAAATAATCATAGAATCATACAGCAGAAATGGAAACTATTTGGCTGAAGATTTTGAATGAGCAATCCAACTGGTCACTTTAGACATGCTAAACTTTCCTTTGCAAATATTTATTCATTTCCCTTTTGAAAATGTTTAATGTATCTCCTTTCACAATCTACTCAACCAGCGTATTGCAGCTCACAACAAACTGCAGTGTAAAAAGATCTGTTCATGAATTCATAAAATAAATATTATTCCATAATTTTGGGCATTTCATGGGGAAGTAATCTATGCTTGGGACGTGAGTGAAAATTGGAGCCAGGAAACCCCTTATGACATGTAAAATCACAGTGTTACATATGTTTAATAACACATCCTTTTCACTAGACATGTTGGTCATTACTTACCGGCAGTTTATCGCACACTGGCTTCTGAGTCTCGGGTTCAAGTTCCACACCCGGCCTTGAGTAGCAAAGTTAAGACTAACACTGCAATACAGTATTGAAGGAGTACTGCACTGCTGGAGATACTTTTGTTTGAAATGTCAAACTGTTCTTACAGTTGGATGTGAAAGACCATGTTGCATTATTTTGGAAAAGAGCAGGTGAATTATCCCTGGTGTCCCAGCCTTTACTTATACTTCAATTGACATCAGAAAAACACATCATCTGGCCACAATTTGTTGGAATTTGTTTGCATATTCCAAAGATCGTTATAAAGATTTTTTGCATGTCTGGTAGATTTGAAAAACATTGTATAAATGCAAGTCTTCATTTTGTTCTTTCTTTAATTTTAACATGTCATAGTTCAGGCTCACCATGATGTTATTCATACTCCTATGCTTGCATCTTAATGAATTTTGGGCTCACCATGACATTGAATTGTTCTCCCACCGCCTCCATCTCCATGCTCACTTCTTTGGGCAGAACGCTCCCCCGCTGCAACCCACTCCCGTTCCACTGATCCCTTCACCCACCTCCAGCATTCATCCTCCATTTGGACCCCTTCCCCAGCCTCTTACCTGTCCTTGATCTCTTCAGCCAATGTGACATCAGCTATCCCAATTCCTCTGCTTCTCTCACCCACTCTAACTATTCCCTTCCAAAACTGCCACACTTTGTGCTCTCAGGTCCAGCCCTAACTTTGTTATCAAACCTGCCGACAAAGGTGGTGCGGTTGTAGTGTGATGCACTGGTCTTTACTCTGCGGAGGCTCAACACCAGCTCTCGCATGCTTCTTCCTATTGCCACCACATCATGACCCTACATTCGAATATCAAGCCAATATTGCAAGGATTGTCACAAACCTCATTACCTCTGGAGACTTTCCCCTGCCACTGCTCCCCCCGGATAGCCCGCTTCCACCTCCTTCCCAAAATCCACAAACCAGGCTGCCCCAGTAGGCCCAGCATATCAGTCTATTCCTACCCCTCTGAGCTCAGTTCATCCTACCTTGACTCCATCCTCTCTCCACTTGTCCAGATCCTGCCCACCGACATCTGGGTGATTCCTCTGATGCCTTCCATCATATTGACAATTTCCAGTTCCCTGGCCCTAATTGTCTCCTGTTCACCAAGTACAGTTGCTGTTTACCTCAGTTCCCCACCAGAATGGTCTGTGAGCTCTTGGCTTCCTCGACAAAGGCCTGAACGCACTCTACCCACCACTGCTCTCCTTGACCTCGCTGAACTTTTTAACTCACTGAACAATTTCTCCATTAACTCATCTCACTTCTGCCGAGTCAAAGGAGTGGCTATGGGCACCGGCATGGGTCCTAGTTATGCATGCATCTTTATGTGGTGTGTGGAATGATCCTTGTTCCAGCCCTACACTGACCCTCTTCCCACCATTTTTTCTCAGTGCATGCTTTAGTGCTGCTTTATGGTCCCACCAGGACCTTGAAAAATTTGTTCATTTTGCCTCCAATTGCTACCCCTCTGTAGCTTTCACATTGTCCATTTCTGGCATTTTCCTTCCTTCCGTTTACCTCTCCGTCTCTATTTCGGGGAGTACACTGTCTGCTGCCACTACAAAGTCACTGATTCCCATAGCTACCATCACTGCAGCTGTTCACATCCCACGGCCTGCAAGGACTCCATCCAATTCCTTCACCTGTACTGTATCTGTCCACTCTGGTGTGATCGTGTCCCCCGTGTCATCACTTTTTACCCCACCAGCCTTCGTAAGCAAAGGATCATTCTCTGCCCTTTCAGACCATTCCAGCAGAATGCCACCACCAAACACATCTTCCCCTCACTCCCACCATCTGCATTTCACAGGGATCATTCCCGTCAGGAAACCCTAGCCCCTTCCATGTCTATCAACACCACCAGCCCTCCCCACGGCCCCTTCCCGTGTAGCAGTAGAAGGTGCAACACCCGCCCCTACACTTCCTTCCTCCTCACTGTCCAAGGGCCTAAACAGTCTTTCCAGGTGAAGCAGCATTTCATCTGTACCTCCTCCAATTTGTATATTGCATTTGCTGCCCCTATATGGTCTGGAGCCTGACTCTGACCTCCTGATCATGCTCCAAACCTCTTAACCAATACTGAAGCCTGACTTGACCTACTGGGCTGTGACTGCCTGACTGAAGGTTATCTTGACTTGATTAAGGATTGACAACAATGACAGGTTTTCTGGCTTTGTGTCTGTGCCAAACAGCAAGGCAATGAGCCTGGCACCTATAGCTGGGGGCTCAAAATGCAGAAAAAAACAAGAGAAAGCAAGGCAGGGATAGTGTGAGCATTCAGATAGGTGCTATGCGAGTGAGCATTGAGACAGCAAGTCAGCTGACATACAGCCTAGTCCAATACAACAGCTGAGCTCCACGTTCCAATGCACAAAGTGTCCTTACAGCAGCATTTCAATGTGAGTTGCCAGTGCTCCCAAAGCCAGTTTTAATGTGGAGAAATGCCCTGTAAATAGATCAGCACAGTGCCATGATGATCCTGAAAGACTGCCGTGTTTCTCATGCTAACATCAATGAATGTGGGGTATGTATGATCAGTGCCAATGCAGGGTGCCCTCAGAGGTGGTTGGATGTTGAAGATTCTGATTTGATTTGGTTTGATTTATTGTTGTCACAAATACTGAGATACAGTGAAAAGTGTTGTTTTGCGTGCTATACGGGCAGATCATACCATACAAAGTGCATCAGGGTAGCAGAACAGAGTGCAGAATACAGTGTTACAGCCGCAGGGAAGGTGCAGAGAGAGAAAGCAACACTATCATTTGAGAGTGATAATGGGAACTGCAGATGCTGGAGAATCCAAGATAATGAAATGTGAGGCTGGATGAACACAGCAGGCCCAGCAGCATCTCAGGAGAACAAAAGCTGACGTTTCGGGCCTAGACCCTTCATCAGAGGGTCTGATGAAGGGTCTAGGCCAGAAACGTCAGCTTTTGTGCTCCTGAGATGATGCTGGGCCTGCTGTGTTCATCCAGCCTCACATTTCACTATCATTTGAGAGGTCCATTCAAAAGTCTGATAACAGCAGGGAAGAAGCTGTTCTTGAATCGTTTTGTAGATGCATTCAAACTTATATATCTTCTGTCTGATGGAAGAGGATGGAAGAGAGTATAAGCAGGGTGGGAGGGGTGTTTGATTATGTTGGTTGCTTTCCCAAGGCAGTGGGAAGTACAAACGCAGTCAATGGATGGAAGGCTGGCTTCTGTGATGGCTAGGGCTGTGTTCATGACTCTCTGTACTTTCTTGTGGTCTTGGGAAGAGCAGTTACCATGTAATGCTGTGACGCATCCAGATGGAATGCTTTCTATAGATAATGGTAAGAATCTTTTATGGACATGCTGAATTTCCTTAGCCTCTTAATGAAGTTGCGCTTTCTTGGTCATCACATTGACGTGGGTGGACCAGAACAGATTGCTGGTGATCATCACTCCCAGGAACTTGATGCTTTCAACTATCTCCACTTCAGCACCATTGATGCAGACAGGAACGTGCTCTCCACTCTGCTTCCTGAAGTCAATAACCCAGCTTCTTCATTTTGCTGACGTTTGGAGTAGCAAGCAACAAGCTGGAGTCAGTGAGTAACTACTCAAACTTTCACATTGAGAACTCCCAGTGACTAGTTTCCTCATGGTTAGGTGGTCAGATAGGAAGGCTGCATATTAGTTGGAGAAAATGTACAGTTAATGGAACTGATAACAAGCAATAATTGCCATTCTGTCACTGGCTGGTGAGAATCTCATCTCCATGCCCATTACTCTACAAATACTCGCTCTGAACATCAAGACAGACTTCATTGAACATCTCGCATGATACCCCCAGTTTCTTACAATAGCCTTCATTGTTCAGGCTCCGTCTGAGATTCCATCCAAATTAATCTGATTCTATCCTGACCACTTTCCTTTTGATTATGTACAGGGTGAGATAATTGAAACATTAGTGTTACTGGCACATCAAGGGTATAATGGGAATCTTGTTGATAACTAACCACACGTTGCCCAAAAACCTGGCAAAGAATAAATGACATTTTAGCCTTAGGATGCAGAAAACACACTGCTCCATGTCATAATACAGCATTAGATTACATAATCAGCATTAGTTATTTTATGGTACTTCAGGTTTTTATTAAAAAGTATATACTAACCAATATCTCTTACCCTGCATTATATGAAAACATATCGAAATTCTCGTGCATTACACAAACCTGAAAATGAACAAGGGACCTGGAACTACCCAAAGCAGCAATAACAGCATCAGTGACAAATCTTTAATCATTAATACCGTCAGTTTTATAAGGAGCAAAACAAGTCAGGTAGTAAGTTGAAAATCAATAGCACCTCCTTAAAGGTCCTTTTTTTTCCCCCATGCAAAGCATATTGGACCTTGGGCAAATCATAAGCACTTTGTTGATTGTGCTGTGAATACTAATGTTTACGTTTGCAACAGCAAACTCAGATATCAGTTCTGCTTATTTTCCCTGCTGTCTTTTATGCCTATATCTAGCGTTTGTTATGAGCCTTGGTTTGACCCTTGTCATATTTTTTGTTAGCTTGGCTGTCAGCAGGCTGAAGCATTTCTCTACTCCCTCTGACTGTGACCAATTAGTTGTCTGTCTGAGCTTCGGCTGTCAGTTCACTCCCCTTCAACCGCTGTTGTTGGTTCAGCCACGTCGAGTGCCATTATTTACCACCATCAGTTGAGAAGATGATTTTCTTTTCATTTACCTGGGAATGAAAGTGAGCTGTGCGTAGCTGTGCATTTTTAGCAGCCAGTGACAATGCTGCCTCTTGGTTTTACAATTTTTTTGTTCCACTTTCCATTGTCCGTCATTCACTGTTGACCGTGGTGTTACTCGTTGACATCCTATCACTTAGCTTTCAGCTTTTATTTAGTTCAGCGTAGGTGAGAATGTGAGATCGTTTTCAAGATGCTGAATTGCAGTTTATTAAATAGATCTTTCCAACCTTCACTTTTGCTGTACTGCTAGTTGGGTCCCCGTCTGGAACTTGAAATTAGCAATTTTGGGGGATTGGGTCATGTGGTGAGCTAGGACATTTTTCCTATAATCCATAAAACCTGGACAAGTCCAGTCGGATAACCACTTGAGAAATTTATCCTTGTTGTCCGTGAGGAGACACGAGTGAAATAGATATAATACATACATTTTTAAATGACACTTAAATAGTCCATGACACAAAATTACCAACCATTTGGAAAGTAAATAGGGCAATTCAGAATTCTCAGTCAGAGGTCAGAAGGATGTTTGGAATGGGAGCTGGAAATGGCATTCCGGTGTTGCAGGCAGTATCCTTTGGTGATTTGATGAATACATTCAAAAAGTGCAGAAAGTAAACTATTCCAGTGGATTGCAATCCCCCAGTCTTACAAAGGCAGGTGCAGAATTACAAAAGGAAAGCTGAAAACTGGTGGCAAAGGCAGTGAACAGTGAAAGGGTATTAAATACATCAGTGGACCCCTGTGTTACAGAATAATTTGATACTGTGGGTGGATTTGAATCGTGACAATGAGTATCTTATTCACCAACAGAAGCCCCGCTCCATCTTGATTGTGGAAGGTTTAGTAGAATGCCTGTCAGCCACTTCAGTCAATACGTAGCTGGCTGCTAATTCTGACGATTTCTTCCTGAGTTCTGACAGCATTCAGGCATCCAACTGTTTTTGACTTCTCACTGATTCTGTGTAATTCAGCTGGCTTCCCAGCAGTGCAGCTAGCTACATAACTTCTGACATGGGGTCTACATTTCTCGGTCTGTTCCTCCTTCCCCCACACACTGTCTGTGACCTTTGAACTCCTCTTTAGTGACCCTTGTATGCTTCAGTGCCCTCAGTGACCTATTGAAATTCTTGGTAAGAAGCCTCTCCCCTATTGCAAGCAGATTTAAATGCTGCTACCCAGCAATGTTTGGAACTATATGTTCCATAAATGTTACTAGCTGTTTGCTCAGTGCAAATAAGAACGATCCACATAGAAGATTTCATCAGATTAAGAAATGACTAACCCTTAAAAAGCCTGCTGCTTGGTTGCTTCCACAACCTATTGTTCTAAGAATCTATCCTAAAGACAGTCTAGTAACTTGTCCTCAAGGCTACCCTTTCATTTGTTCAATGAAATTTTTATAAAAAGTAGAGTCATAGATCCATACAGCACAGAAACAGACCCTTTGGTGCAATCGGTCCATACCGACCATAATCCCAAAGATTTTTGGAGAAACCGGTTTAATCCTACTTGTTTGCCACATAAATACCAAAAATCCCATAAAATGTCTAATTATGGAAAAGGTCTTTGATCTATCAAAATTATGGAAGAAGCTAGCTGAAAATATTAACAACATTTTTGAAAAATATCAAAACCAGCATGGCTTCTTGGTATAATGGTTTAATTGTTCCAGCAAGCGTCCTGAAGTATTGTATTCAATACTTGGTTCTGACATCGAGGATCTTTGAAATCTGGAGTCAAACAGTATTGTGTCAAGCCCTTGTGAACTGCATATAAATGTGTTTGTCTGCTGTTGTTCTTTAGATTTTGCAGGGTTTTGAGAGTCATGGTAGGCTATCAGACAGCCACAAACAGTACACCATTCAAGGATTTCATTTCTCAAAGTGCTGTATGTATGATAAAAATGTACAAAGCACTGTCAGATCAACGCCACTGAATGAAATGCTGAACTCAATCATACAAACCCGACAGCACAGTCATCTCCAGGGACTGCTATCTCCTGAATGCTTCTCATTTAACCTTATGGTAACAATTACAGTAATAATGTTGCTGAGACCCTGTGTGACTTTATCATTGCAATATGAGAGATCATTTAGTATTTTAATAGTTAATATTTTAATACATTATTTTGGTTGCTTCAACTGTCCCCTACTAATAGAAGCTGCCAAGCTAGATTGGTTGTTGGTAGCTTCACTAAGATGATTGCCTAATTGGTTTTCTGGCCGTAGTGTAGACATCCCCAAGTTTGGTTGTCACAATGAGAATGTACTGGGGGAGTATCAAAATCCAGCATTCAGCTTAAATCTTCACAAGGAGTTTGTGAGCCTGAAATGTGTGTGTCACCACCCCACTCACTATGCTCCCGACAAATTCCACAATTATTTGTTTTGAGAGTTGCGTCTCATTAAGGCAGTGTCGCCTAGAAATATGACCCTTGTTGCTTTGTTCCTCTTGAATTGCAGGTTTATAAGAAAGTGTCAAATGGGCCAAACTGTGTAAAAGCTCTCTCTACACCCACCTGACAGTACACTTTAGGTCCTGATCCCTGTTTTATCCATGTGATCATTCATTTCCCACTTCACCCATCTGAAATTTTGGACACATGGATTTTTCCAAACATGTTGTCTGGACAAGGGGACAAAACTGTCCAAATTTATTTTTTCACCTGGGGCCTGTATTCAACAGATCAATAAATGTGGATCTGGGGAAGCACAGCAGGTCAGATAGCATCCAAGGAAAAGAGAAGTCAGCATTTTGGGCCAAAATTCTTTGTCAGGCCAGTCCCAAGTGTGGAACCAGAGGAAGATGCAGTGCTCCTCCAGATCCACCATTGAAGTCATGGAGATGACTCTCTGCCTCTAGCCCTTCCTCTCCTGGCTTCTGATTCCCCAAAGCTGAGTACTGTTCTTACCCCACCACTGCCTGAGGGTCTGATTGATCCGCCCCCACCCTCGTTATAGTAACTGAAACGCTCCTCTGCCAACACCCCCGGTCTCCTCTCCATCAATCCAACAGCTAGTAAACTCTTTGGGCTCTATCCCCACCTATCATTTACCCCTGACCCCTTTCCCCCGCCCTACCTTCTGCATATAAACCAACATTTTCCCAGCTACCATCAGTTCTGAGCAAGGGTCACCAGACCCGAGACATTAACTCTGATTTCTCTTCACAGATGCTGCCAGACCTGCTGAGTTTTTCCAACAACTTCTGTTTTTGTTCCTGTTACACAGCATCTGCAGTTTTTTTTTGGTTTATTTCTTAGCAGGTGAACTCCTGCCGACCGTACACCCACCCACCCAAAATGCCTCCCCTCTTCACTTGGCTGAGGGTTAATGTTATTGATGCAATAGCCAGCCCAATGCCCAGTGACATTGTGCCAGGCAAACCGCTCACTCGTTGAAACATGGCCCTATTTCGGGGTTCCTTGGGACGTTCAGAGAGAAGGACTGTATCAGGTACCTGTGCTTCCACCCCACCTTACATCCTGCACCCAGAAATATGTTCAATAACATTCCTTGGCTCTAGTTTCATACATTTTTAAAGTACTTTCTGAATATCAAAGTATCAAGAGATAACACTTGTCCCCATTGATACCCAAAGACTAATGAAAATCTTCTGATCCGTGGTTCAATACCTGCCTAAAATGGTCTCAGTTTGCCTTGTAATTCATCCTTCAGGATCTCTGTTCTGGTAGGTACCCAGCAACTTCTGTTGCACTGTTGTGTGCACAGATTTTGGTTATAGGCCAGAGAGAACTGATCTGTCTTGCCCCTTGTGGGTGCATTGCATATCAATGTTTAGAGTCAATACTGATTGCCTGATTTTGGGCATATCCAAAATTGTCCTGCTCATTGAATGGCTGGTTCATTCGCCCCATGTTTGATCTACACTGGTTTCTGCTTAATTTATGCCTTGATTTTAAAAATTCTCAATTGAGTTTTCTATTCCTGCCATTCCTGCCGTCTATCCTTATCTCTCAAATCTCCTGCAGCTTTGGGATCCTGTGCAATATCTCAGCCTCCCCAACTCCAGCATCCCCACTTTAAATCTTAAACTCAAGATGGTGTCGCCACATGGCAATTCTTTGCAAGCTCTCTACAGCAAATCTTATTCTTACGTGCCTTACAATCGTCCTGCTCTAAACCTCAATTTTAAGTCTGTTACAGTTATTAACAATGTTCTTGTAAATGCCTCACTCTTTGTGCACCTTCTCTGCAGCTGTAACACTTTATTCCTTACTCTGTTCTATTACCCTGATGAATTTTGTATGTTATGATCTGCCTGTACTGCAGGCAAAACAGAACATTTCACTGTACTTAGGTACAAGTGACAATTATAAATCAAATCAAATCAAATTAAATTGCTGTACTATCAGTACAGTGTTCACCTGTAAAGGGTCTAAGCTGTGAAAATCCCTCCAAAGGTCTCTCTGCCTCCAGTGTTATTTCCCTCATTTAAGGTGCACCTTAAAACCTAGCTCTTTTATCAAACATTTGGTCATCCGATGTCATATCTCCAAATGTCACTTGGTGTCAAATTCTGTTCGCTATCAATCCAGTGAATCTCTTTGAGACATTCTACCCTTTTATGTATTGATAAAGCAGATTGTTTCTGCCGTTGATGTAAAGTTGCTCATTGAACGAAATGTTAGAGTGTCACTACCTGGTGACCCAGATCAAAGTCTTCACCTTATGTACTGAGGGTGGACTCATAGATCAAAAAATGAAGTACAAAAGCCAAATGAAACATAACACGTGGTGAGATCAATATTTAGAAAAAATAATTACCACTTGAATGATATGTGAACATTTTATAGACGTACTAGAAAAATAATATCAGATATTTTTCAGAGATAATGGGAACTGCAGATACTGGAGAATCCAAGATAACAAAGTGTGGAGCTGGATGAACACAGCAGGCCAAGCAGCATCTCAGGAGCACAAAAGCTGACGTTTTGGGCCTAGACCCTTCAGCCCCGAAACGTCAGCTTTTGTGCTTCTAAGATGCTGCTTGGCCTGCTGTGTTCATCCAGCTCCACACTTTGTTATCATTGATGGGCTGAACTGCCTACACCAACTCGTACTTCTTATGTTTTCTTTCTTCTGTTATGTAGATGGAAGGATACCACATAAATCATTTGTATTCATATAAACAAATAATCTGATGAAGGGTCTAGGCCCAAAACGTCAGCTTTTGTGCTCCTGAGATGCTGCTTGGCCTGCTGTCTTCTTCCAGCTACACACTTTGTTATCTCAGATATTTTTCAACTTGTTTCAGTCATAGAATCTCTACAGTGTGGAAGCAGGCCATTTGGCCCGAAAATTCCACACTGACCCTCCGAAGAGCATCCTACCCAGACCAATCCCCCTACCCTTTCCATGGAACCTTGCATTTCCAATGGCTAACACACCTAATCTACACATGCTTGAACACTGTGGGTAACTTAGCAATGCCAATCCAACCAACCTGCACATCTTTGCACTGTGGGAGGAAACCGGAACACCCACTGGAAAACCAGGCAGACACAGCGAGAATGCAAACTCCATAGAAACAGTCTCCCAAGGTGGGGAATCAAAGCAAGGTCCCTGGTGCTGTCGGGCAGCAGTGTTAACCACTGAGCCACCGTGCCACCAAGTCCTTTCATTAAAATGTGTCTTGCAGATGTACCCAAAAGATCCTGTCAGATAGAACTATGTTCTTAACCTTTGATGAGACAGTTGTTCACAGATCCACGTGAATCATTCCACTGGTTTATGTGACATGCAAAACCAATTTTTTTTTAACGTTGGCAATTAGAAGTAACACCAGGTCAGCAGGATTTTTATTTGCCGGATAATGCATGCTTTCGTTTTTAGGACAAGTAAAACCTATTAATCTACTAAACCAAAATACTCATCCTTCATGATCCCAAACTCTGCCAAATTCTGATCCAACTAGACTTTCAATTCTGCATATTGTCCACGGGTCTATTTGACCGAACATTCACTCTGCTATCACCATTTGCCTGAAGAAAATCTTGGATCTGCTGATTTCAGCTTTTTTGCCATGAGTTTTAAAAGTGTTATTCTAATTTAAAAGAATATTGTGGATATGCTTTGTCTATCCATCTAACAATCATACACTTCAACAAATATATTTTAACAAAATGTTCATGTTCCTTTCTCAGTGTAACTGAAGAGCTACAATAGTAGATAGTGCACCTCCATTTCAAATTGTGCCTTCACTTCTTGCATGTCATACTGGGGGCTTTAAAAGGGCTGAAAAACAGGCACTGCAGGGCCATCTTCCGAAGCCTTGGTATATTTGTGTCAGTGACTGGTGCAAAAGAAAACATTCAGATCCTGATATATTGAGGCATGTGTCAATGTGCAGTTGAAATGTGATTTGTTCTGAGGAAAGTGTAATTGTTCATTTAGAAGCATTTCCCACAGTGATTCTGGCTGACACTCTTGTGAAGCCTGTCATTCCATATGAAAGCATGGTTCAGTAAATGTGAGGTAAAATTGCTGATTAATGTTTTATTGCAGCAGAAGTGAATATATACAGAGATTGAGACAATATGAAAAGAGATGGGTTGAATTGGATAACAATACATAGACAACTGATATTGTTTGGTGTAATTTACCTTCGGAATAAATATTGTCAGAGGCATCAAAATATAGGAGCAGGAGTAGTTCATTCAGCCCCTCTAGCCTGATACCCATTTTGTTCAATCATGCCAGTTCTGCATCTCAACAACAATTACCCACCTTTGATTCATATCCATTGAGAGTATTGCCTTAGAAACGTTCATTAATCTACAGTCTTGAAAATTTCACTGATCCAATGCCCACAACATTTGAAAGAGGGGAAAGGTGACATGTGGCCTGAGGGACTAGATTTCCTAATTTCCACTGTTCTTTGTGTGAGCTACTCCTTCCTGATTTTGTTCCTCAATAATCCTGGCTTTGACATTATACCTGCTAAGAGCCATTCCCTCATCTTTGCTGCTGACCACTTCCTCCCCCATCACACATCTCTGAACCACATTCCAGTTGTGATCCTCAGATGAATGTAGTACTGGCAGCAGCATTTCCCCCCCACCCCACCCACCCTCGTCCCCATCCACCCCACTGGTGGCACTGTTGTTCAATAGACCCACTGACCTCCAGTTGGCTATCAACTTTCGGAGGAGGGACTTCTACCCCAGGGTACTTGATCTCAGGGAAGGGCTGCCACTCTCATGCTCTCTCCACTGTCCACTTAAGTAGTTGAATGGCACTTAATTTGGCAGAGCTTCCCTAAAAGAGGTGACATGGCTTCTGCTAAGGCTTCAGCCCCAGAGCTCAACAATGCCCCGCTAAGCTCAACAGAAAAGAGATTTAGAGATAACAAGGTGTGGAGCTGGAGGAACACAGCAGGCCAGGCAGCATCAGAGGAGCAGGAAAGCTGACTTTTCCTCATAGTCAATACCCTTGAGGCCAGGCAACATCCTTGTGAACCTTCTCTATGCCCTCTCCAAAGCTTCCACATCCTTCTGGTAGTGTGGCAACCAAAACTGCACACAATACTTCAAAAGCAGCCTAACAAGAGTTTTATATTCCTGCAACATGGTTTGCCAACCCTCATTCTCCAAATGCCCTGGCCAATGAAGGCAAGCATGCCATATGCCTTCTTAAGCACCTTGGCCACCTGTGTTGACATTGTTGGAGCACTGGGGACCTGCATGCCCAGATCAGTTAACTTGAATGTTAATGTTCCTAAGGGTTATGCCATTTACTGTATAATTCACACCTAAATTTGAGCCTCCAAAACGCATCACCTTGCATTTGTTGGGATTAAACTCTATCTGCCATTTCTGTGCCCAAGTCACCAATCTATCAATATCCTGTTGTATCCTTTCACAATTGTTAGCACTATCAGCAACTCTACCAATCTTGTGTCATCTGCCATCTTATTAATCAGACCACCCACATTTTGCTTCAGACCAACAACAGAGGACTTAAGATTGATTCCTGTGGAACGCCATTAGTTACCAGTCTCCATTCTGCAAACCACCCTTCCATCGACACCCTTTGTCTTCTATGACCAAGCCAGTTTTGTATCCATCTAGCCAGCCCACCCCAAATCCCATGTGATTTTAGTTTTTGTACTAATCTGCCATGTGGGATTTTATCAACTGTCTTATTAAAGACCATATAAACTATATTCACAGCCCTTACCTCATCAATAATCTTTGTTACCTCTTCAAAAAATTCAATCAGATTGGTGAGACATGACCTTCCCCGTACAAAACCATGCTGCCTGTCACTAACTAGTCCATTTTCTTCCAAATGTGCATTTATCTTGTCCCTCAGTATAGTCTCTAAGAGCTTCCCCACCATAAACATCAGACTGACCTCTTATTTCCTGCATTATCCTGGCTTCTTTTCTTAAACAAGGGAACAACATTGGCTAATTCCCATTCCTCTGGATCTTCACCTAGGGTCAAAGAGGATGTGAAGATATCTGCTAATGCCCCAGCTATTTCTTCCCTTGCCTCTTGCAATAACATGGGATAGATCCCATCTGGTCCTGGGGATTTGTCTACTTTAGTGTAATTTAGGAAACCCAAAACTTCCTTCTTCGATATATTGATATTCTCTAGGGTAATTACACACTCATCCCTGACCTCAACTTTAGTCATGTCCTTCTCCTCAGTGAATACCGATACAAATTCCTCATTAAGGATTTCCCTCACTCTCTATGGCTCCTCATATAACTCCCCTCCTTTGTCCTTGAATGGGACTATTCTTTCCCTTGCTACGCTTTCTCTTCTAATATATGCATAAAAATTCTTGGGATTCTCCTTGGCCCTATTTGTTAAAGACATTTCATGGCCCCTTTTAGCCAAACTAATTCTGCGTTTGATTTCCTTCCTACTTCCTCTATACTCCTCAATGAGTTTGTCAGTTTGTAGCTGCCTAGACCGATCGTATGCTTCCTTTTTCCTTTTGACTAAGCTTACAATCTCCCTTGTCATCAATGGTTCCTGAATCCTGCCATTCCTATCCTTCAGTTTTGCAGGGACACACACGTCCTGCACTTTAATCAACTGGTCTTTAAAAGCCTTCCATAAGCCAGATGTAGATTTGCTCTCAAATAACTTCTCCCAATCCACATTCCCCAATTCCTGTCTAATGTGGATATAATTGGCCCTTGCCCAGTTCAGCGCCCTCAACCAAGTGCTACTCCTGTCCTTGTCCAAGACCACTCAAAATTTTATGGATTTATGGTCACTAAGCCCAAAGTGCTCTCCTGATGAAACATTGATCATCTGTCCTGGTTAATTCCCTAATACAATCCAGTATGCACTCTTCTCTAGTTGGATTGTTGACATACTGTCTCAAAAAGGTCTCTTGGATGTATCTAACAACTTGCTCACCATCTGAGCCCCCGGCTCTAAGGGAGTTCTTGACAATAAGAGGAATGTTTAAGGCACTGACTCCAACTACTTTGCTTTTTTTACGCCTTTCCATTATTTGACTACATAGCTGCTCGTCTGTCTCCTGTAGGCACTTGGGAGGTCTGTAAGAAACTCCTAACATTGTGATTTCACCCTTTCTATTCCTGAGCTCCACCCATAATGCCTCACTGCAAGATCCCTCTGATGTGTCCACCCTCAACACAACTGTGATGTAATCCTTAATCAATAATGCAACTCCCCACCCATTTTGTTTCCCTTTCAGTCATGTCTGAACATAGATTAATGAGCAAACAGAATAAATACTGTATCTGATTGGTCCTGGAGTATTAGATGTTATGAATGGGCTTTAGGATCCTGGTGAAATCTTCTGATGATGTCACAGACCCATTCCTCACTGGGTATAAATAGCACAGTGTGAGCAGAGTTAATTATATTTGAAGCAAAGGGAAAATGGATAGCGTTCAGGGAATAGTCTCTTAACATATAACAACAAGATTAGAGACATGTATTTGTAAGATTCCCATGTACAGTAATATTTAATGATGATCTGCAACATGCAGACATCCAGCAAGGCTCAAATCTGGAGACAGTTCTTGTTCTTTACTTCCCCTCAACCAGCATGTCTTGAATCTAAACTCATGATTATGAAAATAAAACCTTGCACAACTCTCTCTCCGAAAAGATGGTGGGAGCTGAGAGTTTGACCATGTTTAAAGCAGTGGTATATAGATAATTGATAATCAAAGGGTTGGAAAGTCATTGGGTAAGCAGGAATGTGGATTTAAGATTATAATCAGATCAACTATAGTCTTATTAAATGGTGGAACAGGCTTGAAGAGCCAAATGGCCTATTCCTGCTCCTTGTTGAAATGATAACATGAACTGATGAAACATCTGAAGGATGCTCTCCTGATTTCAGAGAGCAGGGAAGAGCATGAGAGAACAGATTAGACAGAAATCTGAAATAGAACAGATGTGGAACAGTGCACTAGAGAACTGTGTTCAGTAATATTTATATCTAAGTATTACTTTTATTACCAAAGAGAGTGAGAGAGACATACCCTGGAATAAAAATGAACCAGGGTTTCAGTGGCAACCTGTTAAAACAGCATAGCCTCTAAGAATGCCAATATAGATATCCAACACCCTAGAAACCAACAGATTACAGAATCCATGATGGGCAAATAGCCCGTAGCATGATAACTGTTGTAAATATGTATTCCTTTCAGCTCGTAATGGTTTAGTGTGAATGAGAATTACTATCTTTCTGGTCTAACTAGAATAGCCTTGTTGAAGAAACAATATATAATTTTTATTAGTTCTCAAAGACTGCGGATGATGCAAATCTGAAAGAAACACAGAACCATTTTCTTCAAGATGTATCATATTGGACTGAAAATTTTAACTCTGTATCTCCTTCCCTTGATGCTGTCAGACCCATTCAGTTTCTCCAGGACTTTCAGTGCTTGTCTGAATTTTATTGGTGGTTCTTACAGCAGTCACAACCCTTTCAGACCCATATACATCACCTGACCCTCCCTCTGCCTAAGTCATTTTTTGCTCATATTATTATTATGTAAGATAACAAGGTGTACAGCTGGGTGAACACAGCAGGCCAACCAACATCAGAGGAGCAGGAAAGCTGATGTTTTGGGTCTAGACCCTTCTTTCCTGCTCTTCTGATGCTGCTTGGCCTGATGTATTCATGCAGCTGTATACCTTGTTATCTCAGATTCTCCAGCATCTGCAGTTCCTACTATCTCTGAAACTTATTATTATGTATATTTGTTTATATATTTACATTTACTCCAACCTTACGCCCTCACAAGTCTTCACAGAATGTTAGTTTGTTCAGTACTTACACTGTCCCCTTGATGGTCTGAAATCTGTTTTGTTTAGTTTCTCCCATGAATTTACAGAGCTCAGCAAGATTTTCTACTTTGTTGCTTAACCTCTTCCACCTCTTGAATGAGATTGAGATTAATAGACAATGATTTACTCAAGAGTGAAAACTCCTGCTTTTGAACTTCATGTAGGCTTTCTAGTATTCGATATCCCCTGTGTTACAGAGTTGCTTGTAGCATACCGTTAACATCATGCACAATGCTTTCTTGTCTGTGTGGTTGGATTTCTGTTGGTTTTTAGCAATGTATTGTCAATGAAGGCTTGCTATCGGATAATATTGTGACACATGCTGTTATTTCTAACTTAATATTCATAAAATGCTCATTGATATAAATGTCTCTAAGGCAAAATCTTTGGCCTGGGACTTTGAATTCCCTTAGGAAAATGATAGGTTTATTTCTACTGCAGTCTGTTAAACCTCTCCTTTTTGTATGGTAGTTTTTTTTTCTTTCCTGCAGTTTTGTTCTATTTTAGCAGACCTTCTGTAAGAGGCCTATTTTATTACAATAAAAACAATCAGCTTTTAAAATCAAGCACCGCTTGTGCCTATGAGTGATATGCTTGCTGTCTGTCTTACCCCCTGCATGGACTTATCTGTTTTTAAGGTTTGTAC
This sequence comes from Stegostoma tigrinum, assembly GCF_030684315.1. NCBI lineage: Eukaryota > Metazoa > Chordata > Chondrichthyes > Orectolobiformes > Stegostomatidae > Stegostoma > Stegostoma tigrinum. The sequence goes on from NC_081379.1 coordinate 27,456,815, forward strand.
ATTAAGAAATGAATAGATTCTGCAGATCTCCTGTGCAATGTTTTATCCTCCACTCTTAGGATTGACCAGTTTTTCTTTTAGACCTCTGCTTCACTCACCATCTGAATTACTTTCTCCAGATTTAGGCCTTTGGACAGAAATAAATCTGCAAAGGCTCAACAGTAATGTCTGCCATAATCTGGTCCCTTATGAATTTTGATATTAAGTCACCGTTGCCACATGCCTTCACTAGCCTGTAAAGATCATAAATGAAATCATCTATGGGTTCAATTCGACGTTGCATACCTTCGTTAAATATTGCCCTTTCATGATCTTCAGTAGTTCTGAGGTTGAAAGACTTCCAATGTACCTTTGAATTTATCTGATTCTTCTTTTAAGCCATGGTGAGGAATTAGCATCATCCCTCAAATCCACAATTGTGTAGAGAGTTGTATTTGCTTGTTTCACTTCAGTCTTAAAATATTATAGCTGAGTCTGGAGACGAGCAGTGTCACTCAAGCCTCACTACCTCAAAGGTCACATCACAAAATAAGAATACTTCTGCTTGTTACGAAAATAATCAACAAAATAATCTATCAATATCAGGTTTCAAATAAAACAAGACCTGTGAACTAGATTTCCTAATAAACCAATAATTGTGTTTATTATCAAGACGAAAACCTGTTTAACAAAGCTACAACAATAGTTGACATACACAGTCAGTAATGTAGAAGAATAAATGCTCACCCCTCTAAACTTTTCAAAATACACGCACTCTTCAAGGTAAAAGATTATATCAATGTACTGTTTCCCTCTCTCCCTCTTTGTCTAACCAAAAAAGGGGTGAGGGAGTTGTGCAATGTTGTTGGTGACAGAGTGAGAATAAAGGCAGTGGTACAATAGGCTTTGGTGAGCAGCGGCTCAGCAGAAAGTACAGATAAGCTCAGGTAAAGTCCTTTTAACTTCCCTCTTAATCTTAGAGCAGTTGAGATGGTAGTTAGGGAGTGGCATGCTCCTCCTGCAGGTTGTGGGAGCTCACGGAGACTTCCATTGTCCCCGAGGACTATACCTGTGGGAAGTGCACCAAGCTCCAGCTCCTGGGAGACCATGTTAGAGAACTGGAGCTGGAGCTGTATACACTCAGGATCATCTGAGATGCTGAGTGTATCACAAATTAGAATTTTAGTGAGATGGTCACACCTAAGGCAGAGAGTAGCTGGGTGACCAACAGGAAAGGCAAAGGGAGTAGACAGAGTGTGCAGGAATTCCCTGTGGCCATTCCCCTCAGAAACAAATATACCATTTTGGATAATAAAATGTGAGGCTGGATGAACACAGCAGGCCAAGCAGCATCTCAGGAGCACAAAAGCTGACGTTTCGGGCCTGGACCCTTCATCAGAGAGGGGGATGGGGAGAGGGAACTGGAATAAATAGGGGAGAGAGGGGGAGGCGGACCGAAGATGGAGAGCCTCCCCCTCTCTCCCTATTTATTCCAGTTCCCTCCCCCCATCCCCCTCTCTGATGAAGGGTCTAGGCCCGAAACGTCAGCTTTTGTGCTCCTGAGATGCTGCTTGGCCTGCTGTGTTCATCCAGCCTCACATTTTATTATCTTGGAATCTCCAGCATCTGCAGTTCCCATTATCTCTGATACCATTTTGGATACTGTTCAGGGGTTGACCATTCAGGGGAAAGCAACCGTAGCCAGGACAGTGACGCTACAACTGGTTCTTGGGTACAACGGGAAAGGATAAAGGTAAACAGGATCTTGGTGATAGAAGACACAATAGTTAGGGGGACAGAGATTTTGTGGCTGCAGATGTAAATTCAGGATGGTGTGTTGCTTCTCAAGTGCTGGGGTTCAGGATGTCTTGGAGGAGCTGCAGAACATTCTCAATGGGGAGGGTGAGCAGCCAGGAATAATTGTGCATATTGGCTCAAATGGACAAGGGAGAAATAGAGATGAGGTCCTGCGGAGTGATCATGGAGAGTGAGGAAAGAAGTTAAAAACCAGGAACTCGAAGGTGGTAATCTCCAGATTGCTTCCAGTGCCACGTGTCAGCGAGGGTAAGAACAGGAGAATATGGCAGATGAATGTGTGGCTAAAGAATTAGTGCAAGGGACAGGCACTCAGATTCCTAGATCATTGGCATCTTTTCTGGGGCAGAGGTGATCTGTTCAAGAGGGACAGGTTGCACCTGAACTGGAGGGAGAACCAAAATCCTGGTGGGCAGATTGACTAATGCTGCAAGGGAGGGTTAAAACTAGATTGGCAGGGGAGTGGGATCCTCAACAGCAGGGAGGCAAGTGTGAGGCTGGAAGGAGATACAGGTATCAGAACTAGAAAGTTGAAGAGGCAGGTCAGGATGGAACAGGACAGTGAGTGAGGAATGTCTGTTGGATTAAATTGCATTGATTTCAGTGCAAAAGGGCTGACAGGTAAAGCCAATGAGCTCAGGGCATGGATAGGTATGTGGGACTGGGATATTACAGCCATTAAAGAAACGTGGTTAAGGGAGGGATGGGACTGGCAGCTTAATGTGCCAGCGTGCAGGTGCTTTAGGCAGAACAGAGGTGATGGAAAGCAGGGAGGGGGAGTGGCATTTTTGATTAAGGGGACTATCACAGCAATAGTCAGAGATGAAATAACTGAGGGATCATCTAGTGAGAGTTTGTGGGTGGAGCTCAGAAATAAGAAGGGGGTGGTGACATTATTGGGTTGTACTATAGGCCCCAAAATAGTCAACAGGAATTACAGGGACAAATATGCAGGGAGACTGGGGAGATCTGCAGGAACAATAGGGTTGTGTAGTGGGGGATTTTAATTTTCCTAACATGGACTGGGATTACCACAGTGTAAAAGGATAGGTAAGTGTCAGGTGTTGCATTTTGGAAAGCCAAATCCTGGTAGGAGTTTCATGGTGAAAGGTAGGGCCTTGAGGAGTGTAGTGGAAGAGAGGGCCTTGGAGTTCAGTTGCACGGTTTTCTGAAAGTGGAGTCACAAGTAGATAGGGCAGTGAAGAAGGCTTTTGGCACACTGGCCTTCATCAGTCAGGGTATTGAGTATAGAAGTTGGGAAGTTATGATGTATTTGTACATGATGTTGGTGAGGCCACAATTGGAGTATTGTGTTCAGTTTTGGTCACCTTGCTATGGGAAGGATGTTATTAAACTGGAAAGAGTGCAGAAGAAATTTATAAGGATTTGCCAGGACTCAAGGGACTGAGTTATAGAGAGAGGTTGGACAAGCTGGGACTTTTTTCTTGAGAGGATAGGAGACTGAGGGGGCATCTTGTAGAAGTGTACAAGATCATGAAAGGCATGGATAGGATGAACACATTCAGTAATTTTCCTAAGGTTGGGGAATCGAAGACTAGAGGGCATCAGTTTAAGATAAGCGGGGAAGAATATATGGGAACCTGAGGGGCAACTTTTTTACACAGAAGATGATACTCATATGGAATAAGCTGCCAGCAGAAGTGGTTGAGGTGGATATATGAACAACGTTTAAAAGAAATTTGGACAAATACATGGATAGAAAAGGTTTGGAAGGATATAGGCGAAGTGCAGGGAAATGGGCTTAACGTGGATGGACGTTTTGGTCAGAACGTACCAGTTTGGGCCAAAGGACCTATCTCAGTGCTGAAGGGCTCTACGACTCTACAGATTTCTCTACAGCAATTGGTGATATGAAAATAACAGTTTGGTAATTGGATTATTCATATAGGTACAACAATAAATCATAGAGTGTTCCTTGACTGTTTGTGGAACAGGTGTCAAACGATGACTAATGGGATAGCACAAGGATTAATAGTTGGGCCCCAGTTGCTCACAATATGTAATGATTTGGATGTGGGGAACAAGTTTAATGTTTAGAAATCTATGTTGATACAAAGCTAAACAGGAATGTGTGTTGTGAAGAAAACGCAACATGGCTTCAAAAGGATTTGGACAAGCTTAGTGATGGGGCAAGGACATGGTGGATAGAATGTAATGTAATGTAAACAATGTGATGTTATCCACTTCTGTAGGAGGAATGGATGTGCAAAGTGTTCCTTTTTTTTAAATTGTTGAACAGTATTGGTGCCGCAAGTTGTTAGGAAGGCTAATTTGAGGAGAGTTTAAACGCAGGAATAGTGAAGTTCTGCTTCAGGTTGTTGACTTGCTTGCTGAGCTGACTGGTTATACCTCAGACGTTTCATCACCACGCTAGGCAACATCATCAGTGCGGCCTCTGATGAAACGATGTTGTTCTACTCCGCTTAGTATTTATATGATCCGGTCTGTTGAGGTGTTTTGTGTCATTTCCGGTTCTTTTTTGCAAGGGTTTGTATATGGGGTCTAATTCACCACTAACAACATAGGACCAGAACAAAGAAAAGAGACAAACTGCAGGAGAAGCTGACCAAACTGATCTACCACAAAGACAAGGACAACAACAAAGAAGATTCATGGGTAAGAAACCTATTCAACAGACGACTTACAAAAACCGAGAAAGCTGCCTGAGTATGCAGACTAAACTATAACAAAAGAGATGCAAACAGAACAGACTGCATGTTCACTCTGGAAGCGACACTAAAAGACAACAGACTTCCAGATGAAACTCAACAGGCCATCCAACAGACTATAATCCCTGCATTGAACTGGAGCAATGATTGGGACACCCTAAACACATCAGAGAGGAGAAAAGCACTCGAAGGACTCAAGAGAGACAGGAACATCATAATCCTACCAGCGGACATAGGGTGCATGACCATCATTATGAACAAATCAGGCCACATTGAGAAAGCACAGGCACTGCTTGCAGGTACAGATACTTACCAACAGGTGGTGATAGGTACAGCAGCTAGGAAATAGGACCACCCAAACACTGAAGAGACCAAAGAATGCAGGACAGATAACCAAGACACACTGCGTAAAAGTGAAACCAGAAGGCTCGAACACCACCGCCCCGTGCCCCACCGCTTCTACACCAAAGTCCACAAACCAGACATCCCCCTCAAACCCAGTGTCCCCCAGCCAGGCACACCTACAACAAGCTAGCTAAGGACCTTACAATAGAGACTGAAACACCCGGTTGACAGATCACCCCACTCTGTCCACTCAACCCAGGAAGTCCTTAATAACCTCAGGAATGTCAAAGTCAACGATGACGAGATTATGGTATCCTTTTGTGTCACAGCGCTATTCACGCCCATTAACATCCCACTAGCCAAAGAAACACTGGCCACATTACGAGAGGAAGCAGGAACACTGACTGACAACTCCATCAGCAAGGACAACATACTCAGACTATTGACCTATGCCTCACCACACACTTCAACTTTAACGGTCAAGTCTACAAACTGATTAATGCCTATGGGATCACCCATCTCAGGACTTATTGCAGAGGCAATCGTTAAAAGATTGGAACACATGACGCTTCCCCTGCATACTGCCAAAACTGTGGATATGATATGAGGATGACACATTTGTCCTCATTAAACGCACTGAGTTGGAAGAGACACATCACCTCATCAGCAATGTATTCACTGAGATCAAATTCACAAAAGAAGAGGAAAACAACAATCAACCTCCGTTCCAAGACGTCAGGGTGGAACAAATGATGAACAGGGAATTCCAAACCACAGGAGACAGGAAGCCAACCCACACTGACCAAATCCGCAGTTTCCACAGCAATCACTCCAACATCCACAAGCAAAGCTGTATGAGGGCAAAAATTCAAATGGCCCGCAACACACTACAATACACCTGAACTTCGCAAGAAGGAAGAAGAGCGCCTCTACAAGGTCTTCACTATCAATGGATAGCCCAAGAACTTCATCCACAGATGCCTACTAGATAGACAGCACCAAGAGGACACAGTACACCCTAATACACTGGCCACACTACCATATGTCATGGCAGATAGAGGAAACTTGTTGCCTTGCTTTTTGGGCAGGGATCAGGAAGTTCTGGTATACAGGGTATTGCAGAGGCAGACATCCATTTATCACAGGACAAACAATGGAGGCCACAACATCAAATGGTGTCAACCTGGTCGAAGGTTGCCCCTAGCATTAGTGCAGTCTCCGCTGTCTGGAGGGATGCACAGCAATGCAGGAAGAAGATCAATGACCTTTGTCATTCTGTCAAAGCAAGTGCCACCATCTTCTCTCCTATATCACACACTCACTCTATCACAGCTATTTTATTCACCTCCCTCCTAGGCACACATTTTACCATTCTCACTAATTCCTGCAACATCTGTCCTCACCCAATGTCACATGCCTGACCCCCTGACATCCCTCACCCATCATGCCCTCTGTGCTGCCTGCTCACTCTCCCGGGGCATCTCCTACTTTGCCACAATGCTACAATGTGCCGAGCTGGATCAACACAGCAGGTCAAGCCGCATCAGAAGAGCAGGAAGGCTGATGTTTTGGGCCTAGACCCTTCTTCATTTTCTGAAGAAGGGTCTAGGCCCAAAACATCAGCCTTCCTGCTCCTCTGATGCTGCTTGGCCTGCTGTGGTCATCCAGCTCGACACCTTGTTATTTCAGATTCTCCAGCATCTGCAGTTTTTATCTCTGTCACAATGTGCCACCCACTTTCATTTCTCTTAATACTTGCATTTTTCTCTCTGTCTCTCTCTCTCATCCCAGGAGGAAAACACCCACATTACAGTAGACTGAGTCAAAACAGGGATGGGTTGCCAAATATTTGACAAGGTGCCACACCAAAGGCTGCTACATAAGATAAAGTTGCACGATATTACAAGTAATGTATTGGCATGGATAGAGGATTGGTTGACCAGTAGAAAGCAAAGAGTAGGGGTAAATGGGTGTTTTTCTGGTTGGCGGTCAGTGGCTAGTGATGTTCCTCAGGGATCATTGTTTACAATTTAATTAAATGATTTGTAGTTGGGGACTAAGTGTGGTGTGTCAAAATTTGCAGATGACACTGAAAGCCTGCAGAGGGATATAGATAGTGGAAGTGAGTAGGCAAAGGTCTGGCAGATGAAGTACAATTTTGAGTGGGTTGGAATATGAGAACAGACTGAGTAGACTGGGATTACACTCATTGGAATTCAGTAGAATGAGGGGAGATCTTATAGAAATATATAAGATTATGAAGAAAATATATAAGATGGAGGCAGGGAGGTTGTTTCCACTCGCAGGTTGAACTAGGACTAGAGGGCATAGCCTCAAAATAAAGGGAAGCAGATGTAGGATTGACGTCAAGAGGAACTTCTTCACCCAAAGGGTTGTGAATCTGTGGAATTCCCTGCCCAGTGAAGCGGTTGAAGCTACCTTGCTGAATGTTTTTAAGGCAAGGCTAGATAGATTTTTGAACAGTAAAGGAATTAAGAGTTATGGTGGGTGGGTGGGTAAGTGGAGCTGAGTTTCAAAAAGATCAGCCATGATCTCATTAAATGGCGGGGCAGATTTGAGGGGCCAAATGGCCTACTCCTGCTCCCAGTTCTTATGTTCTTGTTTGGCTCCTCACTCCTTATGAAGACTCAGACCATTCTGAGTTACTGACTATTTCCAAGCCTCTTGACTGATATCAGAGGCCTTGATTTATTAGGCCAGGACCTCCTGACTTGAGCCATCACCCTCAACCTGACTGTCAACAACCAAGACAAGCTTTCTGGCTTTGATCCTGTTCTACACAGGAAGGCAAGCCAATCGTACTATGAGCCAGGTATCTCTGGGCTGAGGGGCAAAGTGCGAAGAGGCAAGGCAAGGCAGGGAAGCTGTGAGCATTCAGGTAGGTTCTAAATGAGTGCTATGTCAGCAGGTTAACATCCAGAGATACAGCCTGGCCCAGTCCATTAGCTGGTACGTGTGTCCTTGCGTGCACACTGTCCTTGCTGCTGCATTACAACGAGACTTTCTGTTTTTCCCTGGGATGCAGCATCAAAGCGCCAAAGTATACTGTGATTGAATTAGAGATATGCCATGTGAGTTCTTCGAGGCTGACATATGCCACTTGTAAATATCTATGGAATTGAGGTACATGTGGACAGTGCTCATGGAGTCTGCCCTGAGATGTTGGGGCCTGGTGAGCTGAAGCCACCAAGTACCTGTTCTGACTTCTGGTTTGAGAATTCTTGATGCCCGGTTTTCTTGCTGGCGTTACAATAGAAAGCTGTGTATTAATGAGGTAAGATGTGCAGTTAATAAGGTCATTCCCAAGTAGTAATCCCCCTGAATTATACAACTCACTGCTTCCTGGATCTTATTTAAAAGATGCAGCAAGTTGTTTGAGGTTGAGATAGGCCTTACTGGATTTATTGAGTGATTCTGTCATGATTTTTGGCCATAGCCCACATTGCTCAGGCTTTTGTAAGATCCTGACCACGATTTTTTGACCCTGCCATCATGGTTGTTCTCCTGGATGCCACTGCTCTTTCAGAGGGCTTTCCCTCACTGCTTTGCAGTTGAATGGAGATTTTTCTCCGCTTCATGGATGTAATGAAGATGTTCTGGAAACATTGCCATGTTGGACCAGAATAGCACACGTTTTTCAATTGTCCAACATTTATCCGCTTTAAGTGCCTTAGCAATTGGCCTGGCTCCCCACTCCCAGAGGATATGAATTTAATCTAATGGCCCTCTTAGATTCAGTTCTAATCATTGTATTGTGGGATCTGTCCATTATGGGGGTGATGCTCAATCAAAGCTACAACTTATTTCTTTCTAAATTACTGACGTTTTAGCCTGAATTTCTGCTTTATTTCAGGCTCCCCTTATATACAATGGATTTTGGCTAAACACACACATTTTGAGCTCTCTGGTTCACATCGGACTTGGGACTTCTCCCGTAGGCCAGTGCCTCATGTTGCAGCCTGTACCCCTTACCTGGAACTGTGAATTTGTCTGTTCCTGTGCTTCTGTTGTCAGATTTCAAATACTTGCTATATCATCCTCTTTTGTGTTGTGTGTTGCCATGGGGTACTGATGAATCTTTGTTTTAACCTCAGACCTAATAAAATTCCTGACAGAATAAGATTTAACTGAATAACTCAGCATCCTGTAGAATCCACTGATGATTTCATTAACAATCTCTCGACAATGAGAGATGGTGACTTAAACTTGGAATTCATAAAAGATCGAGTGAATGAGATTTTATTTACAATCCAAAAAAGACCTGACTCTCTGGAAACTCATTCAGATGGTGAGTGAAGCAGAGGTACAGATGCAACACAGCTTAGTCCTCAGGGAAGAAGATTAAATATCGCACAGGAAATCTTTGGAATCCATTTATTTTAATTCTAAAAGTGCAGAACCACAAAAGAAACACCATGATTAGCCAACGTGAGTAAGACAGACACCAGATACTAAATGGTGCTCTGTGGACAGTGACTACACACACCCTACATCCACAAACACTGGCATCTGGCTCCTGCCAGCCTCTCTGAGACATTGTGGCACATCTCCACTCTACTTGTGCCATGAAGTTGCACTGCCCTGCTGTGCATAGGAGTGCACTGGTGGCTATCATTGAAATGCTGCAGCAAGGACATTTTCCTCTTGAGGACAGGTGCCCCATTCATTAAGTGGACCAGGTTGCAACTCAGGGATGCTTGTTCATTCATTCACCACTCCATTAATTTGAGCCTACCTGGATGCTCACAGCATTCCCACATGGCCTTTTAGTGCAGACATAAGCCAGGTAGGTGCCATGGTCATTAGCAGTGAACAGTCAAGGTGGTGGGCAAGTTGCCGTGTCAATGTCACACTTGCACTGTGTGGCTGCAGCCGAGAGGACAAACACACTGCGTGTTCTTCATCGAATAGCCCTGTCTCAATAGACCCTAGTTCTCAGTCATGTCAGTTGAGACACTCTTCAGTCAGGGGATCCTGGCACAACATGACAAGGGCAACCTCCAACATCCCAAGAGTTGGGGCTTGGTCCATTGGCTGCTCAGAGCAATCAGTTTCAGGATCCTTTCCACAAAGCAGGTGAGGAGCTGAGTGTCAGATACCCCACCACCTGAATTGGCTCGTTAAGCCCTATTTTGGCCTGATTAACCCTAATATGAGAGAATGGGAGAGATTGAGCAAGATGAAAGTGAGTGGGATGGCTCCATATAATGATGTAATTGGGGAAAGGTGGGCAGGTGTCTAGACAGAGTAAGTAGGCAGCACACATGGCTTGCAGATGTAATGGTGTGAGTGTGAGTGTGAGTGTGAGTGTGAGTGTGAGTGTGAGTGTGAGTGTGAGAAGGAGAAGATGTTGTATGCAATAGTGAGATTGGTAAAGCATGAGCCTTGGTGGGAAGTGGGTGCAGTATCAGGGAGAGTGAATGAGTGTGTGTGTGTGTTTGCAGAGAGGAGATGGTATTACTTACTCTGGCAGAATGGAGAATGCCATTGACTTTCTTTGCACTCTGCTGGATGTTCCTCCAGGTGACTGAGACAGCACTGACCTGAATGGCAAACCTCAGGCTAGGCTGGCAGGGCTGGGCATTCTGGCCTCCTGCACCACCCTGTCTGCCAGGAACTCTAGGTCCCTGCTCACTAAGGGGGGACATCAAATACAATCTCCTTCCTGTCCAGGGCAAATGTCACAAGCTGTGTGAGACAGTACCTGACTGACAGTGCTTAACTGGGTGCCAGTTAAAAATGGCACCACACCACAAAATCCAGATAATGCAAAAGGTGGAACAGGGCTAACATCAGACAAGAAGGATGCCATAAGGATGAGGTTCATAGTTAATACTGGCTTACGCCATTGGGGTGCTATAGGTAAGTCATTGGGAAAGCTTGGGCAATTGCATGGGAAGATATGCCTGGATTTGTGTTGGGAAACCTTCCCTGAAACTTCAAAAAAATCGACAGCCAAAATATTGTAAGATTCAACCCTTTAACTTTACATTCTCAAATGCCTATCTATGTTCTATAGGGCCTGTACTGTGCTGTACTATTCTATGTTCTATGTTTTAAAGTGAGGGTCCTAATGCTGCTTGAAATACAATTTTATAAAATGTGAAACTGGGTTAGGGTTAGGGTTAGGGTTAGGTCAGTGTTATTCTATGTACAGGTAAAAATCTCTTCAAGTTTTGCCTTTGTCAGGTGAAGTTGGCCAAGGGGTGGGTTCAATTGAGAGTATAAAATTGCAAATAAATCTGTCTAAAAGGAAAACTACAAATTAACGTTCATGAGCTGAGGAAATAAATGACTGCACCAGATCATTAGAACAGCACTGTCCAGAAAGTTTGCAAAATCAATTTTATTTTTCTTTCTTGTGTGGTTATGAATCCATTATCCATATTGCGCAAATTGCAATGTGAAATAAAGTCACTTACAGTCTCAGAAAATGTGGTTAACAAGAGACATATAGATCTGAGATTTGTGTAATTTTTCTTTCCCCCCACCCCCCCCCATAACAAAAACTTCCCTGACGTTTTCCAATTTATGACTTACTTCATCCAGTATATGAGGCACGTAATGAGCAAAGATAAACAAAGTTGCAGAAAACAGTGACAATAAGAGAGATAGCAATAACTGCGCTTGGCATGCTGTACAGGAGCTTGACAGTCAGCACTTCGGCATTGACCTTGAAGTGCCTATTTTTAAACTCATGAGTAATACTCTTGTTTTGAACATATTTCTTTGCAAACCAAGATTGAATGCTGAGGAGTCACATTTTTAAGGCCGGACATTATACACAGCATTTGAACCTTTCTAATAAATTCTATGTTCTTTGCCCGGGCTGAAGTATTCTTCCTAAGCTAGTTGCTTAACTGGAACATTAGTTTAAATATGTAAAAACACTATTTCCTGGTAATATAAAACCTTGACACTCAATGAAGTATCAGCTATAAAACCTCACACAATATCGATCCATTTCGTCTGCTGCAAACCGACTTACACGTTGCACCGACTTTGGTGAGGTGAGAGAGACTATCCGTGTTAGGAAGACAGCATTTCCCTGAGTGTGGCAGGCAAGGGGCTGAGTAAAATTGAAGCCAGTTGAAATCAGGGGAAATTTCTCTGTTGATTGGAATTATAACTAGCAGGTGGGAAGATGCTTGTGGCTGTTGGAAGCTAATAATGTCAGCCCCAGATCATCTCTGCAGGAATTCCTCAGAGTGGTATTCTTGACTCAAGTACTTTCAATTGCTCCATTAATGACATTCCCTCTTCTGGAAAGTCAGAAATGAAATGTTCACTGATGATTGCCGTGGTCAGTTTCATTTACAAACACTCAGATTGAATGAATGTGGCAAGACTAGAAAATATTCAGATGTGGGTGAGTCAGCAGAAAGTGAAATTCACTGCATACAAATGCTAAGAAATGTTCATCTCTTTATGAAGGGAATGCCGAACAAACTTGTAATGCATTCAGCGGCATTACTACGACCAGATCCCTCACAATCAACACCTTAGGGGTTATCATTGACAAAAAGCTTAACTAGATAAGCCACATGAACATTGTGGCTATATTAAGAGATCTCAGATTCTCCAGCTTTTGCAGTTTCTGCTATCTCAGAGATTGGGAATTCTTTGGTGAGTAATTAAACTCCCATCCATAAAGCCAGCTACAAATGTAAGTCAGCAACATGATTTATCCATTTAAAACATTAGCCATTCACCATATCTCTGTAGCCCCAAATTTACAAGGCTGACTACAATGCGTTTCAGTTGACCTGTGGCACACAATCAGGTCTGGCATTCCAGCAGGCTCCATTATATTTTGAACAGATTGTTGGTGCACTAGTAATTTTTTTTTCCAGACAGTTTTCCCTATACAGTAATTTACAGAAGGAATTGTAAAACTTGTTAGTGCAGCAGCTCATAAAAGGCAGTGTTTACCAAAGAAGAGCTGTGTACTGACAGACCAAAGGACTAAACGTGTACAATGGTGTGGTAGAGATGAGGGTATCACTATCAGGAAGATTTTGTTTATTTTCTCCAGGGCTCTATCAAGAGAAGGGCAAATGAAGGACAACTCCAGCTACGGGAAGGAAGATGATAAAATTATGTACCACCCACAATGTGAAACTGGTCTCCTTTAATATATCCAGATATATGTGGAAGGCTCTGTAAAGACAAGTCTGAGTAATGACAGGGGTGGGGATGGAACAGCTCAAGTGTTATTAAAACTGTGTTGATTACGTTTTCATGAACTTCCCTTTCTGATGCAGTATGGTAGGAACCTACGAAGAGCTCCCACTGTCACCATAATGTATGGTGCGATGTAGATGCCAGTAACTAATTGGCACAGTTGCTCAGTGGTTAGCACGGCTGTCTCATAGCGCCAGGCACCCGGGTTCGATTCTACCCTCAGGCGATTGTCAGTGTGGAGGTTGCACATTCTCCCTGTGTCTCTGGTTGTTCTGGTTTTGTCCCACAGTCCAAAGATGTGCATATTAGGTGGATTGGTGATGCTAAATTGCCCATGGTGTTCAGGGATGTGTAGATGATGTGAGTTAAAGCGGAATGGGTGTAGGTGGGATGCTCTAAGGGTCAGTGTAGACTTGCTGGGACAAAGGACCTGTTTCCACACTGTAAAAGATTCTATGAACATCTGAAAATATTGAAGGCAGAAACTGTTAAACACACAACACCAATTAATTGTAGTTTCCAACTGTCTATTTTAAAATGGATGGCTAGCTATTCCATGGCCCCACATTCGTCCCTTATATGGCACTAACTAGGATAGTCCTACTGGAACTGACTAACTTCAAATGTTATGAAGTCAAAAGTCATTTCTAGCAATTTGATACAACTGAGTATCTAGCTTGGCTGTCTCAGAGGGAATTTATGAGTTAGACACTTTGCTGTCGATCTGGAGTCATATGTAGGGCAGACAAGGCAAGGGTAATAGATTTCCTTCCCCAAAAGGACAAGGTGGATCAATAAAATGGAGAAGATTTCCGTGGTCACCAATAGACTAGTTTTTAACCTCACAAATAAGAACTGAATTCAAACTTCCCCTATTGCTGTGATCGGATTTGAAGCCATGTCCCAAAAGCATTAGAAAAAAATCTCTGGATTATTCACCCAGTGATGTTACCACTACACAACCACCTCGCTAGAGACTCTCACATCCAATGTTGTTTTTAAATGCATACATAGAGAAGATGCTGACCTCTATTTTATTGCAAATGTCAGCCAGAGCTTTTGCACACTTGCAGAGGAAGCAATATTCTACACTGAAGGCAGGAGCCAGCCAATGGTAGAAAAAGCATACAAATATGGCCCAGTCTTTTTTTCTATAAACAGAACATTAATAGTGACTGGTGTGGCATGATTCTTTCAGGTAACTCAACCAGCACTTTCTAAAACAAAAGATAAATTGCTCAAACCTTCTCATCATAAAACTATGGCTTCATCACTTATTAGAAGAATCCAACTGTGCTGAAGTGAGCGAAGAGTCTGTAAATTTTCTATCTGTGGAAGCAATGTGCATTTGCACAGGGTGATCAATATTACACTTTTAACCTTTTCTCAGAAATCCTCAACATTAATTAGATCTTTGGCTAGAAATGATGAATTTCTGTTAGCAGAACATCAGCTTGTGATGCTCCTGATTGTCTGATTCACAAAGCCATTCCAGCTTCTCAAAGGACTACGTACATATATGTGATCCAGGAAGGGGAGAAAGCAGAGGCTTCTGACAGAAGGTTAATTGATGCTCAGTCTGAAGAAGCACATTTTCAGGCATAGAAGTGCGATACATCAACAGCTGACAAAGCCTTGACGCAAAGCTAAATGTGCTGCTATGCTCAATGAGGTCTCACTTCAACTCGATCAATACTGACTAAGAAAAGCAGGCACACAAAACTTCCAGAGTTTAAAAAGAATTGGAAAATTTTTGTTTCAACTGAAGGATTAAAAAAGTTAAAGCTATATTTTAGAATGACTACCTCATTTTTCAGACTGCAACTTCACACTTGCTTGAGGTCACAGAGACAAATTGAAACGGAATAGGTGGGACAACAATAATTGGCATGGGAAGCTCCAGTCATTGTGGAGATTACTGTAACCAGGTAAGTGGCAGAGCACAGGCTGTTGACAGTGTCAACAGGATGCCTGGCCCATTTTCATGATGCTGCCTCAGTCACCCACTCCGAGCTAGTACTACATAGAGTGGCCCACAGAGAAGCCCAGCTGACTTTAGGGTTAGCCTGCAGCAGGGTTGGGGAAACGTGTGCCTGAAGAAGTTATTAGAGCTGATAAGCCCTCTGATGACAGACTTCATTACTAAGATCATTAAAGAAGTGCTGACATAGACAGATGAAGCATTTGTTTTAATTTTCCAAAGTTCTCCACATTCAGGAAGATTCCATTATGTGAAAATAGTGAATGTATTAGTGAATTCAAAGAGAGAGGGACAAAGAAAGCCAGAAACTATGAACCAGATAGCTTAATAGGGAAGACGTTAGAAGCTATGATTGAAGATACTATTGCAGGGCACCTAGAAAGGTTCAAGATAATCAAGCAGAGTCAACATGGTTTTGTGAAAGGGAAATTGTGTTTTGTATATTTATTGGAGCTCTTAAAGAAGTATGCTGTAGATAGAGGGGAAAGCAGTGAATGTACTGTATTTAAATTTCCAGAATGCGTTTGGTAAGGTGCCACATCAAAGCTCATGGTGTAGGGATTAGCGCATATGGAAGACTAGCTGGCTAATGGCAAGCAAAGAGTTGGCAAAAATGAGGCTTTTCAAAAGTGACAGATGCAACAAGTGATGAGCCATGAGGCTTGGTGCTGGAATCTCAACAATTGACTCTTTATGTAAGTGACTTTGATGTCAGGACAGAAGGTATAGTTGCCAAATTTGCTGGTGATTCAAATACAGGTAGAAAAATAAGTTGAGGAGAGGCCATAAGAAGGTTGCAAAGGGGTATAGACCAGTTGAGTGAGTAAAAATCTGATAAATTGAATGTAACATGGGAAAATGTGAAATTGCCCATTTGCCCAGTTTAAGTACATTGTCAAGATGGTGAGATATTGCAGAACTCTGAGATATAGACAGATCTAAGTGTTTTAGTAAATTTAAAAACAAAATTGAGATTTTTTTCTCACACATGATTGTGGGTTCTTGAAATTTTTTGCCTCAAAAAGTGGTGGAAGAAGAGTCTTTGAATATTTTTGAGACACACAAAAATGGAGACTTGGTAAGCAAGGGAGTGAAAGATTTTTGGTAGTATGTCGGTATGTAGAGTAATCAGATAAGCCATTGAATAACAGAGCAAGCTCAAGGGGCCAAAAAGTCTATAGCTGCTCCTAACTCTCATATAGTGAGGCATCAGCCAAGGCCAATCCTTTCCTTTTATTTCTGGTGCTCATTTGGCCGAGGCACATTCTACTGTGGAACCCTCAGCTGGAAACCAGGGTCCTCTGTATGTTGTAGTATTCTGATATACACACTGAAAGATCCTGGAGGAAGGATGTACTCTGACTACCTGGCAACAGGCCTCTTTTTGTGATGTTATTAGATGGATCGAATGGCCACGTATACTGCTGAGATTTTCAGGGTGATTACTGCCTTGTTTTCATCTGGTGAAGGCAATCTTACCAGATTTTGTCAAACTGTCATTTTCATCCAGTTTCATGGACAGTCTCACTATGTGAGGCCCAGTGAGCTTTCTTTTATTATCCAACCAAACCCATCTTATCAACTACGTGCTGCACCCTGTGACATCTCCTCTCATTCAGTGCTAGCCTGATTCACCCACCCACTGTGGCTGGAAATGCTCACCACTGTTCAGATACCCAAGCACCTCTGGCACTGATGCCATATTAATTGCTCTTTGCGTTCCTGGTTAAGGGCTGGTAGTTCAGAGCTGTCCAGCAGGGTTCCACACAATATGGGCATTGCAGATAAGGGCACATTGGTGCCTCAATTTGTCAACAGGGAGCTTGAGATCCTGGTAGATGAGGAGCGCCAGATGTTGCCACCAGGTGTTGCCAGCCTGGGCCAGAGTTGCCACCCAGGTCAGTGAGGTATCCACAATTTGGAGAAACACCCAGCAATGCAGGAAAAATTTGAATGATGTTCTCCACTCCACTAGGGCAAGGATCACCACCTTCTTTGAGGAAGTGACAAAGTTGATAGAGGAGGGAAGGGCTGTCAATATTATATACATGGACTTTAGTGAGGTGTTCGAGAAGGTTCCCCATGGTAGGCTGTTGGAGAAAGTTAAGTCGCACGGGGTCCAGGGTGTACTAGCTAGACGGGTGGAGAACTGGCTGGGCAACAGGAGACAGAAAGTTGTAGTGGAAGGGAGTTTTTCAAAACAGACAACTATAACCAGTGGTGTTCCACCGGGATTCATGTTGGAAGCACTATTGTTTGTGTTATACATAAATGATCCGGAGGACGATATAGATGGTTTGGTTAGCAAGTTTGCAGATGACACCAAGATTGGTGGAGTAGCAGATAGTGAAGGGGACTGTCGGAGAATACCGCAGAATATAGATAGTTTGGAGTGTTGGGCAGAGAAATGGCAGATGGAGTTCAATCCAGGCAAATGCGAGCTGATGCATTTTGGAAGATCCAATTCATGAGCGAACTATACGGTAAATGGAAAAACCCTCGGGAAAACTGATGCGCAGAGGGACCTGGGTGTTCAGGTCCAGTCTGCCCTGAAGTTGGCAATGCAGGTGGATTGAGTGGTCAAGCAGGCATACAGCATGCTTTCCTTCATCAGACGGGGTATTGAGTACAAGAGTTGGCAGGTCATGTTACAGTTGCAGAGGACTTTCGTTCAACCCCATTTGGAATACTACGTACAATTCTGGTCACCATATTACCGAAAGAATGTGGATGATTTGGAGAGGGTGCAGAGGAGGTTCACCAGGACGTTCCCTGGTATGGAGTGCACTAGCTATGAAGAGAGGTTGAGTAGATTAGAATTATTTACATTAGAAAGGCAGAGGTTGAGGTGGGACCTGATTGAGGTCTACAAAATCATGAGGGGTATAGACAGGGTGGATAGCAAGAAGTTTTCTCCCCCAGAGTGGGGGACTCAATTACTAGGGATCAGGATTTCAAGGTGAGAGGGGGTAAGTTTAAGGGAGATATGCGTGGAAAGTTCTTTACACAGAGGGTGGTGGGTGCCTAGAACGTGTTGCCAATGGAGGTGGTAGAGGTGGGCACAATTCCATCATTTAAAATGTATCTAGACAGATACATGAATGGGCAGGGAATGGGAGAAATACAGATCCTTGCTGACATTTTATAAGCAATTTTCTTTGTATTTAGCTTAAATTTTGCAACAGAAAGTAACAGATTGCAAAGGGAATTTGGTGCCATCTCAATCATTGCGACAGGAATGAAAACTATCAATCTTTCTGCCAGTCAAAAGAGATTTGGTCAGAAAGCAAGATAACAAAGTGTGAAGCTGGATGAACACAGCAAGCCAAGCATCTCAGGAGCACAAAAGCTGATGTTTCGGGCCTAAACCCTTCATCAGAGCTAGGGTCTAGGCCCGAAACGTCAGCTTTTGTGCTCCTGCGATGCTGCTTGGCCTGCTGTGTTCATCCAGCTCCACACTTTGTTATCTTAGATTCTCCAGCATCTGCAGTTCCCATTATCTTTGGTCAGAAAGCAGCCGCAATTTAGGAAGAAGTCACCAATTTGACCTTCAGGCTTACATGCTCCACCAACTTAAAAAGTGACAAGTTACAAGTAACATTTGTAACAACAGAAGTCCAAACCAATAGAAAAGGAACCAGTTCTGTGTCAAGTGTGTTCACACACTAATTACCAACCTGTATACCATTGTGCAACAGGGCTGCTCTTGCCAGCTCATAGAGGGGGAACACAATAATAATTTGCATTCACATGGATTATTATAGCAACCCAAAGCTTGACCGCTAGCGTACAGAGAGTGAGAGGTGACTTGACTGAAATGTATAAGATCCTGAATGGCAAGGATGTTTCCTCTTGTAGGCTTGTCCAGAATTAGAAGGTGAAATTCGGGGTCACCCTTTTCAGTCAGAGATGAGGAGAATTTTTTTTTCTCTCAGACGCCTATGTGTGACTTTGGAACTCTTTGCCTCAGAGAGCAGTGGAGACAGGGTGATTGAATATTTTTAAGACCTGGGTGAATGGATTCTTGTTAGGCAGAGGAATCGATAGATTAATGGGGAGTGGTTGTGAACATGAAACTCAAAACACAACTAGACCAGCGCTGATCTAGCGGCACAATGGTGGCTCAGTGGTTAGCACTGCTACCCTGACAGCAGCAGGGACTCAGGTTCGATTCCAGCCTCAGGCAACAGTTTGCACATTCTCCCCATATCTGCATGGGGTTCCTTCTGGGTGCTCTGGTTTCTTCCCACCTTGCAAAGATGTGCAGGTTAGTTAAACTGGCCATGCTAAATTACCCACAGAGTCTTGGGATGTGCAGACTAAGTGGATTAGCCATGGGAATTACAGGGATAGGGTAGTGGAGTTGGGTCTGAATGGAATGCTCTTTGGAGGAACAGTGTGGCCTCAATGGGCCAAATGGCCTGTTTCCACACTGTGGCGTTTCTATGAGTGACCTTATTGAATGGTTGATCAGGCTCAAAAGGCCAAATGGTGGAGTTCTTCTCCTATTTTGTATGTTTATATATTTGCAGGCATGTACTAAAGTGGTCACATATACAGATACATCACAGAACAGGATCAACTGCTTTGTAATGTTGTCCCTGGCCATCAGTGCAATTCTCCAGGTCCGTTGGCTTTCTCAGTGCCCAGAGGGTGTATGATGAACTGACCTACATTACCCTTTAAGTCCTTCTGCACAACACCTGGTTATGGAACTGAAAGGGATTTTATTTCCTGAAAAGTGTACTGTAATGACCACCATTACAGAAACCAACTGGGAAACACATGTTTCCCCAAAGTCTTTCATTTTAAGGCAATTGTCTGTGCTACTCTTCACTGAAGTGGGATTGAAGACTCAAGTGACAGCAAGGCTGCACACTGTGGCCACGATATATTTGTACCTACCTTTTACTGGGATCAGCCACATAGAGGTTCTGGACGAAGAGCTCAATAGCAGGTTTCAGGACAATTCTTCAGCCATGACTTTTCAAAATTGAGGATTCAACTCTTCCTAAGGCTGACAGTGTATTGGGCATGCTCCTGAGAAGATAATAAACATAGAGATTTGTGCTGAAATAAGAAGATCAATGCATCATCAGACCATATCAATCTCAGCAGTGGAGCAGGGGCAAGACTGTATTAGGCTGTAGCCATCAGGTGCCAAACCTTCAGCAACAGGTGTGCTGTCTGCCAAGGAGCAATGGTTGTAGCATTAGCTTGTTCTTCCATTCCTCAGGAAACACATGGATTAAAGGTCATTACATCCTCTTTCAAAGCTATCTTTGATGCCTGCAACGGTAGTAGATTCGCCAACTTTAGGTACATAAGTCGTCATTGGACAAGCATATGGACGTACATGGAATAGTGTAGGTTAGATGGGCTTGAGATCGGTATGACAGGACAACATCGAGGGCCGAAGGGCCTGTACTGTGCTGTAATGTTCTATGTTCTACGTTCTGTCTCTTTGGACTTCATTCAACAGAGAAGCCTCTGTGCATGCCTCTGTGACAGTCATGTTGTAAGACCACATTCGGTGAACATCAGAGAACCAGTCATGATTCCAGGAATAAAAGCCCTTGAATTTGACCATTCCCTAATGCTGCTCATTATATTTGCGAACATCACCTTGAAAGCTGTGGAATGATGTTTGTGCACCCAAATGGCAGCAGCTACAAATGAAATTATTAAAACAGATTTTGAATTAAACCAATGAGAAATTAAAAATGATTTATTATTAGCTCCTCATGGTTTCTTACCTTTGGGATGAATTGCTGTATATTTATTTGACTGAAACATAAAATTTTGATTTTTGTTTAATTCGCATTGACTAATTGCCACAGAATATGCAGTCTCTTTACTGATTGCACCACAAAGAACAAGGGTCCGTACGTATGTTAACACCTAGTGTCTTATTGAACTAATTTTATTTGCAAACTTACATTTTAAACATACAAATAATTCCATAATCATTATCTATGCCAAAGAGTATTGCCACAGACTTGCCATTTGAACTGTTAGCAATTTCTGGACACACAAGCTTCGACCACAGATTAGAGCCGTCACTGAAGTTTATTTTTTTTCCTTCAGGCCATTTGATAAAATAGGTAATAATTCAGTCATCTAAATATTTCCGTTATATAGAACATAGAGGTCTTATGCTTACAGTGTACAAGACAGCTCATAAAAAGATGGATTTACTGAGCTTTAATTTCCGAACTCTGTTCTAGCACAGATGACCATGTGCCAGCTCAGTTCCAGCTTGGCTGGTACATAGATATCTGCATTATATTTCATACCATCCTTTTGCATGAATGCATTACCTTTTGTTATTTTTGTTTTTATTTTGGAAATGAAAGAATCCTAAAAAGGATGCAGAAGTTGTCATGACGATGGGTCAGAACTCTGGAGTACTTTGAATATTCTTAACTTTTAATTTCAAAATGTGTCTTTTTAAAAGATGCAAAAACGGCTGCAAATGTAAATTAAATGGCTGCCTGGAGGCAGGGGTCCACAGAATGTCACACCATTGGAAGGGAAGGAAAGTTCATGCTACAGTCCTCGAAAGTGGGGAAGAGGCAAATTCAAACAGGATGGACTGTAATCTCTTGTGATTACTAAAATAATCAGGGGTTGATGAATGCCTGCTCAATTGCAGGCTACTCCCCACGGTTTACATCCTAAACTGAAGACACCTCTTATTTTTTCTCTTTGAGAAATACAGAAGAACAGGGATTAAAAAGTCAGTTTCAACTCTATCAGACATTGCTTGTAGGATTGAATGCTCTTGCGTGTACCAGCTTAGGTGTGCTGTGCAATTCACAGTTGCAGAACCATCATCTAGTTACTCCTGTGTTGCAGGTAAAGAATATCTCTCACTCTGTCAGAAGTCAGCTAGCTTGCAGCCAGACAAAAGGAAAACAGGATAACGAAAGGACTTTCTCTCTCACACGAATGCTGGAATTCAATCAAAATCAAAAGGAATCAAAACTATAGAATCTTAACCAATCTGCAAAACAAGGCATCATGAAATCAACTATTCAACCACCAGCATTAAAGCTGGCAGTAATGCCTACTGCAATAGTCACAACATTCAACTATGTACTCTTTGTGAATAATTCAAAGACTGATCCTTGTTGGTGTTTTTGTTAACTTAACTGTTTAGTCTCATCTCTTATTTCTAACCTGGTGCCTATGTGTTGTGTTACCAATGTTTCTCTGGTTTAACAAATTAATAAAGTCACTCATTGTTTAACTTAAAAAATGTTCATTTGGATCTGGGAGAAAGGTATTTACAAGGAATGGGATCCTTCCTGAATTAACCTTGTTGCAACCAACTGAGGGGATAGGTGAATAAAGAAGGGGAACTGGTTCATCCTCTTCACCCAGGACCTTAACAATTTAGGATATCCCATCTTGACCTGTAACAAATTGGGAAACCTCACCCTTGGTCTGTTTGTAACAGGCAATTGCGCAGCATTATTGGTTAGTGTAAAGAGATTTCTTAGTTGAGATTAGTGGTACTTCTTCTTAGAACATAGAACGTAGAACATAGAAAAGTACAGCACAGTACAGGCCCTTCGGCCCACGATGTTGTGCCGTGGAATAATCCTAATCCAAAAATAAAA
Source organism: Stegostoma tigrinum (assembly GCF_030684315.1). Taxonomy (NCBI): domain Eukaryota; kingdom Metazoa; phylum Chordata; class Chondrichthyes; order Orectolobiformes; family Stegostomatidae; genus Stegostoma; species Stegostoma tigrinum. Next base: position 27,479,455 of record NC_081379.1, read on the forward strand.
TAACCTAACCTACATTCCCCTCAATTCACTGCTGTCCATGTGCATGTCCAGCAGTCACTTAAATGTCATTAATGACTCCGCTTCCACATCTACCACTGGTAAACTATTCCATGCGCTCACAACTCTCTGGGTGAAGAATCTCCCTCTGACGTCTCCTCTATACCATCCTCCTAACACCTTAAAACTATGACCCCTCGTGGCAGTCAATCCTGCCCTGGGGAAAAGTCTCTGGCTATTGACTCCATCCATGCCTCTCATTACCTTGTACACCTCGATCAGCTTCTTGCACAGCATTAGAATCTGTCTCAACATTGGTCATCCTTATGAAATCAGAAATATCATTGCTGATGTTTCCAGATCTGTGTTAACATTCTTGCATGCGTACATTTCTTGTACCAATTTCAGCCATGCCTTTGCCATCAGATACAGCACCGGGTCAGAATTGAAGAGATAATCGTGAGAAAAGTGAATTGGAAACTGCCAAGGAGGTACTTTGGCAAAGAATTAATGCTGAATAACCAATTACAATAACATTAACATTTACCTAAGGAAAGGGATAAACTGTACAATCTGAATCACGTATGATGCTTTTAGAGAAATAGAACTGTCTCATTTCTTCAATAACTGAAAATTATCATTTCCATCATGGTGTTTAAGCAAGGTATTCAAAGAGCTTTGACTCTGAAGTTTTGTCCAAACTGTGTTAAAAGCCTGCCCATTCAATTAAAATGCGTATCCAGAGTTGTGAAACAAAAACAGAAATTGCTGGAAAAGCTCAGCAGGTCTGACAGCATCTGTGGAGAGAAATCAGAGAGTTAACGTTTCAGGTTTAGTGATCCTTCTTCAGAACTGAGAGTAGCCAGGAAAATAGGGTGGGGGTGAGGTTAATACTAAATAAAAGCTGGAGATATAGCCCAAAGAGAGAGAAGAACAGTTAAACAGACAAAGGAGTGGGTAATCGTCAGTCTAGGACAATGAATAGCTGCCAATGAGGACTATTAGTAGCTAACAATGGGTTGTATGTAACAATAGAGTGTGTGCTAACAAGGCCTAGTGTGTGAGTGTGGAGGAAAGTGGGGGAAAGTGTGTGGAAGGTGTTCAAGCCCTAAAATTGTTGAACTTGATATTGAGTCCAAAAGGCTGTAAAGTTTCCAAGCAGAAAACAAGGTGCTGTTCTTCCAGCTCTCACTGAACTTTGCTGAAGCACTGTAGCAAGCCTGTGACAGAGATGTTGATCAGGGAACGAGATGGTGTATTGAAATGACAGGCAATGGGAAGCTCAGGGTCTTTGTTTACAGACAGAATGTAGGTGTTCTGTGAAGCAGTCACCCAGCGTATATTTGTTTCCCCAGGGTAGAGGAAACCACATTGTGAGCAGTGAATGCAGTAGAGTAGATTGAATGACGTGCAGGTAAAATTATGCTTCACCTGGAAGATGTGTTTATGACCCTGGGTACTAAGGAGGGAGGAAGTAAATAGGCAGATGTTACACCTTCTGTGGTTGCAGGGGCAGGTGTTGTGGGGGCAGCGTTAGGAGTGAAGGAAGAGTGGTCTCGGGTGTTCAGGAGAGAACATTCCCTACAGAAGGCTAACAAGGGAGGGGAGGGAATATGTGTCTGGTGGTAGCATCTCATTGGAGGTGGTAGAAATGCTGGCTAATGATCATCTGGATATGGATGCCGGTGGTAAGTGAAGATGAGGGGGATCTTAGCGCTGTTATGGAAGGGGAAAAATAGGGTGAGGGCTGAAGTGTGAGAGATGGGTTGGACCCAGCTGAGGGCCCTGTCAACTGCGGTGCTGGAGAATCTTCAAGTGAGGAAGAAGGTGGGCATTTCAGAGGCTCCTTGTCAAAGTTGGCACCATCAGAACAGGTGCAATGGAGATGGAGGAACTGGGAGCATGGAATAGAGTCTTTACAGGAAGCAAGGTGTGAGGATACATGGACAAGGTAACTGTGGGAGTCGGAGGGTTTATAATGGGTATTGATGGCCAGCCTATCCCCAGAAATGGAATTGGAAATGTTGAGGAAGGTACAAGTCAGAGATAAACCAGGTGAAAGTGAGGGCTGGGTGGAAATTGGAAGCAAAGTTTCTGTCCACAAAAAAGACCTTGAGCTTCCTGATATCTGCCACGTCCCTGGCTAACATCTCTGTCTTAAGTTGGCTGCAGTACTCCAGCAAAGCACTGATCAGCGATAAAAACTATACACAGAACATAATGGAATTATATGTATATGAAATAAAGGTCATCCTTTTGAGGATCACACAGAACAATGACAATCAAGCTGGTGTAAAGGATAAATTATGGAATTTATGATGGAAATGGATTTTGTCCTGAACCCTCGGTTGGAAATCAAAGTTTTTGTTATTAAGCCTCACATGACACCATCCCACTGCTGTTATAAATCAGTGACAGCTTGGGAAATATACCAGTTAAAACTTAATATAGAATCCCTACAGTGCGGAAGCAGAACATTCAATCCACACTGACCCTCCAAAGAGCATCCCACACAGATGCACCCCCTACCCAATCCTTGCATTTTCCACCCTAGAATTATGGGCAACTAAACATGGCCAATTCACTTAACCTGCACATCTTTGGACTGTGGGAGGAAACCACAGCACCCAGGGGAAACCCATGCAGACTCAGGGAGAATGTGCAAACTCCACACAAACAGACAGTTGCCTGAGGCTGGAATTGAACCTGGGTGCTTGGTACTGTGAGCCACCATGCTGCCCCACAGCTTATCAAAAGGTAAACACAAGTACACATCATTTAATAGTAATCTGGAGCTCAAAAAATGGCCTTGACCTGGTTTTACCAGACCAGGGTCAGTGCTGTTCAAGTGAAGCAGCAAAACTGACTGAGATCCACGATAAAAAGTCCCCATGTTGTTCCTTTCCTTGGTAAAATGTGAAACATGTTTCACTAGAACCTGCTGAAAGTTAAGCCTAAATTTAGGAACTAAGTGGTCACATGTAAATGCAATTGATTTCTCAATAGTTCATAAACAATGTTATGAATTGGCTATCTTTAGATTAACAGAGTGCACAATAATTTGGATATATGTCTTTGAATGGCATTCCTGGTGACATGTGCCCTTCAATCCGGTGTAATATTTTTCTCCAGTTTTTTGTTTCCATTGGTGACCTTTCAGCTGAATCATAAATCAAGTTTATATTTACTAAACTGTTACTTATGGCTTTACTGAAACCGATTAGTTTTCGGCACGGAGTAGCTACATACATTTTTTACGTGGTTTATGTGGTTTCAGCATGATTTCTTTGAATCTAAATATAAACAGATTAAAATGTTTCCCAAATTTACATCAATGAATAAACCCAATCGAGGTGATTACAGATAGGTCAACAAAATTGATCTATGTATGGGCTTTGAGTTATCATTAAGTCTCCTTGTTACTGTGGACGCTTCAATTAGCCACAATTAAAGCATTTTTTTTGGCTGTGGACAACACTGAGATTGGTATACATCTGATGAAATATATCCACCTTTTTCATTTGTTTTGTTGGGGTTTTCAAATTCCCCATAATCTACTTACTTTTTGTGATGCTATGCCAACAACTATCTCTGGGTTTTGCTGGAACTCTCTCCAGGCTAAGTGTATATGCAGCTATTCATAAAACAAATGGAAGAATTGCATATGACAAAGGCAGGTTAGAAAGTGGGCAGAAAAGGGATAGATTTTTCAAGCTATCTTAAGCAACTTTTATTTACAAGTGTATAATATTTATAAATAAATTTTACATTCTAGTAATCTACAATGCATTCTAGGTACGTTTTGTTAAAATATTTCACCGATGTTATAAAGGTAGGTACGGCTCATTACTACAGCATAAATAATAAAATGAAAAACCGAGAGCCTAATTATAAACAAGACATTATAAAATAAATTTTACACAGAACATAGGGTCCAAGAACTCAGAATACAACTGAAGTCCAAGATTAACAAATCATACAAAATGATTACATTTGGAGTTGGCCCTTAAGACACTGGTGATAAAGGCCATCTCCCATGGACCACTGCCATAATGTCATCCAATCAGAAGAGCCTCTTCCATAGGCTCCCTATTCAGAAAAGTGCCTCTATTCAGGGGTGCTCATCGCTAATGTTTATTCAGTTTAGAGTGCACTTTCTCCCTCTGTTCATTGCTTCTTCTCTGTGTTGTAATACCCCTTTCTGAATTAATCTGGCATTTATTCCTTCCCATCAGTGCTTCTTGTACCTCTGTATTTGCACTGACCTTCCATTTCCTGATTCAAAGTCTGTGCCATATAAATGTCCATTGACATCTCCTCAGTTGGCCTCTTATTCCACTGTCCATCAAAATGACACCCTAATTCATTTGAATTTTGCATTACAATGAATATTAATCTTGACAGGTCACCATGTGCTGAATTATCCAGTAACCTGTACAATTCTGTGCTTTTCTGCCAGTACTTAATTCCCACAAACCGGTCCCATTGCTGACTGGATTCCCTGCACAATCACCCAAAACTGAAGGCATAAAGGTGAGCAAAGAATGAAAACAGATAGGATAACATGGTTACACATTATCATGTATTCTCTCCATGTAGTTTCTCAGTTCGTGCGAGTCTCCTAAGCCCATGTCCTGGCAGACCCATTTAATATCTTCCTCATTACCCAAAAGGATTGAATTTGTAGCAGGGCACCCATCATCTGGTGGAATTGTAGTGAACGTTGTAAACTTTACCCGTTTTCGTTTTGTGGTGGGAGAATTCAAAGGTTCGTCCTTGCGGTCCTTCCCGTCACTGGAGTGCGCAGATCTATGTATCTGGCCCTGAATGTTTTTCTGGGATCCCCCATTAAGCAGATGATTGCTCTCCTCAAAACCTGCTGCCTTGTCTATGACCGTTGTGTGTTCACAGAGCTGCTGTGGGGATATATCAGCTGAATTCTCCAGCAGTTCAGTCTCATTACCTAACCAAACCCAGTCATGGGAATGATTCATGTTCCCCTGTGCTTCTGTGGGAATTCGCTTATGCCGGTACTTCAAAGCAAACATGACGCAGTTAATTAAGAAGACGAGGATAGCCAGGCAAAAAACACCCAGTAAAGCATACATTCCAATCTCCAAGTCAGTCAGACCTCTAGGAGCCTGGACCAGATCATTTTCCTCCATGCTCTCACCACCTGCACCAGTCCTAGTTAAATCATTTGAGGGGAAGTTGGCAGCATCTAGTGGGATGTTCTGGAGCTGACTGTTATCTTCTGTAAACTGATCTACTCCATTCACTTTCTTGTTCACAGAAGCTTTGGTTGTACTGCTCACTTTGCCTATGAAGTTTTCTTCACGATCTGAAGCAGCACTGCTGAAGTAGCGTCCATTCTGCCCTGCCCGGTCTTGATCTACATTCTTTTGCCTCCGGTCACTCGCGTGGTTCTCCATTTCTCCATCAGCACCATTGTCAGTACGGCCACTCTTCAGGTCTGCATCACTCTGGCCAAATTTTACCTGGACATTGCTACTTCCAACTGCCAGGGTGCTTTTTCGTTTCGATTTCTGGCAGACTTCACAGATTACCAGTTCAACTTTCACCAAATTCCCTTGACCCTCTCCCTCTGCAGTGATGACTGGCCACCGTAGCTGGAAGTCCTGATAGGTTGAGACGATGGCTTCCTCCCGTGAAGTAACAGTAAGTATAAAGTCCTTCGGGTCATAAATATCCAGTGGGGTCAAACTGTTATCACTGAACTGGATCCAACCACTGATAATCGCCTCCTAGAAGGGAATAAATAAAATTCAGCTTTGTTAACATTGCTTTCAGATTTTGGCCCTAAATTTCATTGGGCCATGTCTTTGGTGGCTCTACTGGGATCACAGTATTGATGCCCCCCAGCATTAGCTCCATTGACACCTTCTCACCGACAGTTAGGGATGGGCAATAAATTGCTCTTTCAGTGATATCATCCCCTAAATGGACAATCAAAACTTCAAAATATAAAACGCAGAATCAACTAATGGGTTTCATTGACTCAAATATATGACATTCCTAGTACTGAAGGCATCATAGGCTTCACTCAGGCCAGTGCTGATAGTGAAACATTCTGAGCAAATCTCATGCCGTGGACAAGATTAAATGGTAAGGGCAGGTTCCTCCATACCCCTCCCAGGTCCCATCCCATACAACCTGTGTATTAATGTCACACACTGTCTCAACCCCGCTTCAATTTTTCAGGCAATGGCCCTTTAATAGCATGAAGCGAGATTCCCATCTGTTTTCAGGAGAATGTCCCTCCTCATGGAGTTGCCTGAACAACTGGAGGTCAGCAACTGTGTGCCACACCCAGGATTGATGGTCCCTGCCAATACTGCAGAAGGAAAAGGAAGCAGAGATTCCTGACTGCAGTCATAGACATGTCTGAGCTCTCAGCAGGGCTGTGCCACGCCAGGCTCCAGTGAGGGCAGTAGGGAGGCATGGTAGTGTGAGGAGATTGGGGGGAGGGGCAGGGGGTAGTTGGGGGAAGGGCTTCAATTGCACATTGTGCGAGGGAAGGAAGCACCACTGTTCATTTTGATTGAACAGCAGTCCGGAGGGTTAAATATGACAGGTTACATGCTCGGTGCAGTTCTCTCCCACATCGCCTCCCCATTGAAATGGAGCAGTGAGGTCCTTAACTGGGTATTATTTGTCCACATGAGGGCCTCAATTGGACCACAGACAGGTAGCACATGTGACACTTCCCTTGCCATCCATTAAACTATGAAGGATATGTGGCCCAGTGCCAGCGGCACGACTCCCTTACTTATGAGTCCACCCACTTGTTTTCTTGCCCACAGTGGTCCCATGTCAGTAGTGAATTAATGTGTCATATACCGCAAAATACTGAAAGAGATGTTCAAATGCTTTTGAGGATGAAATGCAGCGAGACACGAAGTTGCCCTCCAACTCCCAGCAAAGACTGAGAACAGGACTATAGTAGCTAGACTCCAGAAACTGGACTGATAATTTATAGAATCATCATAGAATCCCTACAGTGTGGAAATAGGCCCTTCGGCCCAACTAGTCCACGCTGACCCTCAGAGCATCCCACCCAGATCCATCCCCTGTAACCCACCTAATCTACGCATCCCTGAACACTACGGGCAATGTAGCATGGCCAATCCGCCCAGACTGCACGTCTTTGGACAGAATATGCATTCAATTCTCATTATGGCTGTTTGAAATTCCAGGTGAAAAATAGTCATTAAAAATAGCTCTTGAAGCTCTTGTAACAATTGAACAATTCACTCATGTCCTTCGGAGATGCAAGCTGCCATCCCGGCATGGCGTGGCCAGTCTGTGATTTCCATTCCCCAGCAGCATGTCTGACCTAGGCTTTCAACAGCTGTTCAATCCATTACATCAAAGTGTTAGGCAGAAACACAGGAACTGAGCTAGACCACCTGCTCGGTTGAAACCTTGGCATTGATTCACAATACCACAAGTGCATACTCAACACGACTGGGGTTGAGTACTCCTCAATAATGTGTGGAGATCGATGTCATGGGTGGGTGGGAATTCCCATGGACCGGACTCCATGGAGTTTCATGGCTTCCAGTAAAAAGGAGACCTCCTGCACATAGTCACCACCCACACTGCCTCAAGTGATGCATTATTATTTCCATATTTTGAACACTACCTGGAAGCAGCACTGACAGTAGCTCAGTGGATGGGGGTAATAATGTTCATTATTAAGAGATGCTCAGTAGCATTCCCAGCACAGCTGGTCTAGTTATGAGGGATTTGGTCATCAGGCTGGGTTTGTAATAGACTGTGGGAGAAAGAAATTGAAGAAATAATTACAGTGAGTGGTATAGTTAGGAAAAGATCTAGTAGCTCAAGACCTCCATGAGATATTGTGCACCATCTATAGCAGTGGTTCTCCTGGTGAGGTTTGCGGACACAGGAATCTATAGAGATTTTACAGGGAGATCTGCAAAATAGTCTCTCCAGCAGACATGAAAGAGAGAAAAGCACAGGGATGGGATGACAGAGAGAGAAAAGGATAAGGAAGCCACTTTGTATAAACTAATTCACAAGTAGCTGACAAGTTGTCTACCTCTGAAGCTCCCAAAATAATCCGGGCTTTCTTCACAGTGACAGGTGCTCCAGTTGCCATTGTTTTCAGTCATGAGGCTCCTATTTGCTCTCAGCAGAAGTGGTGGGAAGGTGGGACACCATTTGCTGATGTGATACTACAGTGAATTCAATTTGGTCTCATGCTGTGAGCAAATGCCATTACATTATGCTGCCTGGTCTGCTGAGTATTTCAACATTTTCTGCCTATACCAATCTCCTGCTTGTTTGACATTTGCAGTCATGGAGCAGTTGCCATTTTAATTTAAAAACTGTATTATGTTGAAAAAGAAGTGTATTCATTGAATAAGATACCAGAAAAGAAACTGGGCTGGGTTTCCACAGGTCAGTATAGTATTTCTGAGAATGTCAATTATAACAGAATTTTTTTTATTATGGGAAGTTGTTGTTTGAAATCAGAACATTAATATATTTTAGTCTCTAAATGGAGTATGAGTGCTGTTAGTACTGCTTTGGCCAATAGCTATTGGCTTTGGATGGGATTTGTCAATTGACTAGGTTGTATCCCACACATCAAGACAAACGTTTAACCACTTTTAAAGCCATGCAGTTTATCATATGCATAAGAACATTAGCAGAGTTTATTACTGGTTTGTTCAGTGGATCTCATCATTGTCTACATCAGTGAAATTATGCTCAAATTGTCACTCTAAATAATTACCTTTTTCCAGAAAAGCATTGCTAAAGTGCTTTCTACTTAGAATTATAATTTAGATAAGGGTCCGTGATTAGCAATCCATTTGGAAAGAGGTCCTTCAATCAAAAAGTTTGAGAACCACTGATCTATAGCAACAGGACTGCATACCTCCCCAGTCTGTAGTCTTAGGCTTTGCATATCTCTTTTTTGGTGTGAATTTGACCTGGCACTTATCTGTTCAAGTTCAGATGTTGTTCTCCTGCATGCAAGGAGCGATGAGTTTCATGATCTGAGGAATTGTGAGTGGGGGGCAACACCCCTACTCTGACTTTGGGGTAGGGTAAAGTACTTCACGGATCAAAAAGGCAACTTGTCACCACTTTTTCGAGGGTAAGCTAGGATAGGCAACAAAAACTAGCTTTGCCAAAAATGTTCACCTCCTATGAATGATCAATTAAGAAGATTTCTCAATTAAAGGCGGTGAAGAATTTGTAATGTGGAACAGATTGCCAGGACTGCTCTTTTCCAGAAGCTAGTTAGTGGAAGACAGAACTGGAATCTAATCTTTCGACATATATAAGCCTTTATTCAGACAGGCACATGTTGGAAACATGTATCTCTTAACTCAATAACTATAGTTTCATAATGCTACTAAAGTAATCTTTTTTATAAGCCCCTTACTATTAAGTACCCAATCTGAAAGGTAAACAAAATGATCTTTTTTTTATACATGGAATCATCAGTAACCATCAATTAATATATAATTAACAAGGAGCAGTGAGATTGAAATTGAAGTGCTAACCTGATGCAGCTACAATATGGGGCTACCTGCAGACTATGTACTAAAAGCAGCAAATTGTAGACATTCTCAAATAACAAATCACAGCCGATGGATTTGGTCAACGCTCTGCAACCCTCCCAAATACAGGTATCTATCCAACAATGCAGAAAATTGCCCAAGTACATTATGATCACCAACATCACAACAAATCCAATCTAGAATACTACCAACCTATCAGGAGACTTGCAATCATTATCAAAGTGAAGAAGTTGTTAGTAATACTGTTATCAAGTGCACCTACTCAGAAATGCTTTGTTTCGGTTCCTAAGACAATTCATTCCAAACCTTATAGAATCAGTGTCCAATATGGAAACAAAACCTGAATGCCAGAAGGAAGAGTGACTGCTTCAGAAATTAAGGCAGCATTTGTCTGAGTGCGGCATCAAGGAGCCCAGTTAAAACCTCTCCACTGGCTAGAGTGATATGTGGGACAAGCAAGGTACTTACGCTTCTGGAAGTCAGCCTTCTCAGTTCCAGTTCATTGCTGCAGAACTACAGTAACAATGAACAGGCAACTATCCTCAGGTACTTTACCCAACTCCAAAGACAGAGTAGGGCTGTTGACCTCCATTCACAATTCCTCAGATCATGAAACTCTCCACTCCTTGCATGCAGGAGAACAACATCTGAACTTGAACAGATAAAGGCCAGGTCAAATTCACACCAAAAGAATGCTGGACAATGGTGATCTCCAAGAAGGCAAACTTAACTGTGTCCTCATGACAACATCGCTGCCTAATTCCCTACCATCTACAAAACCAGAATCTCAATGGGAATTGCCACATAAAAACGGTTGTGCTGGAGCAAGTCAGAAATGGGCATTTCAGCAGTCAGCAGCCCACTTCCTGACTGCCCACTGACTCTCCACCATGTACTAGATATGAGTCCAGAATGTGATGAAATGCACTGAACTTGCTGGGAATGATGTGCATGCTGACAAAAATAATTAACTCCCTCTCTTTGTGATATGCTTCAAATCTCTATGGGTTTGCTGTGAGGATTTCTTTAATCTCATTAAAGGTATATTGAACTAATGCTGGGTGAGACAAGAACTGTGGATGCTGAAGATCTGAAACAAAAATAGGAATTACTGAAATAACTCAGTTGGTCTGGCAGGATCTATGGAAAGAAAGAAGAATTAATGTTTTGGGTTCAGTGCCCCTTCTTCAGAGCTGATAAGACAAACCTCTATTTAGTATCGCTAAATGACTTTATCTCACAGTATAGTAAAAATGCATTCAGGATTTGATCAGAATCCCTCAGTTCGATGTGTACATTTCCAACTTGCATAATTGGTAATTGATATAAAAGGGTATCGATGCTTTTCCACATTGATGGGCCATTTGACTTGACTTAAAGAGAACATCTTCTCTGTGTCTTGTTGTCTAGCCGAGGGAGAGCTTCCTTTCTTTTCCTCATGCCTCCTTGCAGCATTATTTCTGTCTTCTGATATTAATGCAGCTGTGTTCTGCTTTTATTTTTAAAAGAAGACGCTTGCTCTGTCGAACAGATTGCCCCTTTTCATCTTTGGCAGGCTGAGAGAAATCAGAGCTTTCTGTCAGAGCAATGACAGGTGACTTTGTGAATATCTAAGCAAGCTAATGAACCACTTATTGACTTAGAATTTACTGGTAATTTAATTGTGAGGTAGAAGTGAAAGCATTATTGTATATTTAATACTCTTAAAGGTACAAGGGAAAATCTGGAGCTTGTGATCAACCAGACATTGGACATCAAAAAGCTGGACTGGACTGATGAAAGAATCCTATAATGAGCTACTTTACTTTTCAAATGGGCTTTCACTATGAAAACGTTTAACATTGAAATGGTCATTATCACATGACACACCATGTAAGTTCATCTTTTTGCTTGACTGAGTAAACTGATTTGATATATTGGCTTGTTGTAGGTTTTGAATTGGAATAAAGTTAATGCCAAATTCATTTCAGTTTGAGAAGCTTTAGAAAGTATTCTTCCTTGTCCTCAAATGATGTGTTGATGAATTTCTCAGTGTCCAGCAATTACCATGCTGATTTCATCAGTAATATCATACATTGAGTTGCTGTAATGGATACAGATTTTACAAGGAGCAGCAGCTGCCTTCAAGTAATGGCTGGGATTTAAGGCTTGGTGTTAGGGTAGGTGGCTTCAGCAATGCCTAACTCCCCCTCCCCAGTAGGGAAATTCACCAAATCGAACACAATTTGGGCACTTAAATGCTGTTCAGTAAATTTCTTGTCTAATTGAACCCTTGTCCCTTTGTCACTGAAGTCCTAGCCCTTGCGAGGCTGTAAGTCAAGCAGAGGCAAGCAGTGTCAGAAGCTGAAGAATGTCACTGGAGGCCCAAGTTATACAGCCATGGAGAGCCAGTGGGCTGGCTTTCAACAGGCAGATCCACTCCCCTATTTCTGCACTGATTACTCCCTGATGGGGGACTAATGAAAGCACCTTACCCCAAACCTGGCAGGCAGGTTGTCTGGATTTCCCTGTTGGGAAAGCAGTCACTTTTCTGGCTGGCAGCAAAGGCAGGTAATTGAACTGGTTGAGACCATTCATTTACCTGTTAAGGGTCTTAATTGGTGGCTGATTGCAAAGGTCACTGGTTAACTTTCACAAGCAGAAGTTATTTGTTTAGGCGTTAAGGAGAGAATGACTGTCTCTCCGGGACCTACGTGCCCAATTGTTTTCCCCTGCCACTGCCTTCAGGGTCCCAATAATCCTGAGGCCAGAGGATGATTTATATGTTTTTGATTTTGATTTACATGTTGGTGTGTCATGTTACACAAAAAGGTTTAGAACAACACATTTTCTTACAAGAATGTTGGTGAATAATAGTCATTCCCGAGTGATCTCAGCAGTCAACAACTCAAGGTTGATAATTCGCAGCTTTGAATTAACAGGATACGAATGGTAATTAAAAGATCCAACTCATGGTGCTCAGTGCGAGATGACTCACTCCAGAAAAACATCCAGTGCAACATTCAGATTTTATGAGAAACAATTTCTGTTTCCCGTTATCTTGTCCATCTGCTGTTTGTTTTCACACGCCAGAGAAGACAGAGGTTCTGAAATTCTGCAAACCCTCTCCAAATTCCCTGGAATAATCTCAGCAGTGAATTGGTGGAGTCTCCCAGAGAGGTAGCATTAATGACTATATCTCTGAATCATCCATTCATCCCTTAGCAACCTCATAGAGGGAAAAGTCACGAGAATCTGTGTAATATTTCCAGGTTATTGATTCAAAGTACTCAAAGTAAATTTTAAATACTCCTTTTTCGAAATCTACTACGTGAAATCTTGGTTAAAAATGTGTCAGGACAATTGAGAAGAGAACATATTTTGCAGTGTAGAGCGATTTGTAGCAAGAGTGAAATAGGGCCACAAGATGATGTGCTCTGTTAAAATAATGGGATTGGGAAATTGCAGTCAAGAGAAAGAAGTTTATTGTAGATTTTCCTATTTTGGGGCTTAACATGTATATTTGTGGGGCTAATTTTGGATCTCAAAGTGCTGCAACTAAACTTGCCCAGCTGAATGGCAGGCACCTACGTGGAATGCAGATGCTTAAGGATGACTGATTCACATTTGTACCATGCAGGGTTCTAACATCAGTTTCATGACCCTAATGACTAATGTGCAGAATTTGTATTAAGCAAGTTGACCTAGATCTTGAGTAACTGTTGTCAGTTGATCAGAAAAAGTTTTGAAAGCTTTCCTCCTGGCTCCATAAAATTTGGCTACTGCTTTTCCCTCAGTTTTACTTCTTCCTGCACCAGATGATATGCGAAGGTATGAACCAGTCCAGCAAAGTTCTCCTGATGGGTACAAGACTGTTGACATAGCATGGTACTGAAGTTGTCAAAATTGGATAGCGTGATAGAATTGTGGAGCAGAATTGACGTGGGGCAGTAGAACTGAAAACCATAGGAGGTTTAAACAAAGGGAGGAAGAATTAATTCCATACCAGAGAAGAGACAGTGATTACAGCTGGGAATGGAAAGTTTGGCGGACCACTGCTCAAAGCATGACTGTTATATAACAAATTGCAGAACTTCCCAACAGCAGCAGCAGGTGGGATTTGGGAAGGTAGAGAGGCAAGTGCTTTAAGTTGTCAAATTACCAGCTGTCAAAGCCAAAATCAAGATACAGCCAATTCTGAAAACAGAATCGATACAGATTGGCACTTCGCATTAATAATTTCATTTTACCAGTTTGAAAGGTTACAGATGATTGGGCATGGGAATGAGAATGGGAGATGGAAGGAGAGATATCTGGAAATGCTTGATGCAAATATTAATTTGCCATTTACTGAGTCTAACATTCCAAGGATTTTTTAAAAAAAAATCACTATTCCATGGTTAAATGTGATCCATATTATACTTAGTCTTCTCCTGTTCCCACATTAAAAGAGCTGCTTGTAGGTATTTGCACAACAGTGGCTCTACCTTGCAGTTGTAATACTTATCTTAAAACTAGTGATTTCTTCACCCTTCAGTTGTTCTACCTGAATTCTGAATAGTCAAATGCTGCAGGGAGAAGTTCAACGTAAACTTTGGAGGAAAGGACAAAGATAATCCTTCGACATTTTGAGTTATTTTGCTGCAGGACCTGGCAACATTGACCAAACTCAGTAAATATTATTCCTTTTCCTTTTAAAACTTACAAGAACATAAGAAATAGGAGGAGGAGTATGCCATTCAACCACTCAATCCGATCTTCCCCATTTTGGAACTTCTGTCTTCTGCCTGTTCTCACATTTCTCAACTTGCTATCTCAAAAATCTACTCCTTCAGTAGTCTAACCTCCAAAACTTGTTGGGGTAGAGTGGCATCTCAGTTTTAAATGAGCACCCGTTATTATGTAACTATGTCCCCTAGTTTGAGATACCCCCACTAGTAGGATCATGTCCCAACATTGATCTTGTCAAATTCTCTTAGAATCTTCTCGTATGTCTCAGTAAAATCACCTCCATTCTTCTAAACTCTAATGAATAAAGGCCAAACTTATTTCGCTGTTCTTGATAAGTCAATCACTTCAGCGCAGGGAAAATGAAGGAGCCTGAACTGTTTATAGCCGTAGCATTTAAGCAGTTAAGTGTTCTCCACGACGGTAGACAAATTCTGTCAGAATACCTTAACTGAAGTGTAGAAAACAAAAGGAGCCATTCTGCTGCTCCTCACTTGGCTGGACCAAGTTCCATGCTTTCTTGGAAGAGAAAATGGATCTTCCACCGAACACTCAGAAAACATTGATGCCCTTCCAATTAGTTCCCTCAACAAAACACTGCATCCTATTGATTATTTTCAAGGTACGATCCTTGCAGATGTTGATCATTATTTATATTTTCAGCAGCTTCCCTCAGTGAAGGCAGTCATAGGCAATAAAATCAATTGTTGCCCCCAATGAGGAATATTTGAATTAATGCACTAAGTTGTCTGAAAGGCTCATATCTCCAAGGGGCAAATCAGCCTGCTTAACTTACTTCCTTCATTGATATTATTGCCAGGTTTAGAGGCAAACTACATCAAAAACTACTCCATATCCTTGAAGTATTTAAGAATTCAAGTTCCCAACTGAGACACAAGTCAAAAAACTCTCTATCTTTGACTGCTGGACCTTCAAAGCAAACTCATGCTGGTCAAAGTTCTTATGTGCATTGAGTTGTACTCTGACCAAATATTCTGCACAAACAAGCCAAAAACAGTAAAAGATTAGTAGACATTTATCTTATTGATAGGATTGATTAATATCCATTATTAAAAAAAGGTGGAAGACAGTGAGGCCAGGAAATTAGAAACCTATTAGTCAAACATCTGTTGCGAGGAAGTTATTGAAATTTTAAATTAAGGACAGATGACTGAACACTTAAAGAAATTTGAGCTAATTAGAGAGAGCCAACATGGATTTATAAAGGGCAGATCATGCCTAAAAATATAATTTTAGTTTTGAGGAAGGAGCAATCTGGGAAATGTTTGGACACATTGAATGGCGTGGAAGGTGAAAAATGAGAAACAATTAGAATAATCAAGACTGAAGTTTAACGGTATTGTGTTAAGCCTTTTGAGGTTTAAATTAGGGTTCAGAGAGAAGAGTCTCTCTGTTGGTGTGGGGGTCTAAGATACGAAGCATTATCTTAAAAGCAGAGCCTCACCATTTTGGTCAGGCGTTGACAAACAATTCTTCATATAAAGGATGTTTGAAGTGTGGAGATCTCTCTCTCTCACACACACAAAAATCGATGCAGCTCCATTAATCAATTCAACTCTGAGATCAATGGATTTTGGTAGCAAAGTGAATCAAGAGATAGGAAGCCAAGATAGATATACACAGAGAGTGGTGGGTGCCTGGAACGTGTTGCGAGCGGAGGTAGTAGACGCAGACACGTTAGCGTCTTTTAAGATATGTTTGGACAGGTACATGGATGGGCAGGGAGCAAATGAACACGGACCGTTAGAAAGTAGATGACTGGTTAGACAGAGGATCTTGATCGGTGCAGGCTTGGAGAGCAGAAGGGCCTGTTCCTGTGCTGTAGGTTTCTTTGTTCTTTGTTCTTTGAATGGAGCTGGATTCAGATCATTCATGATCCCACTGACTCATGGAGAAACGGCTTACTCCTATCCTTATGAATGTCTGTCTCAAATCAAGAACCCTGTAATGTTTACTGTGTTTTCAAGTCCAGTAGGGTAATATAGAATTGTTCCAGCAGAAAACTATTTGTACCACATGTTCCCCCATTTAAGTTTCTTGCCCAACAACGATCCTACTGTAAGAATGGTAGGACTACTTGATTTGATGCAAGTTTGTTCTTTAATTTTCAACCAAACCATCTGGAAAGCCAAGAGTTCAAGCTTTGTAATTTGATCAGAACTGTTTTAGTGTAAACTAAGTCCTATGCAGGCTGCTTCCATTATTATTAGCACAAGTGTGATTATTTTTCTCATTGTTGAATTCAACTGGCAGTTTTAACATTATCGGTTTGCTAAAAGTGTGTTTGGATGCTTTCAAAGTGTCCAGGAGAATGTGATACACAGCTTATGTGTGTTTGTTGGTCCGTAACACTTCAGGAAAGAGACAATGTTCATCTTGTGCAAGGGGCTCCATTCGTGCCATACATATCATGACATGTTTCTGTTCATATGAGACCCAGGCCCACTTCTGTCTACTTCCTCTGGGCCTTGAACAATGGGTTCAAGAAGCCAAGAAAGAACATGAACAGCAGCTTAGCATGTCATTTCCCTTATCCACATTTACGAACAAGTGCATTTGAGGCAACTCTGGTGGAAAAGATTTTTGTGACTCTCCACTACCTGAGTGATTGGATATTTTAAACAGGTTGAAAATTCCTCAGGGCTCAGACTCTAGCTGGTGTCAACCTATCAGAGAGTCATTTAATAACAAAGTAAAGGTGAGATTGTTCTATTTCAGCACAGTTACAGAACTGATTTCCATAGAGATCACTGATAAAATTCACACACTGCAATGTATAAATAAATCGAGAGAAAATTATATAAACAAGATATTGTTTTTAACTAGGAAACAGACCAGAATGTTCAAGCCTGAATGGTGTTTTGCTTTTAGCACGGGGTGATATTTATTTTCAAAGACCATGCTTTTTCTACCAGAAAATGTCGACCTATAACAATTTTTCAAAGCATTTAATACTATTACACAAAAATTAATTTACTTGAAAAATGTGTGGCTGTAACTTTTTCAAATCTCCACAGTTCATAGCATTAGTTCAGTTTATTGACAGCACTCTCACTTCTGTTTTAGAAGGATCTGGATTTGAGCATCAAAAACGTCAGGGTATAATTCACACTGGTATGTTGAAGCATTCCAGTGGTGTGCTCTTTTCAGTAATGACTGCACTTCAGGTAAGTTATTGACTGTGAACTCTCTTGGTACATGCTGAAGATACAAACGCACTGGGTTGAATTTTACCAGCAATTGATGAAATGACAATTTTGCTGGGTTTCATGGAGGGTTTCCCTCTGTGAGTCCTAGTGAATTTTCTCACACTATAATCCCAGACTAGCATCAGCACCTCTGCACCACACCCCATGATGCCCCTCTTGTATTCCCCCTTTCACGTAGTTGGGAGTACTGACCACTGCTATAACCTCCTGGGACTCCTGGCATGGTCAGCCATGCACCTGGTCAAAGGCTGACAGTCTGCAGCTGCCTGCATGATTCTTTTGAACTGCATGAGATGGGTAGAAATTCCCAACTCCTCATGCCAGACCCCCACCCCCACAATGCACCCTTTTGCTCACAGGAATCTAAAGGTCCTTCTAGATTAGGGAGATGGCCGTGCATGCTGCCCATGAAGCACACCCATGAGAAACTGATGACTGATGAAGGTCCAGAGGAGCAAATGGTGAGCTGGAGTCTCCAGGTTACCCCTCTCAATTTCATGTTGGGAATCGTCATCATGTAGTCTCCATATGGCTGGTGGGAAAATGAGAAACTGGTTATCAATGATCACATAATTTTGAGGATGTTACTGCTTGCAAACAGACCTCCCACCACTGACTAGCCAACATCTCATCACGCCATTCAGCACTTGGTTGGAAAATGGAACTTCCTCCTCTCAACATCAAGAAGTTCCTCCCTAGTTATCTCATGCAATTCTCCCAACTTGCCTGCCATGGCCCATGCCATTCAGGGACTGGGAAGATTACAGCCCATGTTAAAATAAAGATTATTTCCTTCATACTGGAAATGTGAAAGTTCAAAAGCCATATCAAAATATTAAATATCAACAAGTGTAAATTTGTGTCAATTGCAAGTGTTACCTAGCAACATAGATGACAGGAGAGGGGGAGACCATTCGGCCCTTTGAGCATTCTCGTCATTCATCGCGATCATGGCTGATAGTCCAACTCAATAGCCTAATCCTGCTTTCTCACCATAACTTTGATCCCATTGACCCCAAGTGCTATATCTAGCTGTATGTTGAATACATTCAATGTTTTGGCATCAACTACTTCCTGTGGTAATGAACTCCACAGGCTCACTGTTCTTTGGGTGATGAAATGTCTCCTCATCTCCGTCCTAAATCGTCAATCCCGAATCCTCAGACTGTGACCCCTGGGTCTGGACACATCCACCATCAAGAACATCCTCTCTGCATGTACCTTGCCTAGGCCTGTTAGAATTGTATCAGTGTCTATGAGATTTCCCCTCACTTGTCCGAACTCTAGCAGAAACAATCCTAACCTTGTCAATCCCTCCTCTTACGTCAGACCCCACCATCCCATTCTGGCCTGGTAAACCTTCGCTGCACTCCCTCAAATGCAAGAGCATGTGTCCTCAGAAAAAGGAGTCCAAACTGCACACAATATTCTGGGTGTGGCCTCACCAAGTCCCTGTATAACTGCAACAATACATCCCTGCTCCTGTACTCAAAACCTTCTGCACCTGCGTGCTTTAACTTCGGCGACTGGTGCACAAAACACCCAGCTCCTGCTGCACACTCCACTCTCACAATTTATAGCCATTCAGGTAGTAATCTGCCTTCTTGTTTTTGCTTCCAAAGTGAATAACCTCACATTTATCCAAACTGTACTGCATCTGCCATTGATTTGTCCTCTCACCCAACCTGTTGAGATTATGTTGAAGGATCTCTGCATCCTCGTCACAGTTCACCCACCCACCCAACCTGGTATCATCTGCAAACTTTCAGATATTTCATTTTTTCATTATTTTATCCAATCCCTGTGGCACCCCACTAGTTACTGCCTGCCAATTTGAAAAGGACTCATTTATAACCTACTCCTTGTTTCCTCTCTGCCAACTAGTTTTCTATCCATCTCAATACACTTCCCTAATCCCACGCACTTTTATCTTGCACAATAATCTCTTATGCGGGACTTTATCAAATGCCTTCTGAAAGTCCAGATACACCACATTGACAAGTTTCCCCATGTTAACTCTACTAGTTACATCTTCATAGAATTCCAGATTTGTCAAGCCTGATTTCCCCTTTATAAATCCATACTGACTCTGTCTGATCCTGCCACTGCTTTCTAAATGCTCCATTATAATGTCCTTGAAAATAGATTTGAGAATTTTTTCCACTAACATTGTTAAGCTAACTAGTCTATAATTCTCTGTTTTCTGTCTACCTTCCTTTTTGAATATTGGAGTGACATTAGCGACCCTCTGATCTGCAGGGACTGTTCCAAAATGTACAGAATTCTGAAAGCAGTTTTAAGGCTCAAATATTTTGTCTAAATTTCAAAACAAAGCCTTGAGCCTATTGAATTTCAGGTTTCAATCACATGCAATTGACTCAATCCAATTTAATTTCTTCGGAGTTGTTTTGCAGCATGGAACTTGAGTACTGCTGACAAAAGACAGTTTTGATTAAAGATTTTCATCTAGCACACAATTAATAAAGACACTAATAAAGAGGAAATAATATTTATACGGCATGAACGAAAAGTGCTGATTGGTCGGCAAGTGGACTCCGATTGGTAGAGATGCTGCTGAGGAAAATGCTCCAATTAGATGATGACTGATGACTAACTGCCAATTTAAAAAAAATAAAGCTGATTGATCAATTAGCATTGCACTGACAAATGAAACCAGCAATGGGGTGTGACCTGTCTTGTTGAGTTGAAACAAGCGCAGTGTGCATGCACGTTCTTTCTGTCCACAAAGAACAGAGCTCTGTACATTAGCACATGCAGCTTCCAGCACGTGCAGGTTTTCCACACTGTCAGCCTGACTGACAATCCTAAATTGGTAATCTTCAAGCCTTCATGATTAGTTAGCCAATGTTATTGAATTCAGAATCAGTTGAATGTTGGGCTCAATATTTTGAGTTTTGCAAGCATGCACTTAAACGGCTGGAGAATTAACAATGGGAACAAAAAAATGGCACTGCCTTTCAAAAAGTATTTTGCATCTATCTTCACAGTAGAAGAGATGAGAAGCATCCCAAGAACAGTAAAAAAAATCAAGCAGCAAAAGTAAATGAAAAACTTAAAACAATCACAATAACAGAGAAAAAATACTGGGAAACTAATGAGACTAAAAGCCACTTAAGATCCGTGCACCTGATGGCTTGAACGCAAGCGCCATAAAGGTATAGCTGCAGAGATAGCAGATGTATGGCTTGTAATCTGAAAGTGTAACTATTCAAGGAAGGAAGGAGGCAGAGAGCAGAAACTACAGACCAGACACTCTAATTTGTTCACTTGGAAAATACTAGATTTCATTTTATAGAGGTAGACCATAGAATCCTCACAGTGTGGAAACAGGCCATTTGGCCCAACAATCTATACCGACCCCCCAAAGAGCATCCCACCCAGACCCATTCCCCAATCCTATAACCCTGCATCTCCCATGGCGAATGCACCTATCCTAAACATTCCTGAACACTACGGGTAATGTAGCATGGCTAATCTACCTAACGTGCACATCTTTGGACTGTGGGAGGAAGCTGGAGCACCTGGAGGAAATCCATGCAGACACGGGGAGAATGTGCAAATCCCACATAAGCAGTTGCCTGAGGGTGGAATTGAACCAAAGTCCCTGGCGCTGTGAGGCAGCAGTGCTAACCACTTAGCCACCGTACAGGTAGGAATAGAATATTTAGAAAGTCTCAATACAATTTGACAGAGTTAACATGGGTGTACGGAAGGGAAATTGTGTTTTGCAAACTTGTTAGAACACTTTGATGGGTATAGCAAGTAGAATGGATGCAGAGAATCCAGTGGATATCACTTATTTGAATTTCCAAAAGGGATTCATAGATTCCAAACAATCCCATTTGTTGTAAAACATTTTCTTCTCTACTACAGTGCCATTTTTCAATTCGACAGCCCAGCCAGTCTCTGAATGAGATTGCCAATTTAGTGTCAATTAGTGACAAAGTGAATGGTTTTGCACTGTAAGTGAAAGGTGGCAAATGTGATGGGAATTAAATCTAATGACACCTGTCAACATGTCAAGAACATTGACTTTTTGGTGCAGTGGATAACTGGTAAATAAGACAATCAGGACACAGTCAATGACAATTGAGTTTGAAGGTGGCAACAGAATTGCTATGTGTAGAAACAAAATACTGCTTTTGCTGTGACAGACTTCCCTGCATTAGTTATTAGCCAGTTTACTGACAGCAATAGAAAAGCATTAGGTTCACATTCAGTTCCAGCATACTACAACTTAAATTGACCCCATTCTTCAAATAGATTTCTGAGCAGATCTACGTTCTGCATTTTTAGATTGTGGATTTGATAGAAAGTGGTAGCAAACTGGAAGACAGTCCTCATTTTGGGGGACTAATTGCAGGCATGATTTCTGCCTAAATTCTCAATATTCAGCTTGAGGTTTATTCTGAGAGAATAACTGATTCCTGGTCAGTGTTTCTATGTGGAGAGGGAGCCTACTGTGTGAGTGTGGAAAATCTGGTGGTGCCAGACTAGGGAGGTGTCAGCTGCACAGGCAAAACCGTGGAGGACCACAAATGGGATGAAACATCCCTTAGATAATATCCCTTAGGAAGCCTCCTGCTGAAAGTCTAAACTGAGAGACTGTGGCCTTCAGTGGGTCAGTCCCTGTGTTTGACTGGAAGGAGATACGGTTGTATTAAGGTCCTTGCCCTCCAGGGGAAAACTTGGATTCTTTGCTGCCTTCTTGATTGGCTTGGTAAGACCAAAAGGTCATAAACTAAAGGAACAAAATTAGGTCATTTCGCCCAATGGGTCTGCTCTGCCATTCAATTATGGCTGATATGTTTCTTAACCCCATTCTTCTGCCTTCTCCCCATAACATTTGATCCCCTTACTAATCAAGAACCTGTTTGTCTCTGACTTAATTATGCTCAATGATTTGGCCTCCACAGGCCTCTGCAGCAATGAGTTCCACAGATTCACCACCGTCCGACCGACGAAATCCCTCCGATCAATTCTAAAAGGTCGTCCCTTCATCTGAGGCTGTGCCCTTGGGTCCCAGACTCTCCTGTTAGTGGAAACATCTCCAAGCACACACTATCCAAGTTTCTCTGTATCCTGTAAGTTTCAGTCAGATCCCCCCTAACCCTTCTAACATGCATCAAGTACAGATCCAGAGTCTCAACTGCTCCTCATTTGACAAGTCCCTCATCCCCAGAATAATTCTTTTAAACCTCCTCTGGGCTCACTCAAAAGACCAGCTCATTCTTTGTTCGATACGAGGCCAAAAACTGTTCACAATATTTCAAATGTGGTCTGACCAGAGTCTTATACAGCCTCAGCAGTACATCTCTGCTGTTGTATTCTAGACCTCTCAAAATGCATGCTAACATTGCATTTGCCTTCCTAACTGGCAACTGAACCTGCACGTTAACCTTAAGAGAATCTTGAACTCGTACTCCAAAGTCCCTATGTGTTTCAGATTTCTAAAACCTTTCCCCCATTAGAAAATAGTCTCTATTCTGTCTTTTCTGTAGCACTCCCCAAGGCCTTCCAATAACTGTATAAGTCCTGCCCTTGTTTGTTTTACCAAAATGCAAAACCTTGCTGATGGGGTAATAATTGGCCAGGTTGGACTTGTTCTTCTTTTTTAGCTCAGAACATACCTTGCAATTTTCCATGTTGCCAAATAGATGCTAGTGTTTCAGCTGTACTGGAACAGCTTGGTAGGAGTGTAGCTAGTTCTGGAGCACTGGAATGTTGTCAGGGCTCATATGCTTTGTAATATGTAGTACCTCCAACTGTTTCATAATATTATGTGGAGTGCATTGAATTAGTTAAATATTGGCTAAAATCTGAAAGAACCTTGGATGCTGCAAATCAGGAACAGAAACAAAGTCGATGGAAGAGTTCTGAGGAAGGCTCACCAAACCCAAAACGTTAACTCTGTTTTTTCCTTCACAGATGCTGCCAGGCCTGTTGGGCTTTTCAGGCAACTTTGTTTTTGTTGTTGTTGCAGTTAAATATTGGCATCTGGGATGCTGGGGACCTCTAGGAGAAGCAATGATGGATCATCTACTTGGCACCTCTGGCAGAATGATGTGAATGCTTCAGCCTTGTTTTTTACAATGATGTGCCGGGCTCCTGAAGCATTGAGGATGGGGCTATTTGTGGAATTGGCACCTCCGGTTCATTGTTAAGTGTTCACCACGATTCAAAACAGGAGTGGCAGGACTGCAGAGCTCAGATCTGATCCCTTACTTATGAGGTCACTTAGCATTGTCCACTGCATGTTCCTGCTGTTTGGTTTACAAATAGTCCTGTGTTGTAGCTTCACAAGATTGACACCGCATGCTATCGTGCCCTCTTCATTGAACCAAGCTTGTCCTTCTGGCTTTAATGCTGATGGTAGAGTGGGAGATATGACAGGTCCCGAAGTTACAGGCATGTTTGAATGTTATTTTGCTGCTGCTTATAGCTCTTGGCACTTTATGGATGCCCAGTCTTGAATTACTAGATCCGATCGAATTCTAACCAATTTAGCTGGTGATAAATGCCACACCAGATAATAGAGGGTATCTTCAATGTGAAGTTGGGACTTTGATGACACAAGGACTGTGCTGTAGTCACAAATACCAATATTGTTGTAAATGGATACCTCTGCAAAATGGTAAGGACATGATCAATTATTTTTTTTCTCTTGTTGGTTCCCTTACTCTCTGTCACAGACTGAGGCTCGCAGCTATGCATTTTTTTTAGGGCTCAACCAGTATGGTCAGTTGTGGTGGTAGCACATCATCCTTGGTAGAGTTACACATTGAAATCCCCCATCCAGAGTACATTCTGTGCCTTTTCCACCCTCAGTACCTCCTTCAAGTGGCACGCAACTTGTAGGGCTTATGATCCATCAGCCAAGGGGTGGGTAAGAGTAGGTAGTAATCAGTAGCAGGTTTTCTTGGCCAAGGGTTGTCCTGGGTGGGATGTTCTTCAAAGGGTCAGTGTGGACTCGATAGGCCAAATGACTGCTTCCGTACTGTGGGGTTCTATGATAGTTCATGGGATCTACAGACAATGCAGGTAAGTCCCTGACCCTCCTTTCTGACTGTATACCATAGTGTTACCACCTCAGATGGTCCATCCTGCCCAGGGATGATGATGGTGGTGTCTAGGACATTACCTGCAAGGTATAATTCCATGAGTATGCTTATGTCAGGTTATTGCTTCACTAGTTTGTGGGAAAGCTCACCAGAGATTAATAATGGGGGGAGGTTTTAAATGGTCAGCAGAGCTGCCTTAGCTGTTGTCGTTCTAGTGCCTAGGTCAATGCCAAATGATCCATCTGGTTTAATTCCGTTGTTTAGACTTTGTAGCAGCTTGACACAACTGCTTACTAGGTCATTTCAGAGACCACTCAGGAGTCAACAACATTGCTGTGGATTTGGTGTCAGAGGCAGGTCAAATCAAGTATGAACAGGAGATTTCCTTCCTTGAAAGTCATTAGTGAACCAGTTGAGTTTTTATGGCAATCAACAATGGCCATTAGACGAGCTACTAATTCAGACTTATTTTTTAAAAATGTCACCTTCTGCCAATTTTAGCATGGGGCTCTGGGTTAATTGTCCAGTCATATAATCACCACGTTATCTCCCCTTAAGTTCAAAGGCAACTAGAGATGGCCAACAATTGCTGCCTGGCGAGGCTAATATCCATGAGGGGAGAAATTAGAAAGAAAGTCATAGCAATAGCCTCAATAAATCAAACGGAAAACAATCCAGGAATAGCTGATGATCCCTTTAAATAGAGCTGATGACAAGGCAGGGACAGAGTTCCTTTCTGCAACTTATGTTCCATTCTACACGGTTATTTGTGGCCTTGGCTTGATATTTTGCTCTATAATCACACCACTAACAGGCAATAGTGAATTGCTTGCTCTTCATATATCTAATGACACTAACTATACACGTGCCTATTGTGTCCAGCCTGATATATGGCAGAGCTGTGCTCACGTGGTTTCAGCCTTATTTGACTAAATATTTAATTTTGCTGTCCCCACACATCCAATTATTTGTTGTCACACCACTAGATTTTATTGCCATCTGACTTCTGTTCACCAGGACCTTTTCAACCATCTTTAATCCTTTAGATCAATGAAATATTTGATCAATGAAGCTCAACCTATAATTTCCCATCTGCTCCATGTCAACCATGCTTACCTACAATGTAATCACAGTATAATCCAAACACTGAAATACAACAGCAAAATCAAAAATTCAAACGAATGAATGCACTGTCTGTCATAGTATTGAATTTAGTGTTTGCTAATTAGCAGAAAAACCCAAAGTCAGTGTTCGTTCATTGTGCATGCTAATTTGATATCTGAGTTGTAGCAGTCGTGCCCAAATGACAGGTACGACAAAGCCCACTTTCGTATCACATATTTTTTACCATTTTTCTTACTCACCATGATGCTGATTCTAAATTTTGTTTTATATTTTAGTTTGTTTCACTGTCATGCCATGCAATTTCTAACCGATTGGCCTATCGAACGTGCTCTGTAAATAATTATATAATTTAAAATTTATAATCAATGAATCTACATAGGGGGACTGTTCAATGTAATAAAAGCCATTTATACAACTAAATATTTTCATACAAATATATTATTGATTATTAGACACATTAATGTTGGGAGAATCTAGTTCAATGCATTGCCATAAATTGTGGTATACAAATTGACTCTGACGTGATCTTGCCTCCAGCAGACTATTTTACCTCATGCAGCAATGCTTATGCTATCATGACAAAAGAAAGTGCAGCACCCTTTTCAGAAGCAGTGGATATAATCTAGGCACCCAGAAGCTTTGCAGTTTCAACACTTCCCTATTATATCCTGTTAAACTGCTGAAAACTCTGCCTGATCAATGCTGATTCTTCCTCTATTAACAAATTCCTTCATGAATTTGTAAAAAGTTTTGAAATGGTTGCTACGATTCTTTGGGCAAATTGGTACCTGAACGCAATGCTCACTGGACTGGCCAGTGTCTCCATGAACCTCGGTGCCAATTTTAATATTAGAGTGGTTCAGGTACAGAAAGGCAACAATGGGACATGTCTGTAATCCAAGAAAAATAACTAAATCTCTCTATCAATAAAAAGTATCATCTGATGAGTAATGATTCACTGAAAACCTCCAGGTAATCAACACACAACAGTGAACTTACAAACTGGGCCAAGCAGTTTTATAACTTAATTACATTTATTACATCAAGTTATGGCTCCAGGCTCAATTATTATTCATGCCTCATCTGCCACTGCATTGTTCCCTTCAATTGGTTTAATTTCAAATCAGCATGGAAATAAAAAGTGCAATATACTTCTCCATAAAGCTTGCTTGAATTAAATGTTATTCTAATTACATTGTGCATGGTCCATTCATTACTGCAATTGTTAAACATTTCTCCAATCTTATGTTGCCGAGATAGCATGTAGTGTAGGTATGCTCTCCATTACGTGGATAGACAATTGAAACCCTGAACAAAAGGACAGAATGTCAGCCATGAAATCTCTGGACAGCAGTGCCAGTTGAGGTAGTGAAGGTATTATCCTTTAAATATTGGAAGGATTGGAAGAGTGTGAGAATTCTTCCCAGTTTTTGTTCTAAGGTCTTCAATTCTACAAAAGTCTCAGGGTTGCTCAGTTTTCTAAATCCTACTGTTATCCATTAGTCACCTTGACCTGTTTTAGTTGACTGGAAAGATGTACTCCCCTTCCTGGCTGTCTCACTGAGGTAAAATATCTTGTTTAAGTCTTATGGCAAAGCTTTGGTATTAATGCAAATATAGCGAACATACTGAAGAATTATTCAATCAACAGGATGAACACGCAGCAGTTTGTACTTACACTTCTTTGTGCTTACACTGTACTACCATGCAACCAGAGAATGGACAAAAAGAGTCCATTCAGTCCAGGTGGTTGAATAAACTAGCTGCACATTCTAATACCAGCATCTGGTCCATAGCCTTACAGGCTACCGCACTTCAGGTGCCGATCCAAATTCCTTTGAAATGAGTTCGGTGTTTCCATATCAAGCACCAAACCAGCAGCAAATTCCAGGCACCACAGCCTTCCAGGTGAAAAACTGTTTCCTCGTACCCTTTCTAATCCTTCTAACAATCATCTGAAAGCCGTGCCCTCTGATAACTGACCTTTCCACCAGGGGAAGCAGCTCTGCCCTGCCCACTCTATTCAAGTCCCTCAATATATTGTATACATAATGACATCACACCTCAGCCTCCTCCTGTTCCAAGGAAAAATGATCCTATCCAACATTTTGTTTGAACGGTTAGGTCCTTCTCATATGGTGACCAGAAAATGGTGCACAAAATCTCAGTTGTGGCTTAACCATTACTGCATATTTTTGCATTTAATATCTCCGACAATGAAGGAAAGCATTCTACCATGGCTTATCTACCTGTCGTGCCCTGTGGACATACACTGCACAGTCTTTCACCTCCTCCATCCCTCCCGAATCCTCTTGTTTTGAATATTTCTTGCTTTATTTGACCTTAACAAATGCACAACCTCACACTTCTCTGAACTGAGTTCCATTTGCCAGTTTTCCACTCACTCAGCAAAAGCGTTGATGTCATCCTAAACACAGAGGTTCAAGCAAGCAACTCATCACTGCCTCCTTAAGGGCAAGTAGGAATGGGTGATGAATGCTGGCCCAGCTAGCAATATCTACGTCCCATGAGAGAATTTAAGAAAACACTACTGTCAACAGCAATCCCCTTCACTATCAACTACGCAGCCAATTATTGTGTTGTCTGCAAATTTCCTGACCGTGCCTCCTGCATTTTGCTTTGGTTAACTTGTTTAGTAATGGGTGGTTTAAAACACTTTGAAGAATGG
Source organism: Stegostoma tigrinum (assembly GCF_030684315.1). Taxonomy (NCBI): domain Eukaryota; kingdom Metazoa; phylum Chordata; class Chondrichthyes; order Orectolobiformes; family Stegostomatidae; genus Stegostoma; species Stegostoma tigrinum. Next base: position 27,507,866 of record NC_081379.1, read on the forward strand.
ACAAGATCAATGTGAATGGATTTTAGTTAAAAGTGAAAAAGAGGGACCATTCACGATATGGTCCATATCCCTTAAGAGTTTGTTTCCACATATTTCTGAGTGCCTTATTCCTTCTTTTACGGAGATACGGGAAAAGTTCCGAGGGAATTCAGGACAACCATATAGTTGTAAAGGAAATTTTTACTTATGATTTAGTAGTAAACCAATTCGTCACTTTACAGTGTTAATTTTAAATAAAAAAGTTTCAAAATTAGCAGTGGCAGCCCTGATTACCAACACAGCAATATCAGTGTATCAGCAGCCACATGGCTGTATACTTTTCTGTTTATATTGCTGGTGAGTGTTTGTTCTCCCTTTTACAAGTTGATCTGAATCTTTAACACAAAGTTTCCAGCATCATTCGGAGATAGCTGCCTGAGAATGTTAAAAGGGAATTGCACATTGTTTTGTGAAGGCAGTTCCAATTTAGATCAGAAACTGGGAGAAATCCTGCAATTTGCATATCATAGAATCTTTACAAGTGTGGGAGCAGGCCATTCAGCCCAACAGGTCCAGTGTGACCCACCAACGAGTATCTCACCCAGACCCATGCCTCTACCGTATAACCCTGCATGTCCCATGGTTAATCCACCTAGCCTGCACAATTTCCCATGGCCAGTCCACCTAAACTGTACATCCATGGACTGTGGGAGAAAACCAGAGGAAATCCACCCAGACAGGGGGAGAATGTGCAAATTCCACACAGGCAGTTGTCCAAGGCTGAGATCAAACCTGGGTCCCTGTGCTATGAGACAGCAGGTACTAACCACTGAGTCACTGTGTTTCAGTTGTTGGCTACAGTTATAACAATTTGCTTATTATTTTTTATTTTTAAATGAGACTGTTTTGGCCTCGGGAACTCTAAAAACGTACATGTGAACATTTCAAATGTTGGGTGATGCGCCTGCCTGTTTTTTTGAATGGGTTCCAAGAACAAGAGAGCAACGTTTTTGCAAATGTATTCAAAACCTATACAGGATTATTTTATGAGGACAGATCAAAGCTGTATTGGTTTTCTTGATTTGGATTTACCAGACAATAAAGAGAACAGCCTGGAAGTTGCACAGTGATCATGGGCAAAAGATCTTTTGTAATTTTTGGTACTAGAGCAAATAAAGCATTTCCACGTGAATGTGTTGACATCTTTACAAGTCATGATCACAGGGACTGGATTCTCACTTGCTTTATGTAAAAACAGAACTGACTGATGAAAGTAAACTCAAAATTACATCTTCATATATTATCACGAAATCAGATTTCGGTCAGGATATTACCTATCACCGGGTGGATAATCTACTGGGCTTTCAGTGAACCAGGCTGATTACAATATTTGCAACTAGGGGTTCTTCCTGCACTGGGAAATCTGTCTTAAATCTTGGAATTAAGAAGTTCTTGCCTTTGGGTTCCTACAACAGGAAAAAGATGATTGTAGGCTGTGGAGTAGATCAAGACAATTCATAATTTTATTTCTCAAATTGTTAAATTTTAACATTACCAGGCAGGACACTTTTTAGAATTTAACTACCTCCTTATCCATCATGGAAACAATGGATTCTAATAACACATGGACAATCTTTGCAACTGGCATTGCAGTGGCAAAACTGATGGAGCACAGAATATGCACTGTCCCCTGTGATTAGTGCTCTTTCTATTTTTACACAAGCACATGCAATGATGTATGCGCTGATAATGATGGGATAGTGCAGGGGAGGGGCTTAGATTAGTTCACAGGTTGGCGCAACATTGAGGGCCGAAGGGCCTGTTCTGCGCTGTATTGTTCTTTGTTCTATGCTCTATGATGTGCAGCAACCAGTAGGATGTGGGCCGAATGGCCCTTAGACCAATCTGTATCTATAGGTGTGAAGCTGGAAAAGCACAGCAGGTCAGACGGCATCAAAGGAGCAGGAAAGGCAATGTTTCTGGTCAAAATCCTTTGTCAGGACCGATGAAGGGTTTCAGTCCAAAATCTTAACTTTGCTGCTCCTCTGATGCTGTCTGACTTTCTGTACTTTTCCAGCTTCATAACTATAGACTCTGACTTCCAGCATCTGCAGTCCTTATTGTCTTCCAGGCCAACCTATAACTGGGCAAAATGATCCTGAAATTAATAGACTATACATTTTCAACTGGCCCATAGAGGTGCCAATAGTTTTTCTGTGTCTGTCAACACGGCAAGGATTTTCTCCTGGTGATTTGCTTAAATGTTTCTACTCCATTTTCAGCACAAGTTTAAACATTGCTTTACCATCTCAAAGTTTTCTTTTCTTGCTGAGTTGCTGTCACATGTCTCCAAATAGAGTAATGTGGTTACATCACACAGAAACTCAGTTTGTTGTGTTTAGTGCTCAAAACAACAGGCGACTCCCATCAATTTTCTGTGCAGATAAGAATAATTACCACACGAGCTCAAAACCATCCAGGACAAATGAGTTCACTTAATTAGTACGCCAAATACCACATTAAACATTCACTCACTACTCCATCAACACACAATGGCAGTAATAAGATTCAATGGAGCAATTCACTAAGGCTTCTTCGAAAGCATCTTCCAAATTTGCAACTTCTATTAGGACACGAGCACCAGCTGCAAGCTTCCTTCCAAGCCTCATTCAATCCTGACTTAAAAACTGTATCAGATTTCCCTCACCGTCACTGATCAAAATCCTGTAACTCCCTTCCCAACAATACTGAGAGTGTACATACACCACATTGACAGTGACAGCAGTGGATCAAGAAAACGACTTCCCGTCACCATCTCAAAAGAATGGAAACCAGATACTGGCCTAGCCAGTGATGCACATATCCCAGAAAAAAAATGAAAAAGAAAACCAATAACTTGCATTTACTACCGTTATCATAGTAATGGTATTTCACAGAACAGTAAGCAAAAATCTGACAAGAAGTTGCAAAAAGAGCTATTAGGAGAGAACAAAGAGCCAAGGTTTAAGCAATATCTTGAAAGAAGAAGATCGAGGCTTAAAGAGGAATTTCCATTGTGTTGGTAGGTTCTAGGCAGCTGAAAATATGGCTGTAAAAGGTAAGGCAATGAAAATCAAGCATACTCAGGAATTGGAGAATTGTAAACATGTCAGACTTGAGGAGCTGGAGTATGTTATTGCAAACGGGAGGAACAAAGCCGTGTAAGTCAGTGATGCTGGAAGGATATCAATTTCCCTCCCAATTTCCACCCCACTCTCACCTTTATCTGGTCCATTTCTGACTCCTCCCTTCACTACCTCGATATCTCTGTTTCCATTTCCAGGGACAGCCTGGCCACCCAAGTCCACCTTCTCCCACGATTACCTGGACTGTACATCCTCACACCCTGCGTCCTGTAAAAACTGCATTCCATTCACCCAGTTTCTCTATTATTGTTGCTTCAATTCTGATGACCCCACATTCAGCAGGGGTTCTCAAAAATATTCACCTTTTACCTCAACCAAGGAGTCACCACTTTGGGTGGTTGACAGGACCCTCAGCCTTTCTCTCCCTTTCTCTTCACTCCTATAATACTGATAGGATCCACCTGGTCCTCATTTACCACGCCACAAGCATCCACATTCCGAAGATCATTAACCACCACTTCCAGCAGGATGCCACCACCAAACACCATTCTCCTCCCCTCCCTTGTCCACCTTCCACAGGGATTGCTCCGTCTGGAACACCTTGGTCCACTTCTCCAGCACTCCCAAAACCTCCCCACAGCCCTCTGGCGCTTTACCATGTAATTGCTGAAAGTGGCAGCACTTTACTTGCTCCCTCATGTCCAAGGCTCCAGATACACCTTGCAGGTGAAGCAGCAATTTACCTGCACTTCACTCAATGTAGTCTACTGTATTGGCTGCTCACAATATGGTATCCTCCACATTATTGACATGAAACTCAGACTGGGCGACCGTTTTGCATAACACCTATGTTTTGTCCACAAAAATGATCCTGAGCCTCCTGATGACTATCCATTTAACACACCACCCTGTTCCTTGGCCAATATCCCTGTCTTAGGCTTGTTGCAGCACTCCAGCAAAGTTCAGTGCACACTGGACAAACAGCATCTCATTTTTCACTTGGGGGCGCTGCATTCTTCAGGACTTAATATCAAGTTCAACAACTTTAGGGATTGAGCACCTTTTTCCTGTCCATTACCCATGTTGACAACTCAGGCCCTGTCATGACATGAGCTGCTTTAATTACTGCCAACCCATTTTCACCCATTGATGGTCCTTATTATCAGCTTTTCTTTATTCCTAGCTCACAATATTCATTCCTTTGTCTGCTTAACTGCTGTTCTCTCCCTCTCAGGGCTCCATATCCACCCATCATATGCTCCAGCCCACCCCACACCCACTTGCAGCATCTTTTCCTAGCTCCTATCATTTCTGAAGAAGGGTCACTGGACCCAAATTGTTAACTCTGCTTTCTCTCCACAGACTCTGCTAACCTGCTGAATTTCTCCAGCAATTTCTGTTTTTGTTTTAGATTTCCTGCATTTGCAGTTTTGTTGCTTTTTTTTATTGTTGAGACTGGCAGGATATTTGGCCCTGGGATTATCAATGCAGTTATACCTAATATAATCCTCACTTCACAGGGTTAATTATACCTTTTGCAAAATGGGCAATATCAACAACTACAAGAACTTTCCCTTGAGTGTTCCCTTTAACATAATAAAATGCATGATATTGGATCAGGCATGCTTTATATACATGGTCCAATTTTCCCATGCACTGGGGCATATATCTTGAAGAGCTAAAAATTAAAATTCAATCATGAATTTGCATGTACACAAACTCCCAAAGATTTAGCAATTTAAAAGTATTTGCTGTTGTATAATTGCTTTCTTTGCTCTCCATGATATTGCAAACTTCAGGTGTACTTTATTGCTGTTAGTTTTAATGGGCTTCTCCTATAAATCGCAACCACTGCATCAATAAATCCCCTCCCACTAGCCTTGACAGGTTCTTCCAATTAACATCAACAAATGAAGATGAATTAGTGCCTTCTTATCTGCAAAGCCACTGCTTTTGGGGTGTTAAAATCTGCCAAATGGGAGGATGAGTCAACACCTTCTTGTGTTCATTAATTGTTTAGCAGTGATGCTTTTCATTGACTAATTTTTTTGTGCCTCTGATATCCACCCCCTCAGAAAACTGACTTGCAGGCTTTTTCTTTCTCTTAAAAGGACACACTCCATTTAAAAGAAAAGGTTTTTTTTTAAAAATGAGGTTTAATGTAACCTTATATCTCCCCCCTGAAGATGTGACAACCCCTTGCTGGGGTATAGCTGCACCAGTGTCAGAGGAACTAATACTGATAAACAGGCAGCACAAATCATTTTTTTGAATGCTCCTGTCATCCTGGTTACTTGGAATTTATACTTCTTTATTTTTCTGCTACACGCAGCTCAACTGCAAAGGTCAGGGATCCAATATACTGAATAACTAAACATCAGCAAACTGCCATCAGTAATATCCCAAGGTACTGATCTGTCATTAAATGCTCCATTAAAATTGCAAACATCACTTTATGTCAGTGCTGTATTCACTATAAGATACTTTAGAGATCGTAAAACGAGTGAACAAGACCTTCGTTTCCTTTACTGTGAAGTAAATTATCACTGATGTATGTGACTGTTTAAGTGGTTGTATGTAACTTGGAATTTTCACATTCTTCTTTTCCAAATCGACTCAGAATTTCTACCCAGGATTATTGACTCTGGTTAGATGTCATCCTGCAGGTTTGATTAAGTGACATTGGATCACATGATGTACAACTCCTGCCCAAAGTTAGCTTTATGCTTACCAAATAAAAATAGCGTTCCTTGTAGTTGAGAGTCCATGCATTCCTCAAACCTGGGCAAACCAACAACAACGTTTCTATTTAATCTAAGAAATCGGATAGTTCCCAGGAGCCCCAGCTGTGATCATCCAGTAAGGTCTGATCAGGCACACTTAAAGTCAAATGGAATTAGGGAACAGTCGATGGCTCTACATTAATTGATGGTAATTGGGTGAGAAATGGCTGTGGTGGTGCAGTAGTAATGTCTGTACCTCTGAGCCAGGAGGCCCAGGTTCAAGTCCCACTTGTTATTACACATCTCTCATTGGAAAATATCTCAAGGGGGTTGTGGGTGAGAACTTGACCATAGGTATGTAAGAGGAAAGAGTATTCAGAGTGTTGGAGTTGGGGCAATGAGAGTTGGAATTGTACTCTGAGCAGAAAAGTATATGTCTGGATTCTATCTTATCAACCTTTAACGTCCAGTGTTTAACAGTGGTAGCAGAGAATGGCCAGCTGTTTGTAAGTCAAAGATTGAAAACTAAGCATTATTCCAACCAAAGAGAAAGCATCAGAGAGATAGCCAAATCATTACCTAAATTATCGGGCTATGATTACTCATTCCTGACTGCAAACCTTATGACTAATGGAAGAGTGAAGGAATCAGTCGGACTCACGTTCCTTCTTTAGCGAAGAAGAAACAAAGTATGGTCTTGGGACTTTGGCTTACTCTGAAAGCAGGATAAGGTAGAATGTTTCTTTTAGAATTGGGATTGATTATTCGAATATAGCTGAAGGTATAGATAAATTATTAACTCGCGTGGATAAAATGAAACAAAAACATGAGTTACCAAAGTGCATATGAGGTGTGGTCAGATTTTGACAAATTCAATAAAAAAGGAAATTCATTCAACAGAAGAGTACCTAATGGAATTCAATAGATTGTATGCAAGACCACAGATTGTCCATCTGGAAATTTCTCAGTGTCCACTGGCATTTACGTTATGTGTCAAAGTATCAAGTTTAGATGAGTATCGACAGGAGCTAAACTTACAGGAAGACATACACTGTTAGAACAAATGTTGGAAGCATGAAAATATTCCTTACAAAGCATTCAGCACTAGTCATGGTGCAAATAGTGCAATTATCTGTATTACAGGAAACTAAGGGCACTATGTTATTAGAATGGCAAGACCACCTATATGAAACCTGCCGGCAGTTGTATGAAAGAAGAATTTTAATGAAGAGAAATATGGACATAGGTGCTGCAGATAGTCAGAGGATGTAGTCCATATCAGATCATCTTTATAGAAATCCTAAAACTCTGAGATTAATGTAATGAGCCTCCAACTTTGGAAGACACCACAATCAACTCTATCCTTTTTGGAGCAATTTAATGCACTCCAAAGAGACAGAAATTCTTTCAGAAAAGCCAAAGTTTCTTACAGAATTTGATGAGTATTAAGAAATAATGCAAGGCCATTAGAAACCAGTTTCAAACAGGGAAACACAGTTCCTTATAAAATACAGGGGCTTGACGAACAGAGAGGACCATGAAAGGTTATTGGTAAGGATGAAAATATAAAAATTACAACTTAAGAACCAGAATGTTCAAGTACAAGCTTCAGGTTTGCTTGGTATAGGTTACTAACCTGCAGAAAATAAGGAGTTTTGGAAAACACCAAAGAACTATATACATTTCATTACAATATATCATATAACTATGTAGATCAGAATATTGCAATTGGCAATTCTGATGAAGGACGGATCAGTTCTTCTGATCAAAGTGAGACTATCAGTTCCAAAGGACAATGACCAAAAGTGGATATTACTACTAATGATCTGGACAAAGGAACTGCAGGTAATTTTGCTAGGTTTGCAGATGACACAAAGATAGGAGTGAAGCAGGGAGGCTGCAGAAAGGAGGGAAGGGTGGACAAATAAGTCGCAGATGGAATACAATGTGGGAAATTATGAGGTTATGGTCTTTGGTAGGAAGAACAGGGGCGTGGACTAGTTTCTATGCGGGGAAAGGCTTCTGAAATCTGAAGCACAAAAGTTCTCAGGAGTTGTAGTACAGGATCTTAAAGTTGACATGCAGGTTCAGTTGGCAGTTAGGAGGACAAATGCAATGTTAGCATTCATTTCAACAAGGCTAGAATACAAGAGCAGGGATATACTGCTGAGGCTGCATAAGGCTCTGACAAATCCCACTTGTGATACTATGAACAATTTTGGGCACCTTTTCTAAGGAGGATGTGCTCGTGAAGGAGAGGACCCAGAAGAAGTTCACCAGAATGATCCTGGGAATGAAAGGCTTGTCAAATGAGGAGCGATTGATGACTCTGGGTCTGTACTTGAAGGAGATTAGAAGGATAAGAGGGGGATCTGATTGAAACTTACAAAACACTGACAGGCCTGAATAGAGTGGCTATAGGGGTGGTGTTTCCAGTATTGGAGAGACCAGGACCCAAGGACACCACCTCAGAATGAAGGAACAACCACTTAGAACTGAGATGAGGAGGAATTTCTTTGGTCAGTGTAGTGCATCTGTGGAACTCATGCTGCAGAAAGCTGTTGAGGCCAAGTCATTGACTGCATTTAATACAGAGATGTATAAGTTCTTGATTAGTATGGAGATCAAAGGCAGGAGAATAGGGTTGAGAAACATATCAGCTGTGACCAAATGGCAGAGCAGGCACAATGGACCGAATGGTTTAATTATGCTCCTATATCTTATGATTGTATGGTTTTTGTGACACGCAAAATGATTGTGTTTTGAACAAAGTCAAGGCTATATCTCATGGATAAATAGCTTCCGCAGCTTTCGGTATGTCTAATAGTTGCAGCCAATGCTTCAACACATTTATGAAGTGGGATATACTTCAGGTTATGATGCAATTCGAAGTGGTAATATTCGAAAAGTTCATTCTATGAGACTTTCAGGGATGCTGAAGGTTAAAATATAGCATAGCCAGAATGCTAAAGTCCAGAAACTATAAACAGCTCTCCAATGAATACTATCACATATTTCAATGGATCACTTTTGAAGAACTGTATAAAAACCTGCAACACCTGTATGGAATGTACCAACAACTTTTAACAATGACTCAGGCTATAATAGGAAAGACATATGATAGAGAGAAAGTTAAAAAAAAATGTAGACAGAACCTAATATTGTAGGTCTAGGTTAATACTGCATGTGGCAAATGTCTTGTTTGGTGAAGCATAGCTGTTTCTTTCCCTATGCAATCCTCATCTTAAAAATACATTCTAAAATATTAGCTGACATTCTCAAGGTACTGTTTAAAATGGATTTTTTTTTCAGACAACAGCAGGTCTAAGCTGCAGAATTAATGAGCAGCTGAATTTATCTTATTTTTACTTTCAAAAAGAATAATTTTATTTCACCATCCAAAAACAAATATGAAAATTGGCAATCACAGGAAGATTTATGGCTTTTGGAATAGGACCTGCATACCACATAAAATCCTCTTGGGGCAGGAAGAGTTCATTTGGACTTTGTCTATAGCATATTGGTTATTTATTATGTATCCTTCCTGATTTGAAGTAATTGGGAATGCAGTTGGAAAAAATGTCAAACCAGCAGCTGAATAATATTAGTGATAATGGGAACTGCAGATGCTGGAGAATCCAAGATAATAAAATGTGAGAGATAATGGGAACTGCAGATGCTGGAGATTCCAAGATAATAAAATGTGAGGCTGGATGAACACAGCAGGCCAAGCAGCATCTCAGGAGCACAAAAGCTGACGTTTCGGGCCTAGACCCTTCATCAGAGAGGGGGATGGGGGGAGGGAACTGGAATAAATAGGGAGAGAGGGGGAGGCGGACCGAAGATGGAGAGTAAAGAAGATAGGTGGAGAAGGTGTGGGTGGGGAGGTAGGGAGGGGATAGGTCAGTCCAGGGAAGACGGACAGGTCAAGCAGGTGGGATGAGGTTAGTAGGTAGCTGGGGGTGCGGCTTGGGGTGGGAGGAAGGGATGGGTGAGAGGAAGAACCGGTTAGGGAGGCAGAGACAGGTTGGACTGGTTTTGGGATGCAGTGGGTGGGGGGGAAGAGCTGGGCTGGTTGTGTGGTGCAGTGGGGGGAGGGGATGAACTGGGCTGGTTTAGGGATGCAGTGGGGGAAGGGGAGATTTTGAAACTGGTGAAGTCCACATTGATACCATATGGCTGCAGGGTTCCCAGGCGGAATATGAGTTGCTGTTCCTGCAACCTTCGGGTGGCATCATTGTGGCAGTGCAGGAGGCCCATGATGGACATGTCATCAAGAGAATGGGAGGGGGAGTGGAAATGGTTTGCGACTGGGAGGTGCAGTTGTTTGTTGCGAACTGAGCGGAGGTGTTCTGCAAAGCGGTCCCCAAGCCTCCGCTTGGTTTCCCCAATGTAGAGAAAGCCGCACCGGGTACAGTGGATGCAGTATACCACATTGGCAGACCTACCAACCTCCGGATACAACGCATTATCCTCCGACACTTCCGCCATTTACAATCCGACCCCACCACCCAAGACATTTTTCCATCCCCACCCCTGTCTGCTTTCCGGAGAGACCACTCTCTCCGTGACTCCCTTGTTCGCTCCACACTGCCCTCCAACCCCACCACACCCGGCACCTTCCCCTGCAACCGCAGGAAATGCTACACTTGTCCCCACAACTCCTCCCTCACCCCCATCCCAGGCCCCAAGATGACATTCCACATTAAGCAGAGGTTCACCTGCACATCTGCCAATGTGGTATACTGCATCCACTGTACCCGGTGCGGCTTTCTCTACATTGGGGAAACCAAGCGGAGGCTTGGGGACCGCTTTGCAGAACACCTCCGCTCAGTTCGCAACAAACAACTGCACCTCCCAGTCGCAAACCATTTCCACTCCCCCTCCCATTCTCTTGATGACATGTCCATCATGGGCCTCCTGCACTGCCACAATGATGCCACCCGAAGGTTGCAGGAACAGCAACTCATATTCCGCCTGGGAACCCTGCAGCCATATGGTATCAATGTGGACTTCACCAGTTTCAAAATCTCCCCTTCCCCCACTGCATCCCTAAACCAGCCCAGTTCATCCCCTCCCCCCACTGCACCACACAACCAGCCCAGCTCTTCCCCCCCCACCCACTGCATCCCAAAACCAGTCCAACCTGTCTCTGCCTCCCTAACCGGTTCTTCCTCTCACCCATCCCTTCCTCCCACCCCAAGCCGCACCCCCAGCTACCTACTAACCTCATCCCACCTGCTTGACCTGTCCGTCTTCCCTGGACTGACCTATCCCCTCCCTACCTCCCCACCCACACCTTCTCCACCTATCTTCTTTACTCTCCATCTTCGGTCCGCCTCCCCCTCTCTCCCTATTTATTCCAGTTCCCTCCCCCCATCCCCCTCTCTGATGAAGGGTCTAGGCCCGAAACGTCAGCTTTTGTGCTCCTGAGATGCTGCTTGGCCTGCTGTGTTCATCCAGCCTCACATTTTATTATCATATAATAAAATGTGAGGCTGGATGAACACAGCAGGCTCAGCAGCATCTCAGGAGCACAAAAGCTGACGTTTCGGGCCTAGACCCTTCATCAGAGAGGGGGATGGGGTGAGGGTTCTGGAATAAATAGGGAGAGAGGGGGAGGCGGACCGAAGATGGAGAGAAAAGAAGATAGGTGGAGAGGAGAGTATAGGTGGGGAGGTAGGGAGGGAATAGGTCAGTCCAGGGAAGACGGACAGGTCAAGGAGGTGGGATGAGGTTAGTAGGTAGGAGATGGAGGTGCGGCTTGGGGTGGGAGGAAGGGATGGGTGAGAGGAAGAACAGGTTAGGGAGGACAGGTTGGACTGGTTTTGGGATGCAGTGGGTGGAGGGGAAGAGCTGGGCTGGTTGTGTGGTGCAGTGGGGGGAGGGGACAAGCTGGGCTGGTTTTGGGATGCGGTGGGGGAAGGGGAGATTTTGAAGCTGGTGAAGTCCACATTGATACCATTGGGCTGCAGAGTTCCCAAGCGGAATATGAGTTGCTGTTCCTGCAACCTTTGGGTGGCCATTACAGTGTCACCAAAGTCAAAACTATCCCTTGAATCCAGTATTTCTCTCTTTCATAGTTTAAGTACAATATCTTACAAATGCAGCAAGTTCTACTTTATCCTTCACTCAAGCAAAAGTAAATCATCGCAAGCTCACCTCTGTCATCTTCATTGGTTTGATCTTTTATTATCAATACACAATACCGATGTTTTACCAGTGATGAAATTACAGAAATCATACAAAAATTGATCCTACACATCACCCATTTGCATCTGAAATTCCTGCTACATTGACTAACCATCTGTTTTCCTAATTGCTCTCATAATCCAAAATACGACTCTAAAGCAACAGTTAAATTCATTCAATAATTTTTTTTGGTATCACCATTAATATTTCTCTCTGCATGTGAAGAAGAAGCTTTTTTAAGAAAAGAGTTTGTTTCCAACTTCACAATTTATGGTATAACAGTATCTCTTGTGACAGGCAGGTCACGAACTAAAAGCAATCACTTTAAACTCAATTCTGTAAAAATTGTAATCGCTATCAAACTAAAAGGATCACAATCATGATTTTTGCTTCTAGTTAATTTAATGAGTACTATTGATTTCAGCTTCCTTTTACTTGCACTTCCTTTTCATAATCTACTTTAATTCTTCTCTATTCCCCCATGGACCTTCTCTGGTTGACGTCATCACAAGTTGGGAAATCAGGTTTATAATCCACTACCAAACCTCTAAAAACAGCACTTTAAAACTGGTTTCGAAATGGACAGTGCAGACAACCCAGAATGACTATATTACTGCCTCCTTTCGACCCCTGCTCACTGCTGCCTCTCTGCACAATAGATAAAAATGGGAAAGAGATACAAGTTTTCTGAGGGAGATGAGTTGACCAGGAGTAAGCTGCAATGAATGGAGACAGCATGAAACTGAAATTCAGAATGAGTACCTGTTTCAAACTGCGAAGATGTTCTTTTGCTGTTGCTGTTGCAATGATGACGCGGCTGCTGGCAGCACTTAGTTGGAAGGAGAGGGAAAGTCCAGCCACTAATTGGATCCCGAGGTCCGTGACAGACACCTTCTCCTCAATCACCGTTATTGTCTTTTCAGCAAGGATTGAATCAGAAAGCGGGGATAGTACCTTTGAAAAGAAGAAATTTCAAACCTAAATACATATTACTTCAATTTCCTGCGTAGCGTCAAAGCAAATTCTAATTACCCTTTCCACTGTCTAAGCACAATTACCAAAGTAGAAAGCCATATTCTTAACCACCACTAGTTTGGTAAATGCCTTAAACATATTATCCTGTTGCTAATTTATGTTAAATATTTTAACAACTGCAGTTACAAAGATGTTAGCACACTAGTTACTTACAAATTGAAGCTGGACTATGAGAGAGTGAACTTTAATGGATACAAAATCTCTTCACAGTAGTAATTATGGACAGGGTAATGCTGACCCATTGATGTTATGTGCCAGCATCGTTCTTAATCAAATCTAAATCATGAGTTAATTTCCTTCAGTATTGCTCATGTTCAGTGAGATAATGTGTTATGTCCATGGAAAGTTATGTCATTGTGAAAGAAGTGCTACAGACAAGCAGGAAAGGCTTGTAAAGCTTCCCAATTTACATTCAAAGTACATGAATTCTTACTCATTCATAATCTAACATACAAACTCCTGGAAATGATATGAATGCAATATTGCAGATAGTTATGATGCAACATTAACTGTGCTCTGTCATTAGTGCTTCTAATTGCTGAGTGGCAGAACAATAAGGACTCAGGATATTGTGGAGACCAATGTCAATGTGTAACTTGACTTGGGACCCTTACATAGGGCAAGGGTTCCTCAAACAATGTTAGATGATTTAAAAAAAGCAACTGGATGTTTTAACAAGGAACTATCTCAGCTTTGACTTTGCCCATGCATTGTTGGATGAGTTGATACTCTTTACCAACAGTGCTAAAGGCGGCAGTGCACTTCCTGAACACTAGTAACTAAACACTCATTAAGAATGATGTATTCTTTCCAGTATATAAACAACACAAAATAGATAAGGCTGACATTTGGTGGAACACACATTCTTATGAATAGGACAATCTTAATGTGTATGTAATGCATCATTGTAACAAACGTTGGATGCTTAATTGAGTTATTATAGCAGCTGGGTATTTTTTTAACAGTTCAGTGTTTCCCTGTTGTAAATGTTGGTACTTCTCAGATGCCCCCATGGCTCATTACATGGTTTAATCTCCAAAACTGAGCAGAAGCTAGAAATTCTGGAAGGTCCAAAGTGAGATTATGAGCAGCCTGGAGAATCTAATCATAATTCAACAATTGAGCAAAAAAGGCAAATATTTGCTTTACGTTGTCAAAACAGTGATCTGAAATTCTTGCCTAATTCTTGTAAACTAAAAATGCTATTTGTAGCTTATTATTAGGTGATAGACATTATTAATTTCCAGAAAGAAGTTTAAAAACTACACAATTTACGTTCGTGATTCTTCAGCAGTATGGTGTTCTTTTCAGATCAGTTGAACATAATCCTATTGGGTACAATGCATTGTGGCCTATGGAAGTAAATAAAGTGTTTTCAGATTTTTAAAAAAAGTTATAATTTTCTTTTGGGATTTATGCTGTGCTATTTCAGATGATTTTCAACAATCGCACAATGGGGCTTCAATTTACTGTCAAGTTATCGTCTTTGATTTTACCAGTTGCAGACTTTCAAGTTCAGATATTGTTTAATGAGATGGACTTTGATTATACTGGATTCTGCCAATGTATTCCCTCCAAACTGCCAAAAGCAAAGGCCCTGTTCTGACCAATACGTTTCATCTCCCTTTTCAGGTTTTGGCATGTGCATTTTACTGGGGAGCACATCAGCGCTGCGTATAACCTCTGGGAATGTCTTTCGTACTTTCGATGATCACACTGGAGGGCTCCTCCAGAATAATCCAAACAAAGTCTATTGTGTTGGGTCCTTTGATAATCCATGTCATTGTATTCATTCTAAGTTCCCATGGAACGTCCAAACAACCAAGTCTAGGTCACAGACCTCGAGCAAGGGGAACCATTAATCCATCATTCTCAAAAATCCTTAACAATCTACACCAAAGTTGTACACACTGAGATTGTAATTATTTCAATCCTTTATAATGCTGGACAACAATAGTTTTGACTGGTGCCCTAAATTTTGAGTACATCTATGTAGCATCTTGGTCAATAAAAGGCTTTGAGATCTGTGAAGCGTCCTCCCACATAATTACATCACATTCCATCAATATTCAACTTCTGTAAATTCCCCTGTACCTATCTAGTTTCTTCTTAAATGGAACTGCGCTATTTATCTTAATTACTCCGTAATGAACTCCAAACTTACATCAATGAAGTGAACAAAGTGTTTTTTCTGAACTTACTTCTGGATTTGTTCTTTTTGTTTTTTCTTTTCTACATGGGGAAACACATCTACGACTCCCCTAGCTAGCACAGTACAATCTTAAATATCGCCATCAAGTCATGTCAGTCTTCTTGTCTGAAGAAATGAGCTTAAACACATTAAGTTCTTTCTGATAACTGTATGCTCCCAATTCTGACATTTTAAATGGTGTTTTTTTTAACTTTCTTCAGTGGTTCAATACATGTTATTTTTGTGACAATACTATGGCTTTTAGAGGTGTATTTTGCCATTTTGTTTTATGAAGAAAAGTTGAGTCAGAGGTAGTGAGCAGTCTGCTCAAAGCTAATAAAGTAAATAGCTAGTGAGGCCTTGGGGTTTGTTTTTAAGGTATGAACAATAGAAGCAGCTTGAATGGGTGGGTGAAGCTCCGTCAGAATCAGGATTTTTAGTTTTAACTTTCAGCAGTTGCTGGGATGTTAAAGCTGGACTTGGAAGCTCTTATTCCTCTCTCTCTGTTACTGCAAAAAGCTAAAGTTCTCTTCCTGCTGCTACAATTGTATGTCAGACAATCTATTTTATTGAATTTGCTTTTGCCAAGGGTGTGCTTATGGGATGTTACGATATTGGAACAGTTAATTAGTTGTAGTTACCCATATATAATATTTTGTTAAACATTTCAATAAAGTTATAGTTAAGCCAATCATTTTCTAATTTTGTCTGTATTTTAAGTGGAGTGTAAACACAAAAGTATATTTTCCTTAAAATCAAGTAATTGGCCAATTGAATTGCATCTGGAATGCAACACCTTACACTTACTTTTAAAATATGAAAGGAGTTAGGATTTAGGCTATCTTCTTGATATATTTTGAGGCGGCTTGGTCCGCTTCATAACATTTTGTAATGTCAGAGGACAGTGTTCAGTTCTAGTTCTAAGTATGATCTAAACACAGGTCTATGTGAGTTTAAAAATAATCTACTTTTCAATACTATATCTTTAGAAATGATTAATTTAAATGATACAATCCATAGGTTGCACACGCACCATTTTACCATGCAGCAAATGTCTATGAGATGTCAAACCCAAGTGATGTGAGACTCCATTCTCTGTGGAGTGCTGCTGTACTTCATTGCAGCCCAGGTCAATAGATTGATGTCAGAGATAATGGGACCTGCAGATGCTGGAGAATCCAAGGTAACAAAGTGTGCAGCTGGATGAACACAGCAGGCCAAGCAGCATCACAGGAGCACAAAAGCTGATGTTTTGGGCCTGGATTCTTCATCAGAAAAATGGGATGGGGAGAGGATTCCGAAATAAATAGGGAGAGAGGGGGAGGCGGACTGAAGATGGATAGAGGAGAAGATAGGTGCAGAGGAGAGTATGGGTGGGGAGGTAGGGAGGGGATAGGTCAGTCTGGGGAGGATGGACCGGTCAAGGGGGCGGGATGAGGTCAGTAGGTAGGAAATGGAGGTGCGGCTTGAGGTGGGAGGAGGGGATAGGTGAGAGTAAGAACAGGTTAGGCAGGTGGGGACGAGCTGGGCTGGTTTTGGGATGCAGTGGGGGGAGGGGAGATTTTGAAGCTGGTGAAACCCACATTGATACCATTGGGCTACAGGGTTCCCAGCGGAATATGAGTTGCTGTTCCTGCAACCTACAGGTGGCATCATTATGAGCAGGAGGCCCAGAATGGACAATTTGCCTAAGGAATGGGAGGGGGAGTTGAAATGGTTCACGACTGGGAGGTGCATTTGTTCACTGCGAACGAGGCCACCCGTAGGCTGCAGGAACAGCAACTCATATTCCGCTTGGGAACCCTGCAGCCCAATGGTATCAATGTGGATTTCACAAGCTTCAAAATCTCCCCTCCCCCCACTGCATCCCAAAACCAGCCCAGATCATCCCCGCCTCCCTAACCTCTTCTTCCTCTCACCTATCCTCTCCTCCCACCTCAAGCCGCACCTCCATGTCCTACCTACTAACTTCATCCTGACCCTTGACCTGTCCGTCCTTCCTGGACTGACCTATCCCCTCCCTACCTCCCCACCCATACTCTCCTCTGCACCTATCTTCTCCTCTATCCATCTTCAGTCCGCCTCCCCCTCTCTCCCTATTTATTTCAGAATCCTCTCCCCATTCCCCTTTTCTGATGAAGGGTCCAGGCCTGAAACATCAGCTTTTGTGCTCCTAAGATGCTGCTTGGCCTGCTGTGTTCATCCAGCTCCACACTTTGTTATCAATAGATTGATGTGGCAAAGTTGGTACTGTATATTCATTACAATTGCTTCGCACTGATACTAACCTTTCACCTTCAGAAAATGATTCATCAGCAGTCGGGCAATAAATTACACTGATGCAGCGATCTCCCTTTTAAAGTCGTATTTGCAGTATGTTGGGGAATTGGGGTGTAGTGCTTACTTAGCCTCTGGCTAGCCTGGACCTTTCCTAGATGCTAAACTCAATACAAATGCAAAGAGCACAATTAACTTTGGCACCTTTCAGGCTTCACGTCTTTGGACATGCGAAAAACACATTCAAAATAAACATAGAGATAACAAGGTGTAGAGCTGGATGAACACAGCAGACCAAGCAGCCTCAGAGGAGCAGGAAAGCTGATGTTTCGGGCCTAGACTCTGAAGAATGTGTTCATCCAGCTCTACATCTTGTTATCTCAGATTCTGCTGCATCTGCAGTCCTACTGTTCTTCAAAATAAACATGATGTGTTGAACAATTCTTTAAATACTAGGATGACTTAGTGTAGAGTAAAACATGATGCTCTTCAGTTCTTCAGTACATGGGCGAAGCTTATTTATTCAATGCTGCAAGATCTCATATCTTACCTTTCCTTTAGATGTAACATTTTTATATAAAAGAAAACAATCTGTGTACAGTTCTATCATGAATCTTGGTGGTCAAATAAATAAAAAGACTTTTACACAGTGAAAATAAGATAAGTGGAATCCATTTTGTTCACCCATATATTATTTATAATTAGCTTTTATTCTTCGCCTTGAAAATAGTTTCAGGCTTCAGTTCAACATGACCCTATCTTATAAATGTTGCAATGGATACACAATGGTTGCACTTTGCAACTGTCACTAACAGTTTGAGTGAGATTCCTTAAGGAGCTTAGTTGAGACATTCAATAAGAGAAAGGCCAACAGCCTTTGCTGTTATAGGCAATCCCTCAGGAATGTACTCGCTGCATTTCTTGCAATAGACGGACTGATCTAAAGCTATTTTTCCTGCAGAATGGATCCATTAATTCTGAACCAGCATTTAAAAGCTCTGAAATGCCAGTTTTCTCTCACAGACTTAGTGGTGTGTTGAACATTTTTTTTGAGTGGTCCTGGCTGATTTCTCTGGCAGATATATTACTACACAAACATAACCCTAAATTCCCTATTGGCCTGGAGGCAGAGAGAGTAATATTCTGTAGAAGTGTCATTCAACATTGTTTGTTTTAATCTTTAAGGCCAGAAGAGTTCCTGTGACTACTGGTTTCAATGCCATCAGATATATGTCATATATCATGTCTACCACAACATTACACAGTGGCTTTGAAACGAATGCTGAGATTTGGAGATTCAGCTTGACATTGATAAGTTATTGCAAATTTAGCTTTTCCAACAAATCTTACACAATAACCCCCTTTCAACAATTTGTTTAGAATATTCAAGGCAGATCAATTAGATATTGCTGGTCTACACTTAGACATTACGATTTGGCTTAAAGAAACAATGGGAAATGTAAACTGAAATAAAAGACCCTGAAATTATTATTATTTTGTTTATTGTCAAGTGGGAATCAAGCTGACTTGCTGCCAAACTTCTGCAAATGTTGATCTGCAGTAGGTCACCAGTAGTGAAAAGCAGCTGATTATGATAATTCTTCAGTCAAGATTTCCTCCTTCACTTTTGGGAAGTGTTTTCTGACAAATGCACAGTCTAATCACTGTAAAAATTGTTAAGAAATTCATACGTTCTAAAGACTATGTATAGCACTTCGGAAGGACTGAACCAAGCAAATTTTCATGAACGTCCTTCCTACACCAAGAACAATTTGTCACTTGTGTGTAGAATTAAAAGTAAAAACAAGTTTCATTCCAGTCAGTGGGACAATGAATTCGAATGACATATGTCTCATTTATTTTATCAAAGTTATTAAATATTAGACTTAATTCTTCAATTGAATTGAAGACAAAAATATCTGAGATAACCATATAAGTTAATGTTCTTCATGGGAAGTAGAGTTAAGCTATGTAATCTGACAGTGTGATGCACTAAATCAAACAATACAAAGGCATGGTAAAGGACCATAGTGCTGCTCATTCATTAGAGAGTTGATGGGAGGTGGTGTAACTTGAGGATTACCACAGCTCAGGCGAGGGAAGAGGTTGTGAGGAGACTCCTTCATGGTAACCTCGGCTGGTGTGGCAATTGAACCCATGCTGTTGGTGTCAATTTGTATCAGCTATCTAACCTACTGAGCCAGTCAACTAGGTAACTTGGTATACATCATCACAAGAAGTGATGTAATGTCACATGTTCTTGTTCTCTCTTTCAGCCATGTGGCAAGATGATGCCGTGTAGAGCTGTTTCTTAAACAAAGCCAATGTTCTCTGTTCCTGAACAGCCTCCGTAAAAAATATTTGGTAGCATGAGGCCAAGAATATTGCACTAGGTAGTGGACATTAGTTTCAAAATTTTTGCTGTAAATAAAAATTTAGATGAATAAACCACAACTGATCAATGACAACTAGGGGAAGGTTGGATCATCAGTTTGGAATTTGCAAACTGATCGATTTTTGACTCAAACAATTAAAGACTGGGGTGATAGATACCAAATACCATGTTGCAATATGTTCTGTCTTAGAGAGAACAACAATCTGTCAGGGCCCCCTTCTGTCCAAACACACCCAGCAGATGGCATCACTTTTCTTGGGCAATTAACAGCAGCCCTGTGGGGGACAGGTTCCAACAGCAAGGCACAGAAATGACAGAACAAAACTGCTGAAGCAATTGAAAGAAAAATAGCATCTGTAAATTAATTTGCTGTTAATTCACCTGTGAAAATGTGACCAAATGTTATACAACCTTTTAGTCATTCTGACAACTGATTAGCTAATACAAATGAAAATGAATTTGCACTGCTTAAAAGAAAACAACAGATTTACTTAGTTAATCTAATCAAACTGATCTTTTCACAATGGCTGCACTAATATTCAGTGACTAGTTAATTATTATTCTTCAGGAGTTGTCATTTACCTCTCAGGAACTATGTGACCATACAACAATACAATGTTCTGAATACATTAATACCTCGTTCTGCAGCAGATTGCCTTGAACTTTCTGAGAGCAGTTCCTCTGTTGCAAACTGAGGCTGCTTGAGAAGCAATACACTCCAGAGGGCAGGCAGGAGCAGTGCAAGGCTCAGTCATACAGAACAGTCATTACGTCTACTCAGAAAGGCGGAACATACCTGAATCGTGGCCATTCCAAGCTCCTGCCCACTCAGGATCCTTCCGTTTTCCAGCTTGGCGATATGTGGGTTGTCCATTTTCAGGAAGTCAGTCACCAGCTCTGTAATGTCCACCTGCCAGTCACTGCCTAACATATAGGCTAGCTGCCCACCTGGGTCGGAGGTTTCCGCTACAAACTGGGTAAGGACCCTCACCATAGCACGTTGGTACTGAAGAGTACATCCTCTCCCTTTTTTGTCATCATCATCCTCGTCATCACTGTCTCGCGTTGGCCTACCAAAAAACATTGGCATAAGTTTTCCTGGCTTGCAGCAGTACAGTTTCATAGTCATGTACACATTTCAACAGGTAGTATAGGGCATAGGATTTTTAGCTGTATTGGTAGCTGAAATTATTCAATTCACAAGCATCGACCACTTGTCTTTATCAATGTGAAATCTCAGAATTCTTGGTGAAATAGTTCATTGGCATCTGATTAAAAAGCTCAATGTGAAACGTGTGTTGTAACAGGTACAAAGGTAATCAATTATTATCTGTTCGCTCTCAAAAGTATTTAATGCACATAAACAGCGCAGCATGTTTTGAAATAGAATGGACAATATTTCCTCTTAAGTGGTTTCAGCTATATCATCAGTAAGACTGCCTTGGAATTAATTCATGTTGATACCAGGGAAAATGAAAAAAAAATGCAATTTGCCTTACAGATTTATTACAAGATTGTTTGGTTTGCTTGAGGACAGGGTGTAAAAATAGTATAGGATATATATATATAAATGATAAATTTGAGCTTCTGCTGGCTGATTTGTTTTGCTTATTTAACTATGGAAACGAGACCTTTTACAGGGTTTTTCTTCGACATGCCAAGATGAGGCGTGTTACTAATGAGAATTGATTCCAAACGCATCCAGATTAGATACCCGAGACCTAAATCTCCCTTATTTTACCCAGAAATAAGCGCTAAGATGCATTACAGCTTCAAAGAAATACATCTCACTGTGTTAACATGATTCCACATATTACACCAGTCAGCTTTCTGATCTGTACAACTTCACCACGATAGCAGAAACTTTCCAATTGTGAGGTAGTGCTCGAAGGGAACTAGTTAGAGAATTTCAGGTTGAATAATGGGCGAAGGCAATGAATTTTTCAGACTTTGTCTCCCATTTTACCTTCAATTCAGGATGATACGTGGCTTGAAAGGGAATTTATAGGTGTGGGTGATTCCACGAAATGCGCTGTCCTTGTCTTTCAAGGTGGTAGAGATTCCAGGTTTGGAAGATACTCTTGGAAAGCTGCAGAGCATCTTGTATTTACTACACACCGATGACAACGTGCATCAGTGGTTAAGGCAGTGAATGTTGAAGGTAATAGATAGGTTACTAGTGGAGGTGGGTTGCTTTATCCTGGTGTCTAGATTCTTGAATAAGGTATACTCATCCAGACAAATGGAGACGATTCCATCACAACAACAAAATAGAACATAGAACTGCAGGTGCTGGAAATCTGAAACAAAAACAGAAATGGCAGGAGAAACTCAGCAGGTCTGGCAGCATCCACAGAGAGGCAACAAAGTTAATGTTTGGAGTCTAGTGACCCCTCAGTATTCCTTCACAATCCTGACCTGTGTTTTGTAGATGGTGAACAGGCTTTGGGGAGTTAGAAAGTGAGTCACTTGCCAAAGGATTCCTAGCCTCTGACCTGATCTCATAGCAACAGTATGCAATGACTCGTCCAGGTCAGTTTCTTCTCAATGGTAACTCTCAAGATGTTGATAGCTGGGGATGCAGCATTAATAATGCCATTGATTGTCAAGGGGAAATGGTCAGGCACTTGAATCATGTTAATGTTACTTGCCACTTGTCAACCCAAGCTTGGGTATTGTCCAGGTCTTCCTGCATTTGCACATGGACTGCTTCAATATCTGAGTAATGAATGATGCTGGACATTGTGCAATCATCAGCAATCATTCCTATTTCTGGCCTTATGATGGAGGCAAGGTCATTGATGAAGGAGCTGAAGATGGTTGGACCTAGGACACTATCCTGAGGAAGTCGTGCAGAGATACCCTAGAGCTGAGGTAACTGACCTCCAATAACAACAATCTTCCTATTTGCCAGGTATGCCTCCAACCAGTGGACAGTTTTCTCCAGATTTCCACGGGTGTCAGTTTTGCCAGCACTCTTTGATGTAATACTGAGCAAAAGATTAGTCCGCAGGTGCCAAAATTAACTCAGAAATGTGTTAGAATATTAACATTTATCATGAGAGGAATTGAAATCAAAATAGGGAAGTTATGCTTCTCTATTTCTAGAGAAGTAAGAATTCATCTGAAGTCTTGTGCACAATATTGGTCACTATTTAACAAAGATTTAAATGATTAAAGATTTGGGACTATAGCTATCCGGAAGCGGTTGTGAGAAGGCTTACTGGACTCATCTGGGGAGTGG
Organism: Stegostoma tigrinum; assembly: GCF_030684315.1. NCBI lineage: Eukaryota > Metazoa > Chordata > Chondrichthyes > Orectolobiformes > Stegostomatidae > Stegostoma > Stegostoma tigrinum. Next base: position 27,531,027 of record NC_081379.1, read on the forward strand.
GCAGGTTATCTTAGAAGGAAATGTAGGACAGGTTAAGCTTGTATTCCCTGGTATTTAGATGAGTAAGTGGCAATTTTACTGAAACATAAAAGATCCTGAAGGGTATTGTCAAGGTAGATGTGGAGAGGATATCTCCTCTTCTGGGTGAATCTAGAATTACAGTGACAGCTTAAAAATCACGCTTCACCCATTTTCAAACTGAGATTAGGCAAAATCATTTTTTCTTCGAGGTATTGAGTCTTTTGAATTCTTTCTCAAAAGGAGTGGAAATGGTGTCCTTGCGTATTATTCAGGCAGTGGTACATCTTGTTAAGCAAAGGATTGAAAGATTGTTGAGGGTGGGTGGCAATGTGGATTGAATCTATTGAATGGTGGAGCATCTTGAGAGGCTGAATGGCCCATTAATTCCTTACTCTAATTCTATATTTGTATGCTCAGAAAGCCTCAGTAGAAAACATCTTATTCCATTGTTAGTAATTCTTTCTCTCAGCATCATTGTTCACTTACAACTGTTATTACTATTGCTTCTGTGTCTACTAAGTAATGAAATTATAGCTTTTTTTTAGGTCTCTTTACTTCAAAATTATAGTTAGAATCATAGATTCATGCAGCATAGACAGAGGTTATTTGTTGCTTTATGTCTGAGTTTATGTCTGCTTGAAAAATCTATTCAGCTATACCACTCTCTCAACCCCAACACATGGTCTCAATACTATATTGTATAGAACTAAAACACAAAAAGACCTATTTTTATTTCCAATTTTCTTTCTCTCTGTACAACTCTTATGGAAAACCTCAGCGCTACAAATCAATGGGCCACATAGCACAGTTCCACTTTCTCCTGTAGGCCTGTTCATGCTGACAGTCTTGAGCAACTTTAGGTGATCAGGCCTCTGATTAGTGACAATGCTTAGTGGTCCTTCTAGATACAGTGTGCAATGGTAATTAAATTATGCAATTAAGGGATTGCCAATGCTAAGGAGCATCTCACACTAAACTATCTCAGATTATGACAGCTTTGAATGCCAGACACAAATTGCAATCTTGCAACTTCTTTCATTTTCCTATATGCAAATTTTAAAGCTGCGAGCCGGAGAATAATTGAATCATAGGTTGATTAAACTAAACTAGCTATCACACCGGCTGAGAGAGTGCATGTGGCTTTTGGTAAAAACCTTTATTAATAAATGACCCACATCTATTAGTGGCAATATTAAATGATCCTGTGTTTTATGCTTTGATCGGAACTCTCAATCAAATTAAATCCTTGGTGTTGCCTCACACCATAATCAACTTAGTCTCCAATTCCTGCATAAAAATACAATAAAGGTTTGTAATTATGTCTTCCATAGAATTTTACAGAACAGAAGGAAGCCATTTGACCCACTGTGTCTGTGCCAGCTCCCGAAAGAGACATCCAGCCTTATCTGCACAGCCCTTCTAACTTTTAATTACATTTTGGGAAAATCTGACTCCTTGATAGTGAGTGAGTTACTGTTTAAAATCTTGAAATTCTAACAATAAACACAAAAGAATAAGATCAAAATTAATGCAGAAAAGAATCACATTTTGAACACCCAATTATGAGCTGGAAGATGTGAAGTACAAATGTTTACTTGATAATAGGGATGAAGTTGATTGAAAATAGAGCAAATAGTGGAATCTCATGGTGTCTTTAAAAACACTTCCCAGGAACAGCACTGTAATATAAATAAGACATGAGGTTTTGGGGAGAATTGATACAATACTCAGCACCCTGAGGGAGAGAAAAGCCCGCATTTCATCAGCAATACCCCTTGGATAAGGAACAGCACTGCAAACATCTGACACCTTAATTCACACATTTTATTATTTGAACTTCTAGGTTTGGGATTATAACTTTTAGTTTGGGGATTAAAGTGTTAAATATAAGATAAATGGGAGTCTCTGACTGTAAAAATGGTAACCAATCCTGAAGAAATACAAATCAAATACACCAAGAGTAATTCCAACTTAGTGCTCACTTAATAAAGTCAGAAGTAGAAAAAGAGTAAGCATTAACATTATGAAAGCGAAGGGATCTACACTCAATAAAAAAAAACAATTTTTTTATGCAGGTCCAAGATGGAAAGAAGCTAAAGTCATATAAAGGAGATCCTTGGTGGGACTAGTTAATTGGGAGAGAGGCCAAATATATTCTTTAAAATATACATTCATTCATTTAAGCCATAAACAAATTAGAGTTGTTTTGAAGTTAAAAGGTGATTTTTACTTCTGCTTGAAATGTCCCAGGTAGATGATGTTAACTTGGAGATGGGCTGTGGGAGTTAGGGAGGGTGTTTTGGATTAACTAATAGCGTGTGTTTTTGTTCACAGAAACAGACAATCAGCAGTTCCCTTTAGGACTGGGCAGAGACAACTGCAGCTCACTGAGTGGAGACAGCAATGGGGATAAATGTAATTCAGGCCTGTACCTTAAGCAGAGAAAATACTGAGAACACTATTCACCTCAGAATGCAAGACGATGCTTGAGTTTAGTGTAGAGACAGATTTGTGAGGGAAAAGTAATTAGATGGTTTGCCTAGCATAGAGCTAGACGAAGATGACTACCTGTGGATAAATATCAATTTGGACATAGTACAGGCAGGTTCTTAAAGACTTGCCAGACACAATGCTTTATTTGTGGTGTAGACTGAGGGTTAAATGTTAAGTCAAGCAAAGTTGGAGGTGGATGTAGGGATCTCATTGCAACTTGTCAATTAGCATCATAACATCTTTAGTATCTATCATGGCACATGATAAGGGGATCAGACTCAAATTGTTAACCAGTATTTATAACTTGGCAGTTGTTTGACAACTACTGGTTTCTGACTGGAGAAGAAAGTCACTGATATTAAATAAAGATATCACAAGAACAGACTTTTTGCCTCTATTTCATAGTTTCACTTGAGATGTGTCAACTTCCCATGGAACTGTACAAAACTAGTCAAAGAAATGTGTAATTTCCAGAACATGTGATGCTATGGGATAATTAGACAGGACGCAAGCACATAAGTATGATCACATATTTCACAACGGTGAAATATTGAAACAAAATACAACTGGAAGTTTCATGCAGACTGCAAACACTTGTATAAGAGTTTTAAGATGAGGATCAATAAATGATCAGTTGAAACATGACATCTGAAGAGTCACATCTGCAATGCCCCACCACACAGGACAAATGCCCACATTTGGTAATAGCAAAGAGGTACAACCTGTTATCTTTTATCACCTCGAGACATTAATTATATGTATAATTACAACATTTTATGACAGCATTTATCCTGGAAAATTAATGTAATCCAAGAAGTCAAGAGTCTCCACTAAAACATTCTTTTAGAAATAATATCACCGCAATATTTTCTGAGGGAACATGCGTATTGCAACAGAGATAGTAGGAACTGCCGATGCTGGAGAATCTGAGATAACAAGGTGTGGAGCTGGATGAACACAGCAGGCCAAGCAGCATCAGAGGAGCAGGAAAGTTTGACGTTTCAGGTCTGGTCCCTTCTTCAGAAATGAAGAATTTCTTTCAGAAAATTCAGAATATCTGAAGCAGGGTCCAGACCCGAAACGTTGCAGTGCTAGGATTTCACCTGGAGTTTTAATTATCAATGCTTTCACCTCACCGTTATGGAAATACCATGCCTTGTCCTGACACTATTCTGGTTGGTCATCAAAGTAAAAAAGCATTTTTTTAATCAAGGGTCATTGCTTGATGATGTGAAGCTGAGCTGGTTTTCCTTCTCCTCAGCACCACGCCACCCCATTGCCAATCCAGCTGAGGTGTGCCAGCTCAGCACAGTCCTGACATTTCTGATGTGTGCAGTGCAGGGCCAAAGCAAATGGAACATTGACCGAGTGAACAAAGGAGGGAACCAAACAGTTTAGTTTAATTGGGCATGAACTAAACAAACACAACAAGACTGCAAAGCAGCTCATAAGGTTTCTGATTAAATCAAGCCCTGTTCCAAAACAACAGTATAGAGAGGAAGCTCAGCAGCATATTCTATTTATATGACAAACACTGGAGACATTTACAACTGAAATAAAAGTTGATTACAACAGCCCAATTGTTTTTATTGTAAGTGGCAATGTTAACACCACAATTCTGTCCGCAGGTCTTTGTAAAGGAGTGCAAACATCTGCTGTCATTTGGTAGAGGAGTCAGCAATCTGAACAAGCTGAAACAATGGCTGTAATTTTCACTCTGCTGCTAATTCTTTCTTCTGAACTAGAACATTATAAAATGTGTGGTCTTGTTTTACAGTTTCACAGTAAAAACAAAGCATAGTTCTCACCCAAAATGTTTTTTTTGCATGAACAACAGGTGAAATAATGTCAGGCTTAAATGGAATCTCTAAATTTATACCATTCTTTAAAAGTTGGCAGTGCACTGGAATGGCTTTCCTCAAACTTTGGTTGCCATCAGCAAGCTTTCCCTCGCTCCCTTTAACTCCTCACCCCCGTCTTTTCTTAATAATCCATTCACCTGTCTTGGGAGAGTGGAAATGTTAAGTTAAGAAAAAAATAATGAAGCTTTGCAATCTGTTCACTTGTTTGTTCAAATCAACTGTTGTGAAAGAAGACAGATGAAGGGGTTGATAATGCCAGCATTTTGTCCAATCTGACTGGCAGCCTATTTCCTTTTTGCTGGTTTGGAGTCAAACCAAAAGGACTGCAGCCAAACAGAATTCTAGGCAGACTTCTCTCTTCTCACTTATCATGTTCTCTCACTATTAAATCATCTCAAGGTACAATGTAGTTTTATCTCTCTGTGTAGATAGGCTACAAGGTAACAGGGTTGTAAAGCTGTTAACGGCTCACACTTCATCTTCAGCATCCAACAGTGCAGTAACAAGTAATTAACGGCTTGTACAAACTTGGAATATATACCAATATACGAGCTAATTAGTGTTTAGTCATCTTTGTAATTACTAATTAGGGGCTTGTATAAATAATGTACCAAAAAATAACTGCTACCCTTTGAAGAGCTTCAGAGACACAAATGTTATGTATAAACTGTCTAAACTAATGAAACATAAAAGCTGTAATTTGATTTACTAACAGATTGCAACCTTTTTTTTCAGAATATTATCATAAATTGGAGGGAATGTGTCATACAGCACCCGAGAACCTCTGATGGTACTATGTAAAGAATGAGTAAAGCTGAGTAAAGTGGTATACATGGGTACAATTACAACATTTAAAAGGCTTTTGGCCAGGTACTTTATTAGGAACAGTTTAGATGGATATGGGCCAAATGTAGGCAAATGGGACGAGTTTAGTTTGGGAACCTTGGTCAGAAACTTCGTTGAAAGCAAAGGGTTTGTTTCTGTGCTGTGTAACTCTCTGACACTATGAAATGAGTACTTGACTATTTGTCTTCAGATCCATTGTAAACTCTGCTCCCTCATCGCTGATTCCATCCCTCTCCTCAACCAAGTGCTCTGCTTGAAATCACTGGATGAATCCTTGGCATCTCGATCAGTACTGAATTTCAAACCCATTGGACAGGATATTCCTGAGCTGACAAGGTGTAGAGCTGGATGAATACAGCAGGCCAAGCAGCATCAGAGGAGCAGGAAGGATGACGTTTCGGGCCTAGACCCTTCTTCAGATGTTCCCTGCAGGTTTCACGGTGCCACTATGAGCATAAAGTTTTTCCCGAACCCATCAGAAGGTGGGATCGCTGTCCAACTAAAGATGGAGGTGGGTCTTCAAGGCTGGAGAACAAAAGCAGCTTTCCCCTAGCACTGAAAGGTAGCAGGCTGCTTTCTCAGAAAAGTCAGAAAGACTGCGGCCCAAGTTGACAGAAACCTCTGTCAGCGTTTTTGAATTAAAATAAAGATACACCTAAGCAGCTGAGCCACAGTTTCAGACAGCGAGTCCATCCACATGTTGCCTGTGGATGAAAACAGACAGTCAAGGAGGGCCTGAATGCTGGTCTGGAGCACTCTCACCCTAGATTGCCACCATGAGGCCACCTCCAGGCAGATGCACTGTACTCCAATGCCTCTGCTGATACCCAGAGGCTGATTGAATCATTTCAATGATAGGACTTAAAGGCATTTGACTGGTGTGTAAGCAAGGGGCCTGGTCACCCTGCTGTCCTACCATAGAGAAATCAACTCCTGTCAGGATGGTGTCAGGTCAACAACCAGGAGAGAGCAAATTATCACACCAGTTCACAAACATTTTTCCCTTCAGTTTGAATCACTAATGGGTGTTCATTTCCAGCACCATGACATCATTGCCTCACTTTCCTCCCCATTCCCAGTTAAACTCTCACCCCCATGTGCATCAATTCTGGACTCAAATTCTTCAGTGAGCCTCTTGTACTCCTTTCTGTAGTTTCGAGAACCCTGTGACCTGTGTCCATTCCTGAAATCAATTGTCAATCCTGTTATCACTGGCTTGGATGTTCCCTCAGCACAATGGATATAAAATTCTCACCCTTAGTTTTAAATCCTTCCATGACCTTGCCTCATTTCTCTGTCCCTCTCACCTTCTTTAAGTTCTTCCTATGCCTTTAGACTTCTACTTTTGGTCTCTTGTCTTTCCCCTTATTTTGCCCTTCCTCTGGTACCACAGCTTTCAGTTCCTTTTGTTTTGACCTCTTAGGCCAGTTTACTAAAATTCTCCATCTGTAAGAAAAAACTTAAACACCATATTTTCAACCAAGCTTTAGGTCAGCTTTCCTAACTCAACCCCATTTGCTTGTACTGAGATCAAAGATTTTCCGCAGCTCTCCACAAGCAAGAAATAGTTCCAAGGATTAGAAACTCCAGTTGTGGTTATAAGAGAATATAATAGTTACAGACGCCATCTCCTGCTTACTTTATAAACTATGACCCTACCAAAACAGCAGAAGCATAATGTTGCATTAGAAACAATTTTATTAAAAGGAATGCAGGATGTTTAAGGCAAAACAACACTTCAATTTGGCAGATCATTAGCAGCTGAAGTGAATTGCGAGACACTCTAACATAGCTTGCCTTTGGCATGTTACTATTCATATAGCAGGGAAGATTATGCTAAAGAGAATGATCGGGAATTTATTGCACTTTGACGAAAGATTTTGGTAATACAGTTAATGTTTCAAAATCAATGGTAATTAACTTATGTAATGATGTGATAATGTTATTAAAATATCATCACATGGCAATTTCTATGACACAAACATCATAGGAACTTGGATTATAATTATTTCAGATATTTCTAGCAGCCCTGCAGTCCCAACCTCCATCGAAGGAAACTCAAATTTTAATGCTTTATGGATTTTAGATGGACAATGTAAACAGGATTTTTTGTTCTGATTCTAATTGCTTCCAACTTTGCTCCAACGGTTTATCTCATCTGAATACAATGAAAATTTTTTTAGCCATTTATTCATTCAAATACACCCATTTACATATGAGTATTAAAGTCATCTACAGGGGCAAGGTCACCCTGGGAAGTATTTGACAAGCATTCCTGTTCTGTTGAGGAGAAACAAGGGTCAAAACAGCTGTGCAACAACTTTAGTTTGAACTTGTTGCATGCCACTGAGTGAGTGAGTGACCAATGATCTAATTCAATGCAATTTATATCTATGATCATATGCTTAAAGCAAAATGAAAGTCTTTTCTATAATATGGTGCCTTAGTCAGGCAATTGTGTTTGCCATGTGGGAAATATGGAATGAGATGGGAGTTTCCATTTCCTCCAGACTTCATAACTTGGATATGTAACTTTACATAGCTCCATGGTTTATACATCTTTTTTCATGTGTTTGACAATATGCAAGCAAGGCATGAATGAGGCAATACAGAAAGCCTTCATACAAAATAAAGAACTGTGGATGGAGATCTGAAACAGGAATTGCTGGAGAAACTCAGCAGGTCTGGCAGCATCTGTGAAGAGAAAACAGAGTTAATATTTTGAATTTTGTGACCCTTCTTCCAAACTAGAACCAGCTAGGAAAAGGTGCTATTGAAGTAGATGATGGGGGAATGTGGCTGGGGGAGGAGATCATGGACAGAACTTCTTACTACTTTAGAAAAACAAAAAGTAAATAAAAGTGATAAGCGTCTAGTGATGGGAATGACCTATTTTTTCCACATGTGTGGGATCCATTACAAGGCCCCATTTATAGAAAGTCACTATTCAGCAGTAATTTCTTCATTTAGAGTGGGTTGAATGTGGATCTTGCTACTCTGTAACATTGTTTTGGTGAATAGAAAAAGCCAGATAAGTACATGAGGGAGAAAGGAAAGAAGGATATGTTCATAGGATTGATAAAGTAAGGAGGATGGAGGCTTATGTTGAGTAGAAACACTAGCATGGGCTCGTTAGACAGAATTGTTTGCTTCTGCTGTGTGCATTCCTTGGAATTGTATGTTCAGAATACATTTTCAGAATCAACAGGGCCAGATGCTGAGGGGGAATGCTGTTGGAGGAGCTAAGTATCCTTTAGGCACTTATAATATGAGCAAGCTTAAAACTTCTATTTTATATCTGAAAAGAAAAGAAAAATAACCAATTTTTTCAGCTGTACATTTTCCTATCATTCATACCTTTTATCTGAGACGACAGGGACACGCCATCCTTTGATTTGGCTGAGCTCAGTGTCAGAGACCTCAATCTGAAGGGGAAGACGAGGCACCCAAACAGTAATTTCCAGCGGTGCACTCAAATGTTCATAAGTAAAATTGACAATCGCGTTCACTTTGCCTCTCATCTCCTTGCCGTTCACTAAAACATAGTCACATCTGTCTGAAACCTGTGACAAAGGGGAAAAATCTAATCAGTACAGTAGCATAGAGATGAAAATGCCACTTTACACAAGACAGATGCTGTCACTCAGCTGAGTGGTCCCACACCCAACACTAATATAATCATCTATTAAAGTTATAAAGCTCCTTCATAAATTACTTTATCATCACCTTTGGAAAACAGGTAGTCTAAAATGGTTATACTAATCTTATGAAGAAAAATCAACTGACTTTGGAACGTACAAATTTAGTTAAGTTTCAAGTTACTATTTACCATAACACAGCAGTCCAAATACTGCCCCGTTTTTTTACATATGTCACTTTATGCAACTGGAATCTTGATATCAGCAATTGTTTACATCTCAACCTTTATATCATTAGTTAAACACATTTACAACTAAAAAAGTAATGTTAGTATGTCCTACTGAGAAAATAGATGGCATCACTTTATGACTGAAGAATTGACAATGAGTCTGCAATTACATACACCATTCCAAAATGCTGCACCACTGCCTATATAAAATTAGGATCATAATTTTAGTTCAATTACATTTCTAGAGTAACATTTAGATTAATGTCAGCCAGCTCCAGTCTCAACTACACAAACATGTCATCAGTGTACACTTAAAGCAATTGCTCCAAAGAGCACTGCTTAACAATCCCAACTCAGCTGAAGCTGTCACAGCTCTGCATGAGACAACATCCTACTGACATGCGCTGAGGACTGCTATAAAAATTAACATAAACACACGGCAAGAATGAAAATAACATCAACCAGACAAACCCCAAATACATCAGTTACAAAATTCTTGATAATATACAGTATAATTTCAACCTAAAAGCACACAAAGAGACAAACAAAATAAAAGAAACAAAGAATGAATTACTGGGTTAACTCATTGTTACTCATTCACAATGTGGAGTAGGTAGAATTGTGTAATTCCTGATTTGGTAAATACCCTCTATTAACCATTTTATAAGGATTGGGTGATGTGCCAAGAGGATAAACCAGTAGAATAGTAATCACAAAGCAGGTCGCTCACTCACATTCAATCAGGAAGTCAAATGGAATGTGCTACTAAAATGGATAGATTCAGAACACCTGAATTAAACAAGACTTACTGGTTTGTTCCGGTTTATAAGTTCTTCTTAAGTAATGTATAGTTGCACAGCAGACTATGCATAATGTCCATCGCAGGTGCCCAAACACTGATAAAAATGTTTAGAAAGTAGTCTGGTTTTGCCTTTGCTTTTACTGCATTGCCTCTTTGATCATCATTGTTGTCCCTAAAATATGCTGAGGACACATGACTTTTATTTGACATTTATGTGAATGGTAGTTGCTGTTGGATTTGCATCCGAAGTCAGGACTTAGATATCTAAGTCTCTTATTACAGACTTATCATATCATTAAATCTCTTTGCTACAGTGATTACACCCTCACTACCATTTAACATCTTGATGGCCAACAAGTAGTGCGTTACAATTTGAAGGAATTAAGCAAGTACAGATTTCTACAAACAGTTTATGCAATATTGTTACATAATATTGTGCTTTAGTCAATATTTCACTGCACTTCTTAACTATCCAAAATGTCTGACTGCTATCTCCCCCAAGGATTAGAAAGAGAGATAATAAATATACATGCTGACATTAGAAATTTGTGGCTGTCAATAACATTTTGAGATTCAGCTTCACACCTGAACTAGCTCCGAGCAAGGAATCTAGCTAAATGGTCTAAAGATGTTGGGCTATGTAAGATTTTGACAAACACACTTCAGCTGATGGTGTATGCACGGAAATGTATGTTCTTTAACCTCAACATCATCTGAGTTTGAACTGTAGAAGCTACTGTTCTTAATTTTTACTCACATTATGCAGCATCTAACATGTGAAAGATGGACTGGAAGGGGAATTCATTTGACAATGACAAGAACTTCACTATAGAACAATTTTTATGGGAAAGACTAATCTATCAAATATTATCATTTTGATGATGTAAGTGGTGAAGAAATCAGGAACGTATGACCAGTATTGACCTATATGATCTTGTATGATGCTTTACAGCAGCAAAATACCTATTATGCGCCTAAGCACACATGTGTGGTTTTGGAAAACAGGTGATTTTAGGATGAAGGACTGTTATCTTTGATTAGCTTGTTGCCACAAAAGGGCCCGTTAATGTGAATGCTAGGCAGAACTATCCTTGTTGCAGCAGATCGTGGAGAAAGTCCTCAAGCTATGGACATTAATTGTTGTAGAAAGGTGTACATCACATTCTCACGAATGAAAATTAACAATTTTTTAACACTAACTATGTAGAAGACATGGTAAGACAGAGATCATGGGTCTGATTCTTTAGGGAGAGGCTCCTTTCCTAGCATCACTATGACAGAGCTCCTTTCGCACATACTCAGCTGCTATTCTTAAACCAAGGAAATAATTAACTTTTACTCTATATCTTACCCCAAGTTCTTTTGTAGCACAACTTGCAACCATTAACCATTATCCATACTTTGTAACAATTACCCATGAACATTTCATTCTTCATCCTCAGTCCGGCCCCACACTCACCTCCCTCTTCAGTATGACATTGATCTCCAGCAGCATGCTAAGCCTTCTTGAACATTAAGGGGTGCTTGAGATCTTTTGTCACTGTCACAAAGACTGAATGCATGGGTGGAGTGGGATGGCCACTTCTTTGTGGACAAAGGCATTTCTGGAACTCCATCTGGGAGCAAAACTTCATCATTATCTGTGAGGAAAAACCTGTCTGGTTCTGAAGGTCTGAAAATTTGCTGTACAGCACTGTCATCTGCATTCTGGATGGGTTGCATATGGTTGGCTTTAACTGCTGTGGGACACCCTGCACCCAGCCTAAAAGCCAAATGGCATTGAATTTACACTGGATGATTGAAGATCTGTTTCTAACTCTGTAATCCAAAAACCTCTGTGGTTCTCTACTCATGTTAGCAGCTGTAGCATTATTTAAAATTCACCCGCTTCTCTCAGTGATGGAGCTAGCACAAGATTTTATACCCGCTTCCCATACTGGGTCCGGCATTCTACACGAGGAGCAACTTTCTCTTCAGCTGCATTTGTGATTTCTCCTGTTGTGCCAGGGCCTTTCTTTTAAATCTTTTACATGAGATGGATGATTCTCCTCAAGGGAGACAGTTAGGACTTTGGCGCACAAATGCAAGAGTTCAGGAGGGTTCTTGATGGAGTTTGGAGAATGAGGGGAGATCTCATTGAAACTTACAGAATACTGTGGGGCCTGTGTAGAGTGGATGTGGAGAAAGTGCTTCCACAATTAGGATAGACTAGGACCTGAAGGCACAGCCTCTGAATGAAGGGATGACCCTTTAGAACTGAGATGAGGAAGAGTTTCTTCTGTCTCAGGGTGGTGAATCTGTACGACTCTGCAGAAGGTTGTAGAGGCCAAGTCATGAGAGTGTAATTAAAACAGAGATACATAGGTTCTTGATTAATAAGGGGATCCAGAATTACAGGAAGATGACAGGAGAATTGGGCTGAGAAACAGATCAGCCATGATTGAAATGGTAGATCAGCCTCGATAGGCTGAATGGCTTAATTATGTTCTTATATCTTATGGCCTTATGGTTCAAGTTTCAGTATCAAATAAACAAACAACCTGAATCTCTATGACAGTATTTTGAAAGAGTGAGGGAAGCTCTGGAATGTCCTCTGCAGGATGGCTACTCCGTTTTAAGTCTTTCTCTCCCCCAGTATGCAGCTCCTCCTTTGAAAAAAAAACTGGGAGGTCAGCAATACTGGGTGGAACGGTGGCTCAGTGGTTAGCACTTCTGCCTCACAGCACCAGGGACCTGAGTTCAATTTCACCCTCGGGCGACTGTCTGTGTGGAGTTTGCACATTCTCCTCGTGGTTGCGTGGGTTTCCTCCAGGTGTGCCGGTTTCCTCCCACAGTCCAAAGATGTGCAGAGTAGGTGGATTGGCCATGCTAAATTGCCTGTAGTGTCCAGGGATGTGTGGGTTAGACAAGGGGAAATGCTAGGGTGAAGGAATGAGTCGCAGGGAATGCTCTTTGGAGGGGCAGTGTTGGCTTGTTGGGTCAAATGGCCTGTTTCCATACTGTAGAGATTCTATGAATCTATGATGAATACTTTGTTGCAGAGTTAGGGTTGACGAATCACCCATGGAGAGTGATTCCTGGACTCTATGTCAATTGCACCAGCTCTAGCATCTGCTCACTAACACAGGCAACTCCACTGATTCTGAAGCCTTACAAGCACATGGTCCAGTTCCCTGTGATTTCACATCATGTAGCTCCTTCCACACTTCCAGTGGCTACTCTTGGAGTCAGGATATTAATGGAGTTTGGTATCAAAACTAGAGATAATGGGAATCCAATCCACTGGTTGGAGGTGTACCTGGGTTAAATGAAGATGGTCATGGTTGTTGGACGGCAGTCATCTCAGCTCCAATACAACTCTGCAGGAGTTCCTCAGGGTAGTGTACAAAACCCAAACATCTCCAACTGCTTCATCAATGACTTTCCTTTCATCCTAAGGTCAAACATGGGATGCGTGCTGATGATTGCACAATGTTCAGTACGGTTCACAACACCTCCGAAAACTGAAGTAGTCCATATCCGAATGCCGCAATATCCGGAAGATATCAGTGACAAATAACAATTGTACTACACAAGTGCCAGGCAATGTCTGACTTCAACAAGAGTGAGCCTAACCATGTCCTCTTAACATCAAACAGTATGACCATTGCTGAAACCTCCACTGTCAATGGCCTGGGGGTCATCATTGACCGGAAACTGAACTGGGGTAATCATTTACATATGTGTCACAAAAGTAGATCAGAGGCTAGCAATACTGTGGCAGGTAACTCATCTTCTGACTTCCCAAAGGCATACGATCATCTACAAGGTAAGAGTCAGGAGTGTGGTGGAATATTCCCTACTTGACTCCATGAGATCAGCCCTCCAATAACACTCTAGAAGCTTGACATGACCCAGGACAAATTAGCCCACTTGACTGGCACCACATCCACAAACATTCACTCTCTCTGCTCAATAGCAGCAGTGTTTACACGATGCACTGCAGAAAGTCACAAAGGCTCCTTCGACACCACCCTCCAAACAGGTGACCACTGTCATCTAGAAAGACAAAGGCAGCAGAGACAAGGGAACGCCACCACCTGCAAGTTTGCTCCAAGCCACTCACCATCCTGACTTGGAATGGTATCATTGTTCCTTTAGCATTATTGGGCTAAAATCTTGAAAATCCTTCCCTTACACCACTGTGTGTATATCTATACTGAAAGGGCTACAGTAATTCAAGAAATGGAGCTGCCAGTTTTGGACTGGGGGTGGACAAGGTCAGAAGTCACATGACACCAAGTTAAAACCTAACAGCACTCCAAATGTTTGTCCTGTTGGACAAACTGATGGAATTCAAGAAAGCTATTCACCACCATCTCCTCAAGAGTAATGAGCAATAGAACAAGAGTTAGGCCCAATAAATGCTGGCCCAGCCAACAAAGGTCACAAACCCTGAAACAATTAATAACGAAACCTCTACATTTGTCTTGTTTTATTCTTTTATTTCATGTATTTGTCAGCTCTTCTTTTCCCATTAACTCTCAATGCCACATGGAAAACCTCAAAGCCAAAGAATTTTTCACTGCTACAAAGCTCCTTTATTAGCTATTGCTGCTTCTTCACTGGTTAAGGTCATGTCTGATGGAGTTATAGAAGTTTTCAACAAAGAGAAAAGCTATCAAAGCCATCATGCCCGTGTGACTCATTGCTGGAGCAATCCAAAACTAATCTCACAATCTTAGCATCTCCCCAGAGCCTGCTATTTTTCTCTGCCAGAACTACTTATCCAATTTTCCCCTAAAAGACACAACGGTATCTGCTGCAACCAGTGCATGTGCTATAGCATGACACAGTCCAACAACCATCACTGTAAACAAATTTCTCCTTACTGTTCAATTTTTTGTAACTGTACTTACATCGAAGAGTAAAAGTTTTACTTCAAGCCTGATCTTGCATTAGCAGGCTCAGCAAATAAGAACATTTCAAAATATTATCATTGCAGTTGACATCAAAGAATAGAACAGAGAAAAAAATTATTTGGACTGTGTCCATGATGAACTATTCTTATTTAAGCTATGAGAACTGTAGAGATATTAAATAGATTATATATAATACAGTCATAGAGATGTACAGCATGGAAACAGACCCTTCGGTCCAACTCATCCAAGCCAAGCAGACATCCG
This sequence comes from Stegostoma tigrinum, assembly GCF_030684315.1. Taxonomy (NCBI): domain Eukaryota; kingdom Metazoa; phylum Chordata; class Chondrichthyes; order Orectolobiformes; family Stegostomatidae; genus Stegostoma; species Stegostoma tigrinum. The sequence continues at coordinate 27,546,084 of NC_081379.1, forward strand.
AGATAAATCTCGTCCCATTTGCCAGTATTTAGTCCATATCTCTCTAAACTCTTCCTATTTTGACGTGAGAGAAAAAGAGAGACACAATGTTTTTTGAAATTGCAAAATCCTGGACATAGCAATGGAGCTACTGCTTTTCCAGTTGCAAGTAGAATTCTCTTTTTTTATTCACTCATGCGATGTACATGGCACTGGCTGGCCAGTATTTATTCCATAACTCTAGTTACCCCTCAGAAGGTGGTGGTATTTAAAGAAAGAAAAATATCCAGCAGAAATTAAGTGGGGGGTTAGAAAAAATGCTTTGCCCAATGGTTATTAGTTATCGAAGGAAAAGTATAAGCTGTGAAATAGCTTCAGTTGACACTCCGGCTCATGTTGACAGGTGTCACTGGGACCTTTGCAGACCTTGTACCTTTAGGAAACAATGGGAATTCAAAAGTTTTGCAGGAGAACAGTTGGGTCAGAGTTTCAGTTACCACACTGATCCCTGCAAAAAGGTTTTCTCTGAAGGGCACAGGATGAATTGGGTACCCCAAAAGCACTCCGAACACTATCCAAACAAGACTTCATCCCCAACAGCCATAAACCCAGGCATTTGATTTCTAATAACCAAGTCCAAGCATTTATCTGAAAGTATGTGACTTCCAAGAGGTTTCTTTGGAAACTGTCTTTTAGTGACCCCTTTTAAAAGAAACAGTCCAGCAATCTCTTCAGTATTTTAAAGATGAACTATTAATTCTGCAAAAATGAAGTGGCCTAAGTGACAACATTATTGATAGTAGATTCTAGATCTCTCCTACTAATGACAGCAGGCTAACAGGTCGAGTAACTGTAGATGCTGGAGAATCTGAGATAACAAGGTGTAGAGCTGGATGAACACGGCAGGCCAAGCAGCATCAGAGGAGCAGGAAAGCTGATGTTTCCGGTCTAGACCCTTCTTCAGAAATGAAGAATTTCATTCAGAAAATTCAGAATTTCTGAAGAAGGGTCTAGACCCGAAACATCAGCCTTCCTGCTCCTCTGATGCTGCTTGGCCTGCTGTGTTCATCCAGCTCCACATCTTGATATCTCAGGCTAACAGGTCTGTAGTTCAACATTTTCTCCAGCCATCCTTTCTTAAACAGTGGGGTTATATTTGCAACTTTCCAATCTGCAAGAAGCTAAAAAGAAGTTTGTTTATTTAGGGTGCTCAAAGGTGCTAATCTGGTTGATTGGAAGGAGGTGTGGCCCAGATGTTACTGGCCACAGAGGTCCATGTTCTTCGGCATGCCAATTCAGGGAGCAGCCTGGATTGTTTTATGCTGAGTTTTCTGGCCATTTCTCAGGTGGAAGCTCTACCTTAGTGAGCTGTCAGCCAATCTGATTGGCAGGCACTGCCGGTGCCACCATGCTGAAGGTCCCCATAAGGTCACAGGTCTTCATGGAGATGGAGAGGGGGGGATCATCAAAGGAACATGAAAGCCACCTACAGAATTATATACGCCCCCACCATAACCGGTCAAATCTGCTAATGAAGAAAAGCAACATCCAGCCAACAGGTGACAAGTTTAACTAGAAATTGACTGAATCTTCAAATTGGAGCTCATTGGCTCAAAATAGGGGTGAAATCAGGAAGCACTCCTTTCCACAACTAGCTACATCCTGAGACAAGCTGTTCTAGGACAGTTACAACACTGGCATCTACCTGATAACGAGGGTACTCGCCCAGTATGTCCTGTCCACAAAAATCAAGGAGATATAAACCAGCTAACTGTGGAACCATCAGGTTGCTCTGAATCATCAGTAAAGTGAATGGAAGGTCTATTGCCTTCATGTGGCACTTATTCAGCAAAACCTATTCACTTGCATTCATATTTGAGCTCCATCAGAGCCTCTCAGTTTAAACCTCATTACATCATTGTTCCAAACATGGACAAAAGAGCTGAACTGATGAGGTGAGAATCACTTCATGATATCAAGGCGGCATTTGACAGAGTGTGGCATTGACGAACCCTCACAAAACTAACGTCGTTGTGTATCAGGGAGAAATTTTCCACTAGTTGATGTCAAGTCCAGCACAAAGGAAGATGGCTATGGTTGCTGAAGGTCAATTTATCTCAGCCACAAGAATTCCTCAGGATAGTGCCCTCGGCTGAACCATCTTCAGCTGTATCATCAATGACTTTTCCTCCATCATTAAGTCAAATGTGGAGATGTTCACTGATGATTGTACAATGCTCAGCATCATTCATGATCCACCAGAAACTGCACCAGTACATTCTAATCGTCACACTGTCCTGACTTGGAATGATATTGTCATTCCTTCAGTGTTACTGGGTCAAAATCTAGAACTTCCTGGCAGAACTATGGGTATATATACACAGTAGTTTGAGTAGCGGGCTCAAAGCTACCTTCTGCACGGCAATTAGGGTTGCACAATAATACAGGGCTAGTCAACAACACCCACATCCAATGAACAGCTTCGTTTTTAGGAAGTTAAAAGTAGGTACTATATTTTATATTTAATTGGCTGTGGGTGCTAGGTGAATCATAACTTTCAAGTCTTATATATTTCTGGTAGACATTGGTATCAAGGGACATGGACCAAACCTGGTATTTAGAGTAGAGATGCTGATAAACCATGATCTAACGGAATTGCAAAGCTGGGCCGTAGTGCTGAGTAGCCCATTCCTAAGTCCCTATGATCTTGATAATAATTGATAGAATTGGATGAGAAAGGCCACAGGAGCAGTGGAGGCCAAATTGTAACCATAGAAATGGGAAGCAGCGTGTATGGGGAGCTTATGGAAAACAATGCGATCAGGGATCAGTGAATTCAGAGAAGAAAACAGAAAGAGAGGTGGAGAGTACAATCACAGAGAATAAGGAGACATTAAATTGAGAGGGTGTGGTCAGAAAAGAATAAGGAGATCCTGAAGCAAAACTCTGGTGATAGACAAGTTTAAGGAAGGTTAAGGTGCCAGCGTAGGGGGTGGGGGGTGGCAGGCTGAAGGAGGTTGAAGGAAGAAACGTTATCAAAGGAATTGTGAGGAAGGCTAAGAGTCACAATGTTGCAAGGTGTGAGGTCCTCTATAAAGGATCATATTTCAGTCTACACTCGGACGTCGATACAGTATGCAATACGAAGGTTTGGTGGCAGAATGTGATGTCCATCCTTGGCCTTTTTACTTAGGAATGATAAAACTAGGAAAAGGGCACAGAACATATTTACTGGAATGATATCAAAGACGTATGAGGCCTATGAGCTAGGACAGATGACAGAATCTGGATCTGGACCACTTTTGATTGGAGCAAAGAAAGCTAAATGGAGGTGATCAAGATGATGACTATTTGCAAATAATACTTTTGAACAAAGGGAATAGTGAGTTGTAATAGACCAAAGGGAATTTGGCTGAGGAAGAACAGTGCAAGATTCAAACAGATTTGGGAAGTAATCCTCTGCTACGGTGCCCGTTTGTTTGGCTCTGAAACACTTCAATGACATAACAGTTCACTGGTCCTAACATATTTTCTTCGTTGAAGCCTGAAACCTTGCACCTCAATTCTCAATTGCCAAAAGTTGTCACTGGATATCTGGATAATTGATCTTTTTCAGATTTCTGTGAATTGTTCGTTACATTGAGGGAGCATTGATGTAGATGTGTCACGACTCGTTGGTTTTATTATGCGCATTACATTGTCAGGATTTTCCAGGACTATTTTATTAGCAGACCAGAAATTATGCTGAGGATTGGGTTTAAATTTGTAATTTGAAAAGAAAACATAGCTCTGAGGTGATATGATCAACACATCATACTTTATGTCAGAGCAATGAAATTAACATTGCAAGTACAAAATCTTCCAATAATTTCCTTTCCTTCAATTTGAATGCCTTAGGGGCCTTTCTTGATCAGTCGTGGAATTCCAGATATTTTGGTTATGTAATCAAAACATCCAAACGATGGCTACATACAAACAGTTACTGTTCAAAGAAAGGCAACTGAATGCTGGTCTCAGCACCGATAGTAAGGTCTCAGGCTTCAAAGGTTCTGCCATGACAACACATCTGCAGAGAGACAGAGCAGAAACTTACTCTCAATGAAGGCACCAAGATGTGCAGAAACTCTGGGACTGTCAATCATCAGTTAAGGGAGAACAGTCAAAGCGTTATATTATGCTGAGACACATTCTGGACCAAATGAAAACAACAGATTGAGAAAAAGGAAGAAATAATTCACAGAAAAGCCAGCAGAAAGATCAAGGCTAAAAGGCCGGATGTATAGACTGTGGAGGACAGCATAATACAGAAAAGAAAGCACGTCCGGTATGAGGGAAGCAGCATTTTAACTGCAAGAAGCTGAACGACTTTGCATGCCAGTGTTTAGCTGGAAAGAAGTAAAGCAAGCCAATAAAGATTGTCTCTGGAGGGATGTCAACTGATGATTCTGACAGCCACTCCACACTGTACAACAGGTAGGAGTCATCACGTCTAAAGGTGATAAATGGTTTGCAACTGCAAGGGGGCATCAAGTGAATATGACATGTCAGATAAACATCAGTGCTTTGTGCAACATCACATTTCTCACAGACCTTTGTGAAGAGGCTCAGGACGATGAACTGGAAATGAAGTCCTGGATAGCAATGTTGAGTTTATGCGATGGAGCCATCTTTGCACCAGGGGAACAAGTGAAGTTCAGACTCCAATGCAAAGGGAAGAACAAAGATCTGGAGATCCCGATAGAGTAAAATCTACTCATCTCAGCTGAAGCAACCCTAAGCCTAAACACGCCAGGAAACATTTGCAACACTTCACAAGTCACAAAGCCATGAACAGATCCCAGAAGATTACAAAGGTGCTTTTACAGGTCTGCGATGTCTTCCTGGTAAATATCGCCTCAAGGCAGATAGAAGTATCAAACTAACTCAGCATTGCCGAGGGAAGTCCAGCTGCAATCAAGGCCAGCCTGAAAGATGAGATTGAAGAGCTAGAAAGGAAGGGAGTAATCAAGATTGTGACACTCCTACTGACTAGATTAGCAGCATGGTAGCAACTAAAATACCTCACAATCTGAGAGCCTGCATAGATCTAAAGGGTCTCAATAAAGCTTTGAAGTATTCTCACTACCCTATCACTAAAGAAATTTTGCCACAAATTGTCAATGCTAGGGTCTGTACTACACTTGATATGGAGGTTAGTGACTCACAAATGAAGCTGGATGAAAGCAGTAAGCCAACAAGCCAGTTAGCCTGACCTCAATCGTTGGTGACATTCTGGAGTCTATTATTAAGGATGAGATTCTGAAGTACTTGGAATTGCATGGTCAAACAGGGCTGAGTCAGGCATTCGGATTTCCAGAAGACTTTTCACAAGGTGCTGTATAGGAGGCTGCTAAATAAGATAAGAGCCCATTGTGTTACAGGCAAGTTACTGGCATAGATAGAAGGTTAGCTGACTGGCAGAAGGTAGAGAGTGGAGCTAAAGGGGTCTTTTTCAAGATGGCAGTCAGTGACTAGCAGAGTTCTGCAGAGAACTGCATTGGGACCACAACTATTCATGTTATCTATTAACGATTTGGACAAGGGAACTGAGGGCATTGTTGCTAAGTCTGCAGATAACACAAAGATGGATGGATGAGTTGAGGAGGTGTTGAGGAAGTTGGGGGGGAGTTAAAAATTGTTTGGAAGGCTTGGAGAATGGACAAATAAATGGCAGGTAGAACACAATGCGAGAAAGTGAGTTGTTATACACTGTGGTAGGAAGAATAAACATGTACTTTCAAAATTTAGAAAGGCTTCAGAAGTCTGAACCACAAAGACACTTACGAGTCCTAGTTCTGGATTCTCTAAGCATTAATATGCACGTTCAGCTGGCAGTTAGGAAGATGAATGCAACACGAATGTACATTTCGAGGGGACCTAGAATATAAAAGCAGGGGTGTGTTCCTGAGACTGTATAAGGCTCTGGTCAAATTGCATTTGGAACACTGAATACAGTTAAGTCAAAGATAGATAGATTCTTGATTAGTAACCAGATCAAGGGTCACAGGGAGAAGGCAGGAGAACAGCTTCAGGAAAATATCAGCCATAATCGAATGGCGGAGCAGACTTGATGGGCTGAATGGCTTAATTTGCTCCTACATCTTACGGTCTTTACGTACTTAATGACGCCTGAAGTCAAGTGCATATGACATGTATTGATGACAAAAGGACAGTGTCTGGATCCTGACAAAATGAGAGGTATAGGAGAGATGCAGTGATTGGAAGTTGAAGCAATTTCATGATGGCCTGGATTTGTAAAATATTTAGCAAAATTGTTATCTAGTTTTGTAATTAGATCGTGAACTTTGATGCAAGATCACTGCTAGTGGTGTTGTAATACAGAACAAGAAGCAGCTTTCACAAGAAACAAGCCAATAATGATGACAATGGCAATTCTGAGGTACTACTTTGTCGATCATGAAGTCCCATTGCAAATTGATGCCAGCATGACAGGGATTGGATCAACTTTTACACAGCAATGAGAGACACTCACACCCAGGGCATTAATGCGAACTCAATGACACTACATGCAGATTGAGAAACAGCACTTGCCAACTGTCTTTAATTGTGAAGATTTTAATCAATATCTCTTTGAGTATCCAGTCAGAAGACCCTTCAGACCATCTCCCTCAAACTACCGCTATCTGCTTCAAAGTGCCTGCAAAGTCTGTTACTTTGCAGAGAGATCATCTGGACATGAAACATAAGCAAGAGATCGGATACTGTTGACATGCTGTCAAGAATAGCATTTCCTATGAAGAAAGGTGAGCATTGTTATTTGATAGAACAGAATTTGGTTATTGCTGGAAAGAACGCTTTTGTTGAACCTGTTCATCTTGCTACTCCTCAAAACAATTCGCAAGAATAACATCATAAAAGGTCACAGGACCTGAAATGTTTACTCTGATTTTTTTTCTTCATTGATACTGCCAGACCTGCTGAGCTTTTCCAGAAACTTCTGTTTTTGTTCAACATTTTTATACTGTACGAGAAGAGCATGCAGATTGGTGGCAAATAGACTCTGATTGGCAGAGGCATTGCCATGGAAATTACCAATTACATTATAACTGACAGTTAACTTTCCAGTGATGTTTACCTTCAAACCAGACAGATTTACCCATAAGGAACTAAGCTACTGCAGTGAGAAATGAACTACAGAATTGTTATTACCTATTTTGTTTAGTTGAAACAGGCATGATGTGAATACTGTTTGTACAGTACAGGGCCATGTAAATTAATACATGCAGCATTTAGTGCACACAAGTGGACAAGACTGTGAACTGGTCTCACATTAGTTGTCAGCATAATTCTTCACACATTCAGGATTATTCAGGAAATGCTATCGAATTAGATGTAATGTTGGATGCTGTGTGTATAGCTAGGGCACCACATTCAAGAAGTCAGAGAAGCTTACAGAGGGGATGCTGTTGGCTAATGCCTCTGATAGATCGCAGGAAATGCAAAGAGAACCTTTACACATTATCTGTTACCAATCACACAGCCTACATGGTATAGAGCACCCTGCCCCCGTCTCCACAACGGGGGGGAGATGGGGTTCCACTCCTTCCTGCAAAAGTTCAGACCAGTCTGGGGTTAGGTCACGTAAGCATAGGATGACCACCTCCTCAACTTTAATGCATTTATATGGATCTTGGTCAGGCCACATGTGGAGTATTGTGTACAGTTTTGGTCTCCTGACTTAATGAAATGGAAGAGGCAACAAAGGCTCATCAAATTAATTCCTGGGCTGGATGGATTGTTCTATGAGGAAAGATTAAACAGACTGCTCCCATAGTCTCGAGAGTTTAGAAGAATGAGAGATAAATCGTAACGGAACACTGAAAACGTTGACAGGACTCAGTGTGGTGGCTGTAGGAAGGAGGTTTCCCTGGCTGAAGAGGTCGAGAATAAAAGAACATTGTCTGAGAATGAGGGACAGACCATTTCGAATGAGATAAGGGGGAAATTCTTTGGAATTCTCTGTCCAGAGGGCAGTGGGGCTGAGTCATTCACAACTGAGATTGATAAATGTCCACATTATAAAAACAACAAAAGGTACAGGGATAATGCACGCAAATGGTGGTATAATAAACCAACCACGGTCTTATTCAATGGCAAATCAAGCTCTAAAGGCCTACTCTTGCTCCTATTTCTTATATTCTACTGTTTACATAGCCCCCCCTCTTCAAACTTGTAATTGGGGCAAACAAAAAATCTGGCCCTTTGCACTTCATTGGAGAGGAAAGAAATTCAATCAAATTAATTAAAACAGAAGCAATGAAAATATCTTCTCATTGCAGGTATTTTGCACTGAGGGTTATTATAGTCAAAGACTTCTATTTATTAGCCTCACAGATAGCCCTATTAATCCTAATATATTTTGTCGAGCATGAATTGGAGATTAAAGTGACAAATCCTCATTTTGACCACATTAAAACCATCACAGCAGAGACGAAAGGTGATTGTACAGCCTGGCTCCACTGCAACTCTTTTCAATTCTCTCTGCTGATACATAGGATCTAAGCCCCCTAGATTTATTAGAACTGCCTGAGAGACTCATGTTCTGCTAAATTAAACAGTGTAGCAAGGAAATGTTTTAAAGTGGATGAGACCATGTGACTGCTGAATTTAAAGTTTTATTCATTAGGTGGCAGTGTTACTAAACTTAACACCACATACATAAATGACCAAGCTTAAATAGCAGCTTTAATGAATTGTGCATTTTACGTGCAACTCAAAGGGCTTGTTTTTGTTATAATACAGAGTTACGGAAATTAAACAGATTTTTGTGCTGAATAAATATTCTGGTTATTTAATGTTCCACGGCAGCTGAAGAGTCTTTGGGGTTGAATTTCCAAGGGTGTTGGCCAAAATTGTTCTCGGAAGTTACTAAAAGCATTGGGAGAACCTCTCCCATGCAAATTAATGACATATGTTGTGTGGCGAAGGCATCATAAGACATTTTGAAGGCATGGAAAGGACAGATTGAAATAAGTGGTATTTTTAAGGTATGATCTGCTCAGTCTGTTCTAGATTCTGGCAGCCAAGCCCTTCCAGAACATTGCAGAGCTGTCATGGAAAAATGTCAGCCCTTTCCTAAATGTGTCCTAGCAGCTTCTAAAACTTCATTCATCTGAGCCAAGGGTATTTAATCAGGAGAACAGCATCATATTGGTGTGGGGAGTGAACTTCTTTAAATGTCCCATATCCACTGTCAAGAAACCAAGTGCGACTGATAAGAGTTTGTCAAGAGTGAAGTGAAGTTACATTCTTTTAGACAGTGGTGATAACATGGAGTGATTTACCATCAATGCAAATAAGGCAGCCAGTTGTTAAACTGCCTTTATACTGTTGACTGAGGGGAAGGAACCGACTTAGAGCTATTACAGGAGCATTGAAAGGCAACGGGGAGCCTTTATATTCCCTGGGCTCCTTCCCTCTTCCCCACCCATTTCATTCTGCCCCTTCCCACCTATCATTCTATGTTAAGTATTGCAGTGCGTCACACAACATCTTCAGTCAGGAATCATTTAAACATGGTACTTTGTGTTGCAGCTCAAATCTTTTCCTATAGGGAAGCAGAAAGACAGCTGCTGAGAAATGCTGAGAAAAGCTCTCTGATGAAGGGTCTAGGCCCGAAACATCAGCTTTTGTGCTCCTGAGATGCTGCTTGGCCTGCTGTGTTCATCCAGCCTCACATTTTATTATCTTGGAATCTCCAGCATCTGCAGTTCCCATTATATCTGCTGAGAAATGGTTTCCATGTTTTGAACTCAGTTTAAAATGACTACTCGCTGTCAGTTGAAGTAATCAATTCAAGTAAGATCATTTCACTTCAAACATATTAGTATAGTCTCATTTTTACAAACTGAAATTACAGTCAGAAGGTTGCTGATAATATTTACATGAAGGCCTTGGCATAAACAAATAACCAAACAAGTGATTTTTCTTCGATGAACCATTAGTTCCACGGTCTTGTTATGTGGTCGTGTCGATCTATTCTCGACTGTAATGCTCTTTATCCAGTAAATCATTTTGACTTCTTCAAATCAGTACACAAACTGTTCTTGAATACTTACAAGATTACACATATCAGAAATTATTGATTCACACACAGTTGCCAATGTAAATTCATAAAGTAAAAAAGCCTCAACCTTGTATGCACTTTGGGCTGATATTTTTGGGTGCCAGTCTGGTAGAAGGAAGGTGAACTATTATTTTCCATCCATTGGGCTAATTACACTGGGGCCATCATATTGATGGATTATATAATGGACTAATTCATAATCCCTGATCATAAACTAAACCTGGGACTTCCCAGGTTATTTGTGATTATTAAATAATAAACTGACTAAAGGACAAATCAAAACTTGAACAAAATAGAAAAAAAAAGAGACATTAGAATCTGTCTATTGGACAAGCAGGAAAGACAATGGACATAAAATTCTACTTTACATGCTGTGTCAAATCATCTCATTGAAGTCAACAAAAAACACAATTAAGCAGATCTCTGAGTGGATGGCCAATCCTATATCAACTCTTTTTGTGCCCATGTTAAATTAGAAATTTCCTCATAATCTCTGTGTGTTGAACTGTACTGATATATCCCAGTGCATACAGCAGTATAGAGGGAGCTCAGAACAAATAGGGGTAACAGAACAAACACCTGTGTGCCTTATTTGTTGTATTCTCCCAATGTCTTCACCAAATGTCAGGGTATCCCATGTGCTGTTGGTGCAATTGTGCACCCAGTCAAGTACTGGTAGAATGGAGCTGTCCTGCAAGGCACCAAACATAGAAGATAAGGGAAAATTGACACCCTACTTTACAGACAGGCCACGACTCCGGACACTGCAAACTGGTCCCAGAGTACCACCCCAGTCAGTGCCTTTTCATTAATCCAGAGAGATGCCCAGCAATGTAACAAGAAGGTTAATGGCCTTCTCTGCTCTGCCAGGGTAAGCGTCACCAAATTCTCTCAGGTGAAAATGGCTAAAATCCTCTTCCCTATGGGGATATAGCATTGTTATCAGTTAAGATGCATTTTCATAACTGTCCACCATTGCTCACCAACTGTCTTTACATTGAAGGCTTTTTCCAGTCCAGATGTAAACACTTACTACAGATGTGTTCACTACGGATTGCTTTCGTGTCCATAAGCTCCCATATACTATAACGGCAACAAATCACCATTTCGGCTATCACTGGCATATAATTTAATTATTAATGAAATACTTTAACTTCTTATCTTCACAATTGAAGAATTCCCTGCTCTTTATAATTCTTTTATACAACCATCAATCTTATTCTTAACAAGCATCTTTTTAAAAAGGAAATCAAGAAGAAAGACCACAAACTGAAGACCTTGCTTTTCTTTTAAAGATTAGAAATACTCATCAGTCCTATTTGTAAGTCAACTGTTTTGCCTGCACTCGTGTTACATTGTGATCCGTGACAACAAACAGCTTTTTCCCATGGTGGGAGTGTCTAAAACTACAGGACATAGATTCAATGTGAGAGGGGATAGATACAAAAGGGTCCAGAGGGGAAATTTTTTCACACAGGGTGGTGAGGAGATGGAACTGTCAGAGGTAGGAGTGGAGGCAAGTACAATTTTGTCATTGAAGAAACATTTAGATTAGAGTCCCTACAGTGTGGAAACAGGCCCTTTGGCCCAACAAGTCCACACCGCCCCTTGAAGCATCCCACCCAGACCCATCCCCCCGTAACCCACACACCCCTGAACACTACGGGCAATTTAGCATGGCCGATCCACCTAGCCTTTGGACTGTGGGAGGAAACCGGAGCACCCGGAGGAAACCCACGCAGACACGGGGAGAATGTGCTAACTCCACACAGGCAGTTGCCCGAGGCTGGAATTGAACCTGGGTTCCAGGCGCTGTGAGGCTGCAGTGCTAACCACTGAGCCACCATGCTGCCCAGGTACATGGATGGGATTGGGATAGAAGGGTACAGACCAAACACAGATAAATGGGGCCTGTTTAAATTGTGAAAACTGAGCGCCATGGGCAAGTTAGGACAAAAGGCCGGTTTCCATGCTGTAGACCTCTATGATTCTATCACTCTGTCATTTCATTTGACTGACAGTTTTATAAAAACCTAAAATACTTCAAATGTTCTAAAGAGATTTTCTTGAATGTCTTTTTTTTATTATCTCGATGGATTTCTGAGCATTTCAAAGGACTTAGGGCAACAAAGGGAGATTTTGAATGGTTGTCTGTTTGGTCAATAATTTTATAAGCTCCTAATGTGGAGTTTGAATAGCTTATTTTTGTTTATTTATTTATTTGATAAACTCTTTAAAAACTTTCCATTCTTATTACATGGAAGACATTTTCTCTTCGTGGATGCTGGATGAGTTAGCATTGAAGGGGCATGGCATTCTAGAGGAGCATTGGGCTATATACAGAGTATGGAGGGGTACAGGCATGTGGAGGATGTAGGAGGCATGATAGTTACATTGGTATACAGAGGGGTTAGAGCGATGTTAGTGCCATGGGGGTAAGGAGGAAGCCAAGAGAGGGTGATGAATGTAGCTGAGGGTTGTAGGCTGGTGTGCCCAGGACAAATGGCTGTTGCCCCAGGGAATGGACATCAACTTTCATGTGGCTCACTCTTGGCAACTGCCTTCCCGCGTTCCTGCCCCAGGCTTAGTTCTGTTGCTTTTAAAGATTTCTCGCTAGTTTACTCTTGTATTATATTTCCTCCCTCTTCAACAAATTTTTTGCCATCCTTTGCCAACTTCCTGGCCAGATTTTCTACTCTTAGAGTCATCAGGTCATCCAGCAAGGAAGCAGACCCTTAGGTCCAACCAGTCCATGCTGAGCATAATCTGAATCTAAACTAGTCCCACCTGCCTGCTCCTGGCCCATATCCCTCCAAACCTTTCCTATTCATGCACTCACCCAAATTGTAATTCTACCCACATCTACCACTTCCTCAGGAAAATCGCTCTACACACAAACCATCCTCTGTGTAAAAAAAATTGCCCTTCATGTATGTTTTAAATCTCTCTCTTCTCACCTTAAAAATGTGTCTTTAAATCTTCCATCCCAGGGAAAAGACATCTACCATCAATTCTATCTAGACCCCTCATTATTTTATAAACTTCTACAAAGTCTTCTCTAGACCTCCTACATTGAAGTGGGAAAAGTCCCAGCCTATCCAGCCTTTCTTTATAACTCAAACCTTCCATACCCGGGAATATACTGTTAAATCTCTTCTGAGAACTGGACACAGTATTCCTGGTGGTCTAGAGATTAGGATTTGGCACTCTCACTGCCATGGCTTGGGTTCGATTCCTGGTCAGTGAATGAGAGTTGATCAATTCTGCTAATTTATTGTGATAACAGCATTTCTGACCGATGCAGAAGCAGGAAATGAGCTGGCAGATAATCTTTTTTCAGTGAGCATAATTCTATTAGTTTTAAAACAGTGATGGAAATGGATAGACTGGATCTAAGAGTTAAAGTTCTAAATTGGAGAAAGGGAACTTTGATGGCATTAGGCAAGAACTTTCAAAAGTTGATTGGGGGTGAACGTTTGCAGGTAAAGGGATGGCTGGAAAATGGGAAGCTGTCAAAAATGAGATACCGAGAATCCAGAGACAGTATCTTCCAGTTAGGCTGACGGGCAAGGCTGGTAGGTGTAGGGAATGCTGGATGACGAGAGAAGTTGAGGTTTTGGTCAAGAATAAGAATAACAAGGAAGCATGTGTCAGGTATAGACAGCAGAAATTGGAGGATTCCCTGCAAGAGCGTAAAGTAGGCTGAGCAGAGCCTACATTTGCTGTCAGTGGGATCAGCTTAAAAATTTCACTAGCTGCAACAATCTCATTGGCCATCTCCTTGACAGTTTTCCATTAAAAGAGCCAATCAGAAGGCCAACTTTTGAAGATCCTGCATCAGCAACAGAAGCAGTGGTCGCCAGTGAAGCAATAAGCAGAAATAATATAAATACAAATGTAATTACTTATAAGTATAAAGCGATTAAAACATATCATAATACATCCAAAAAATGAAAGGGCTCATCCATTTTAGGGGTCTCCACTTTGGGGGGTCATTGAGGAAGTGTGGGCATTAGCCCTAATTTGGGCCTGGAACCTGGGAACTGATTGTCACTGCCCTGGAGAGAGACAGGAAAATCCTTCCATCAAGCTCGTTGCTTCCCAACAGGGCATGGGACACTCCACTTGACAGCCCCTATCAATGGTCCTAACATTACAAACCACTTACCTAGCTCCACAGAACGGACAACCAATCTCCACTCCTAGGAGAAGCAAGAAGTGCAGATGCTAGAGTCATTTGATATAATGTGGAACTGGGGGAACACAGCACGTCAGGCAGCATCACCCTGACCTGCTGTGTTCCTCCAGCTCCACACTGTACTGATAATTTCGACCCCTGCCCACTGATGGGAAACTCAGCTGGCCATGGGGCTGCGAAAGGCAGCTGTTCCAACATGACTCTCTGCTAATTTACTGACACTGCCACTTCCACTCCTGACATCTTGCAGCCTGTCTCTCTCTGTATTTGTACCATCAATATATCTATCTTATTCTTAATGCCTTGTGAATTCAGACAAAAAGCCCCAGTCTCATTTTAACTGAAACACAAAATCCCACTATTACAGTACAAAGGGAGGCCAGTCAGCCTTTCATGTATGTGCCAGTCCTCTGAGCATGTTAACTTACTGCCAATCTCCTGCCTTTCCCCTGTAACTTTGCACTTTGCTTCTGTTTAAATAATTATCTAAATGTTTAGGTCCTTTTGAATTCCTCCATTGAAGCTGGTCCATCGCACTTTCAGACAGTGGATTCTAGACCCTAACTGCAGTCTGTGTGGAGATGTTATTTTTCTCTCACTTTGCATTTGCTTCTGCAGTTTAAAACTGTGCCCTCTGGTTCTCTATCTTCTTAGGATTGGCAACTTTTTTCTCTCTATGTTGCCCAGACACTTCACGATCCTGAAATTTTCTATCAAATCTCCCCTCTGCCTACTGCTTTTCAAAGATAACAGTCACACCTTCTTCTCACAATTACCGTTTAACCCTTTAGTCATCATGTCACCATGATTATCCTTACTCAAATCATCACACTGTGTAACCTTAACTTTTCTCATTAGGTTCATATACTTCCCTTTACCCAAACGCTGTCCTTCACTCTTTAGGCTAAAGGTCTTCACTGCAGCCTTGACTGTTCAATTCAATAGAATACTAACAGCAACCTGGTTTAAGTGGAGCCCATCCCAATCCAAACAGTTCCCTCATTCTCCAGTGCCACAGCCTCTGGAACTGAAGCCCTTGCGTCCAATAACATTCTTTGAGTGATACCTTCACACTTTCATCTGAGTTCCCCAAGCTAATTTCCATACAGCTAACATTATAAATCCAACAGCTTTGGGAAGATGAAGAACCACTTTTTCAATTAGATCCCAGGCCCTCAAAACACCACTCCACATTCTACATATGGTGTTGTTTCTACATGTGGCCTGAAAACTTGATTTTTTCACCCAAGACTTCAAGATCTTGCCCAGATGTGAGGATGTGCCCTTTATCTTTGCTCAAGACATGCCACACAACCTTTTCAATTGCAGAAAACTGTATCAACACATAGATAATAGGAACTGCAGATGCTCGAGAAACTGAGACAACAAGGTGTTGAGCTGGATGAACACAGCAGGCCAAGTGGCATCTTAGGAGCAGGTAAGCTGACGTTTTGGGCCTAGACCCTTCATCAGAAATAGGAGAGGGGAAGAGGGTTCTGAAATAAATAGGGAGAGAGGGGGAGGCAGATCGAAGATGGATAGAGGAGACAAGAAGTGGGGAGGAGACAGACAAGTTAAAGAGGCGAGGATGGATTATGAGAGAGTTGCAGTGAGATCCCCTGAGGTTTGTCCAGAGGGAGGAAGGTAACTTCTTCAGGTTAAGCATCCTTAGAAGAGGCTTCGCAGTGGGGTTAAAATTGTATCAGAGATAATAGGAACGGCAGATGCTGGGGAATTCGAGATAACAAGGTGTGGAGTTGGATGAACACAGCAGGCCAAGCAGCATCTTAGGAGCACAAAAGCTGATGTTTCAGGCCTAGATACGTAATCAGAAATGGGGGAGGTGCGCTTCTTTAACTTGTCTGTCTCCTCTCCACCAATTTTCTCCCCTATCTCTCTTCGATCCGCCTCCCCTTCTCTCCCTATTTATGTCAGAACCCTCTTCCCCTCCCCCATTTCTGATGAAGGGTCTAAGAGGATGCCTACCCTGAAGAAGTTACCTGAAGAAGAATCCATGCAAAATGCAGTGCAGTGAGACCATGTCCCTTTGTTCAACACTGATTGCTGCATTCCAATATTTAAAGGACCTGGAGGCACCTTGAGAGATGCAGAGAGAATGTAAGGCAAATCAGAGAGAGAGTGGCGTTTCAGATGGTTGGGACAGAAAGGAGTGTGGATAAGTTGGCAAGTAGATACGGGGCAGTTAGGGTACCTGATGGTAAGAGGGTGTCAGTGGTAGGTGGATGGTGGGATAGGATTCCAAGTAAGTTGGTGAATAGTTAGGGCAGATTTGAAGGTGGAGAGTCATGGGGGGAGGGGGGGCATGGCCAGTTGGTTGGTAGATTTAGAGTTGTGGATATGAGGGTTGAGAGTTGGCTCTGGGTCCACAGTATGAACAATGGTCAGATTGGGTCTAGAGGTCATTGTGGAGGCAGAAGGAGTTGGCTGTCTGTGACAGTGGTTAGTGTGGGTGTTTTGTCGGAGGTGTGGGCATGGAGGGTAGGGTTGGGGCTTTAGTTTTGTAGTTCGCCAGGAGTGGGAAAATGTTTTAATCCTCTTTGGCTTCTCATCGAATTGTTCAGGTATATCAGTTGTAATCTCCAAACTCTCCGCCTTGAGCACAGAATTGCAGACATTTTCAGAAGTTTCCAGAAACAGGTAATTGTCCGCTGGAAGTGACTGGGCAATTACCACAGTCAGTGAATCAGGGCTCACGCATGGTCTTCCAGGACATGGTCAATCTCCGACTATCCAAAAATTTGGCGGATCTTTACAATAAAATTGTAAGTTTGAAAAATCTTCAGCCATTATGAAGTCACATAAATTACATTAACAGTCCTTATTCCAACCAAAATGAGAATTCACATACTTCCAACTTCTTTCTGTTACGGTCCTGAATGCTTTTTAAGAGTAAGCTGGAGCATTCAGCTTTTATCGCTTTCAGGAATAAATGCAATTTCTGTCATTTATGTACTGTAAATACTTTGTCATATCAGGCCCAAAGAGGTGCCATAACTGTCCTGAAGAATCTTTAGGCACATTAATCAGCAATAGTTACCGCCAACAGAAGATGCAATTACATTACTATATCAGACAGACTGATATATCTCTAGAACTGCCCTTGAAATTAGCACTATACTCAGGCAGTTATAATTAACAAGAGATGGGAGGAAAGAAGTAATAAAGCATTTTGACAGGCTTTATTGAATATTATGCATTATTTTAGATTGATCGAAGACTGTGTCCCTCACAGCACTGCCTTATTTGAAGGCAGATATGTGTGAATAAATGTCAGTGGTTCAGCCTCAGTGCATCAGCGTTCATTCATAGAATGTCTCCCAGGCAACCTATAGTTTATGGCAATGACCAACAGCTCATTCATCACAGCAAAAATTCAACGGTTTCATTCTTATTTTTAGGACCTTTGTGAATTGAAAATCCAGCATGAATGTGTTTACCCCTTGGGACACATCTGTTAAGTGCCATTTCTGGCCTATTTGTAGTAAGTGAAGGATAGTTGCACATTGCTGCTGCAGAGCTATTTGGTTAATCTTTAAAGTTCACACAAAGGAATAGACTTTTACAGAATTGGAACAACAGCAGAATCACTTAAAAATAATGAGTAGGACCCAGTTGTAGAATTCCAGCCCTGCCTCCTGTTACCCCCAGGTTCTGCCAGTGCAGGATTGCAGTGTGGCTGGTGAACCTATTCTATTACGGAAACTAGGCATCTTCCAGTTGCTGCAATTTTCATGAAGTTGGACTAGTTTTTGGAGTACTTACATTTAAAGAACTTTCGAGCAGTCATGAACCATAGTCTGGATTTGGAAACTTTCCATTTAAAAGGTCTTATCCATGTCCCAATGACCCATCCATTTCAACTCAAACCCATGCTCTTCACCCATCCCCATAGCCCCCTTATAGCATCCACACCAAATCATGACCCTTTCATGGCCATTCACTCAGCGTAGACAATGTACATAACCAATGTGCATACAGGATGATTTTACAGTAGAATTGAATGGCCTCAATATCCATGCTTGGCTCAGAGCTGAGATATCTATCATCAGAGGGTTCTCCTGTGACAAATTGCCTGAACTTCTAACATTGCTTGATTCACATCTTTAAGTGGTTGTCATAAGTTGTCATGCTCAAAACCTGGACAATATCCAGGCTTAGGCTGACAGCTTATTAGTAACATTCACACCACACAAATGCCAGTCTACGATCATCGCCAATTAGACATAATCAAAGCACCACCCTTTGACATTCAATGATGTTACTATCACTGAATGCCCCACTATCAACATCCTGGGGGTTATCGTTGATCAAAAACTCAACTGGACTCATTACATAAACACAGTGGCTACAGGAGCAGGTCAGAAGCTAGGAATGCTGCAGTGAGTAACTCACCTCCTGACTGCTCAAAGCCTGCCCCCCATCTACAAGGCACAAGTCCGGATTGAGATGGAATACTACTCACTTGTCTGGATGAGTGCAGCCCCAACAACACTCAAGATGCTTGACACCATTCAGAACAAAGCAGCCTGTAGCACCACATCCACAAACATTCACTCTCTCCACCACCAACGCTCAGTAGCAGTAGCTACTCCAAGATGCACTGCAGAAATTCACCACAGATCCTTTGACAGCACCTTCCAAACTAATGACTACTTCCATCTAGAAGGAGAAGAGCTGTAGATATACAGGAACACCATCACCTGCAAGTTCCCCTGCAAGCCAGTCATCATCCTGACTTGGAAATATATTGCTGTGGCTGCACTGTCAATGGGTCAAAATAGCGAGTTTTGAGAAGATTTGTAGCTCAGGTTGAGGTTCTGGATGTGAGATTGCTCGCTGAGCTGGAAGGTTAGTTTTCAGACGTTTCATCACCATTCTAGGTAACATCATCAGTGTGCCTCCGACAAAGCGCTGGTGTTATGTCCCGCTTTCTATTTATCTGGTTAGGTTTCCTTGGGTTGGTGATGTCATTTCCTGTTCTTTTTCTCAGGGGATGGTACATTGGCTCCAAGTCAATGTGTTTGTTGATGGAGTTCCAGTTGGAATGCCATGCTTCTAGGAATTCTCGTGCATGTCTCTGTTTGGCTTGTCCTAGGATGGATGTGTTGTCCCAATCAAAGTGGTGTCCTTCCTTATCTGTATGTAAGGATATGAGTGATAGTGGGTCATGTCGTTTTGTGGCTAGTTGATGTTCATGTATCCTGGTGGCTAGCTTTCTGTCGGTTTGTCCAAAGTAGTGTTTGTCACAGTTCTTACAAGGTATTTTGTAGATGACATGCAGACAGGACAAACAGCTCTGCCAATCATCCAACCCAAACTTTGGGTCCGCTATGTGGATGACACCTTTGTCATCACTAAACAAAACAAATTAGAGGAAACCTTCAAGACCATCAATAATCCCCTTTACTGGCATAACATTCACAAAAGAGGAGGAAAACAACAACAACCTGCCATTCCTAGATGTCACAGTAGAGCGAACAGCCAATGGGGAACTTCAAACCAGCGTCTACAGGAAAACAACACATACGGACCAAATACTGAACTACAGGAGCAACCATCCCAACACCCACAAACGAAGCTGCATTCGAACATTATTCCAACGAGCCACCACACACTGCAGCACAAAGGAACTACGCACAGCAGAGGAAAATCACCAATACAGCATATTCAAAAAGAATGGGTACCCAATGAACACAGTCCGCCGATTTCTCAGTAACAAACCCAAACAAACAGACAAAGCGGGCCCAGAAACCATAACCACTCTCCCCTACATCAAAGACATTTCCAAAATGACTGCCAGACTACTCGGACCTCTTGGCATCAGGGTAGCCCACAAACCCACCAACACACTAAAACAGCAGCTAATGAACTTAAAAGACTCTATACAGACAACAAATAAAACAAACGTCATCTACAAAATACCTTGCAAGAACTGTGACAAACACTACATTGGACAAACTGGCAGGAAGCTAGCCACCAGGATACATGAACATCAACTAGCCACAAAACGACATGACCCACTATCACTCGTATCCTTACATACAGATAAGGAAGGACACCACTTTGATTGGGACAACACATCCATCCTAGGACAAGCCAAACAGAGACATGCACGAGAATTCCTAGAAGCATGGCATTCCAACCAGAACTCCATCAACAAACACATTGATTTGGAGCCAATGTACCATCCCCTGAGAAAAAGAACAGGAAATGACATCACCAACCCAAGGAAACCTAACCAGATAAATAGAAAGCGGGACATAACACCAGTGCCTCATCGGAGGCTCACTGATGATGTTACCTAGAATGGTGATGAAACGTCTGAAAACTAACCTTCCAGCTCAGCAAGCAAACTCACATCCAGAATGGGTCAAAATCCTGGAACTCTCTCTCAAAGGGCATTGTGAGTTAACCCACAGCATGCGGATTTCAGCAGCTCAAGAAGGCAGCTCCCCACCACTTTCTCGAGGGCAACTAAGGATGGGTAATAAATACTGGTCCAGCTATGTCCACATCCCCTGAGTGAATAAAAACATTTTTTTCACAAGATTAAGACATTAAGTGTTTGAGGCCTTTGTCACTAATATTTTAATGGCCTATCTAATTGAGATTTTAGTAGGGTTAAAGAATCAGCAGTTTTGAATGGGTGCTTCTTTCTCTCTGAGCAGTCCTAGATATGTCACTATTACTAAACAGCTCACTGGATATGCACATTGTGTATACAGGGTGACTGGGCATGAAAGGACCTTGATTCAGTATGGACAGTGTGAGGGGGTATGGAGGCTAATAGGGCACATGAGTACTCATATAACAGCAAGAACTGACAAGGGGCCATGGGGATGTGTAGGGACATGAGGAGTAGTTATGGTGGAGCTGATGGGTTATGAGGGGTGGAAGCTAAATGACCTAACAGGGGCTGCCAGCAAAAGATCATCTGGTTATATCAGCCAAAGAGGGGCAGGGAGTTGAAAACATCTGTGATCTGAAAGACCATAAATGAGACTGAAAAAACCATTTTATTGTTGGCATTAGAGCCACATGCTTATATATTGATTGCTCTATATCCCAAGCACAATCCATATGACAGGCAGTTGGTTCAGAGACCACACGAGTACAATCAGTTACTAAAATGAAAAAGTCACGTGACCGGATTGACCCCAACTCGAGCTAAACAGCTGCATCTGGAAGTTTCCATCACAGAAACTTGTGCAATGCTAATTTGCAGATTAGTTTCATTTACAATGTGCCACAGTGTACCTGAGCAGGTTGATTAAAAATATCAACATGCTAGGGTTTTCTGCTACCTTGTTGTCACATTCCTGTCCCAGGCTTGCTGCAGTATTCTGGTGAAACCCGGAACTAACTGAAGGAACAGTAAGGACTCCACAGGCTTTTGGGCTCAACATTAAATTCAACAACTTCAGTGTCTGTCTTCCAGTTTGCTACTTCTTCCCTGTTTCTACATCTTGTTTCATGGAGTCAGGAGAACCAGAAATTACATTTACAACCACTAGCCTCCCTTTGTCTTTTGTCTTTTGTTCTATTGCTCTTTTGACCTTTAATCCTACTTGCCCTCTAACTTGACCACATTCTGTTTGTTACTCCCTTGTTTCCAAGAGCATACAAACCATCACATCTCTTTAGTTCTGAAGGAGTGTCATATTGGGTTCAAAACATTAAAAACTATTTCCTTTGTCTCAGGTGCTGCCAGAGGGGGAGATGGTGGTGTCCTGGTATTGGTACTGGACTAATGATTCAGAAATCTGGGATAATGGTCTCAGAACATGTCTTCAAATCATATCTATCACCACAGTTGCTGGTGGAATTTAAAATCAACGAGTGAATCTGGAATGGACAGTTAGTCTCAGTAATGGTGACGATGAACTTATTATCATTTGTCATGAAAATGCATCTGGTTCACCAACGCCCTTTAGGTAAGGAAAATGGTTATCCTTACTCAGTCTGGTCTATATGTGAGTCAGTGTGGTCAACTCTGAAATGTCCTCTTAGATGGTCGAGCAAGCCACTCAGTTTAAGGGCAATTTGTGGTTCTACAAATGCCAGACATCCCTGTGATATCCCGATTTCATTACAGTCTAAAGGAGAAAGAGCTGTTTCTTCAGTAGTTTATGTTTTCATTTCAGATCTCCAGCATCATCGAAATTTTATATTTATTTTGAAAGAGTGCAGAGATAATGGATACACTGAGATAATAGGAACTGCAGATGCCGGAGAATCCGAGATAATCCTTCATCTGATGAAGGGTCTAGGCCTGAAGCGTCAGCTTTCCTGCTCCTAAGACGCTGCTTGGCCTGCTGCATTCATCCAGCTCTACCCCTTGTTACAATGGATACACTGATTTTTTTTTCCAGCATTCCCTGGGTTCAATGTGGTCCCCGTGAATTAGAAGGTAGAAAGGTAACTCCGCAGGTCAAGAGAGAAGGCAGATGGCAAACAGAGAGTTACCTGATATTTATAGTGAGGAAAAGGCTCGAATCCAGTATAAGGCTCATGCTAGGAAAGTACTCAGAAAATCAGAATGTGATTACACAGAGTCAATATGGATTTATGAAAGGAAAATTGTGTTTTTGAAATCTTTCCTGACAGTGACTGATGACAGATATGGAAGGAACAATTGAATATCAGAATTTTCAGAAAACATTGATGAAGGATTTCACAGGAGAGATTGTTTGGAAAGATTAGGGATCATGGAACTGGTAGTATTACACTAGGATGGATTGAAGTATGGCTCATGGAGAAAAACAAAGAGTAGGAATAAATGGGCCATCTTTGTTGGGTTAACTGGTTGTAAGTGAAACGTTACAAGGACGTGCACTTGTCACAGCAATTTACCATCTTTACCAATATAAGGAATTATATTTTAGAGGACCAAGTGTAATATAACCAAATTGGCCTAGAATCCATAGTTATATTGGATAAGAAGATACGAGGACATTGCAAAGATGTTGTGAAGAGTTATAATGTGGTTAATTGAGTGGGAAATGATACAGCAATTAGAGAATAAAAAACAAGAACATTTAAATTATTCTTTTGGTAGGAAGAGTAGAAAAGCAAAATATAATGATGCCATTGAAGTGAATGCTGCTATTCATGGGGATTTGGGGGAATTTGTCCACAGGTCTCAGAAAATTGACATGGAGATACAGAAAGCAATAAGAGATTTGAAGGCAGATGTTAGCTTTTATTGCAAGTGTGTTGATACATAAGAGTAAGAAGGCTTGTAATTACAGAACACTTTAGTGAGACCACGGCTGATGTACTGTGCATAAGTTTGATTCTCTTACTTAATGCAGGATATAGATGCCTTGGAAAAGAACACAGCGAAGGTCCCTAGAATGATTGTTGGGATCAGAAGACTGTCCTGTGAAAAGAGAGTGAGCAGAGTGGGTTCAAACTCTCTGTGGAAGAATGAGTGACCTATCGATTTAACATTGAGTTAAGGAAATTTTTTTCCCACAAAGGGTCCTTGTTCAGTCATAATTATATTCAGGAATTAAAACTGTAAGCTTTTGGGATCTAGGGAAAATCAAAGGATATGATGACTAGGTTGAGTACTGTGGGGTTAATACGGAAAATCAGCCATCATCTTATTGAATGGCAAAGAAAGTTCAAAGGGCCGTGTGGACTGCTTATACTCCTAATACTGATGCTGTAATGAGTAATAACATAAACTATGTCAGACTTCAGCTTAGTGCCCGTTTCCTGCTTCGAAGTAAGAAGTTTAAGTCAATAGACAGACCCTGAGCATACAGACTGGAATATAATTAGTGGGTTGACATCCAGTTGAAAACCCCTGCCAAGATGAAATTATTGTGGTTTATTTATGTTATACTCACTCAAAGAATGAGGGCATCACTAACTGCACAAGTATTTATTGATCCTCCTATTTGTCCATTGAGAATGCAGGGGTGAGCTGCCTTCTTGAACAACTGCAGTCCATTTGGTGTAGGTACGCCCACAATGACATTTGGAAGAGACTTCCAGGGTTTTGACCTGTGATACTGAAGGAACAGTAATATATTTCCAAGTCAAGATAGTGAGTGGCTTGGAGGGCATCTTGCAAGTGGTAGTGATACCATGTATCTGATGCTCTTGTCCTTGTAGATAATGACAGCTGTAGGTTTGGAAGGATCTTTGGTGAATTTCTGCAGTGCATCTTGTAGATAGTACACACTGCTGAGACTGCGCATTGATGGTAGAAGGGCTGAATGTGGTTCTGGAGCCAATCAAATGGGTGTATTGTTCTGAATGTTGTCAGGATTCTTGACTGTTGTTGGAGCTGCACCGTTCCAGTATTCTCCTGACTCATGCCTTGTAAGCAGTGGATGGGCTTTGGAAGGTCAGGAGGTGAGTTACTCATGGCAGGATTCCTTGCCTCTGACCTGCAAGAAGCCACATATGGTGAATCCAGTTGAATTTTTGCTCATTGACACTATTCCAGTTTCCGAACCAGAAGAATTAGGTTCAGTGCAGAATAATAGCTGTGAATACTGGGTTGATATGCAGGTGATGCCCATGAGTGCATATAACTCCTGCCCTCATTGCAAAATGTTGCTGGGTCTCTTAATTCTTGGTTAAACCCTGTCTAGCAGGGGTACCCTGAAGACAGTAGTCATGCAGAAGGCATCAGGAAATCACTTCATCTCTGCTTTGTAATTCACCTATAACTCAGTGAATTTCAGTCACCAGTGTATCTTCATTAATACAACCTAGCTCTCAACATGCAACATACCAAGAGTCTGCACACTCAGAAATTTAAAGTACAGTTCACGTACCATGTGCAAGGAATCATCAGTCTTAACAGAAAATACTCAAAAGAGAAGGAAGCGTTGAAAAGCAATTTCTGGACAAGGTGTTTCATTTTCTGTTCCATTTTAAAAACCAGACAAGACATTTCCAACTTATTAACTGCACAAAATGGCTGTTATTCAGTCGAGTTTCTTTCCGGCCATTTTGGCATTCCGAGTTCCATTTGCAACCTGAATTGCTTCAATGACATGACTTATTGCTGAGCAAACAAAATGCCACCCATAGTCATGAAGGCTGAACTGCAAGTGTGTAATGCAGGAAAAAAGACAGCACTGACTGATTTCTGCTGTTGTTCCCATCAGGACTGGATGTTTCAATATCTTCAATGTTTTCATATTAACTGTCGGAATGGTCTCACAAGATGAAAAGGAATTACTCAAACATATATGTTTGCTGCCGTTAAAAAAAACATCGAAGCAATTCAGAGTATCAGAGGGGACCAAAATAGCCAGTCTCCAAGCGAGAATGGCAATAATAATAAAACAAAGATGTTTCACTATTTCCCTGAGAATAGGAAATGCCATATATAATTCAAATTTTGAGAATTGCTTTACTCAAAGAAAACAAAGCTGCCTACATAATAATAAAATGTGAGGCTGGATGAACACAGTAGGCCAAGCAGCATCTCAGGAGCACAAAAGCTGACGTTTCGGGCCTAGACCCTTCATCAGAGAGGGTCTAGGCCCGAAACGTCAGCTCTTGTGCTCCTGAGATGCTGCTTGGCCTGCTGTGTTCATCCAGCCTCACATTTTATTATCTTGGAATTCTCCAGCATCTGCAGTTCCCATTATCTCTGAAAGCTGCCTACAAATGCCTTTCTCCTTTTAATGTAATTGTCAACTGTATGTCACTGTGGTGCAACTGTGCACTGGCTCAAAGTCCTGACCGAAGCTTCATAAACTATAGCTTTACAATAAACTCCCTTCGAGGTATGGAACTGATGGTGTGAAAATTCTGTGGAGAGAGAAGCAGTTAAAGTTAACATCTCACGTCGATGCACTTTCATCAGACAGGAAGCATAGGAGATGTAACAGGTTTTAAGCAAATACAGAGGTGGGAAAGTGATGGCTGGGTGATGTCAGGGGAAAGACTGAAGAGAAAGTCTGTGATAAGGTGGAAGTCAGGAGAGAGTAGATGGCAAAAGGCTTGAGGATGCAAGGCAAAAGGAGATGGTTGAAAAACAAGCAACAAAAAAAAAAGTTTTGTAGGCGAGATGTATTCTAATCAACTGGCTCAGAGCTGCTACCACTCACTTCCGAAGCAGGTGGGACTTGAACCCAGTGCACACTATCACCGCACTGTAAACAGCCCACAACAGCAGAAGTAAACAGATGTAATAATGTTATTACCAACAGTTGCTGTCTAAAATAATTTGGAAGCAAAAGTTACAATCTCAAATTGTTGACCTCCAGTGCTGAATCTGGAAGGCAGTAAAGTGCCTAATCTAAAGATAAGATGCAGTTCTTCAACTTCCTATTATGCTTTGTTGGAACAATTTGGAGACCAAAGCCAGAGGGTTCGGAATGGAAGTTGGGAGAAGAAGGTAGAGTTAAACTGATAGAGATATTCCACAATGTGGTCACCCATCTCTCAAGCAGGCCCCAGTGTGTGCAGTAAATGCAATACTTCAAATTGAAAGAATAAATCATTACTTCATTCAGGCAGAGTATTTTGGGACCTTTGAGAAATGCAAGGGAAAAGTGGGTGTGCTGTGTTGCATTTCCTGCATTTGTATGAGAAGGTGTGATGGGCTGCAAAATGTGGAAAAAGAGGACTGCTATTGTGGTACTTGAAGGGAGAGGAAAGGGTGAGAAGAAAAGTACAGAAGAGGGAACGGACGTAATCCATATTCACTAACCAGGAAGAAAGGGAAGTCTCAGTTCTGGGAAAAGGAAATGTGTCAGAAGTACTGGTATGAAAAGTACAATCATCAAGAGGGAACGTAGAATATAATCCTGTGATCAGAGATTATAGGAATGGGTCTAGGCCCGAAACGTCAGCTTTTGTGCTCCTGAGATGCTGCTTGGCCTGCTGTGTTCATCCAGCTTCACACTTTGTTATCTTAGAATATAATCCTTCCTGGAAACGGACTAGGAGGAGGTGTAAGCATGGTTGCTTTCAGAGTGAGCAGGTTTACACTGAATATTGAACAATCTCCAGAGAAGCTGTAGAAGGGAAGTGTCAGGGATCGGTCATGTGAAAGCGAAGGAAGGGTAAAGATTCATGACTTTGTAGTTCAATTACTTCAAAAGAGAGCAACTTTGGGCCAGAACAAAACAATTCTTCCACTCATCCCATGGATTTCCTAACCAGAAACTAAAGTTAAAATGACACCTTTGGCTTTGATTTTCCCAATAGTTAGTGGAAGAAAATGAAGAATCATCACACAAACAAACACTGAGACTCTGGGGGGTTTACTAGAGGTCATTGAACTGAATATCATTAGCGCACAAATAAAAAGCAAATTTTTATGATGAATGAAGTTGAACTTTGACTGGAATGAGCAATAATTGCAGGTATAATGAAACTGCTCTCTGCCTTGCCTGACAATGGGCAAGAGTCGAAAACTGACAAGCGTTTTGGGTCAATGAGCAAATTCTTACTTTTTTCTCAGTTAATTGTCAGCTTAGTTGAGTTTCCCAGAAGATTTCTCTTTGTGAGGCCTGGTGAGATTTTTCACCACATCAAACCAAACTCATTAAATCCCTGCACTGCCCTACGGCACTCCTCTCATACAATACTAGCTCCATTCCACTACTCACTGCACCCTGAACAACTCACCACTGCTGGGATATTCAGGAATGGGCTGGCAGCCCTGGAAACATGCCTCTTCTAAAAGCCACTGGGCAGCCAGGCAAACACTGTTGACCCTAGGCTGCCTTGCCCGGTTCCTGATATTTGAAGCCAAGGGAATACTGATGCCCTGCTTCGTAGGCAGGGGCCTGGAAGTCCTGCTGGATGGAGTGGTGCATTGGCTGGGGAGCAGGAGAAAAGCCACCCACAGCGTAGCAATGAAGGCTACGACTTGCCAGAGATGGCAGGAACTGCCGATGCTGGAGTGTGAGATCACAAGGTGTAGAGCTGGAGGAACACAGAAGCCAGGCAGCATCAGGACAGCATGAAAGCTGACATTTTGGGTCTGGGCCTTCTCCAGCCTGGCTGGAAGTTGCCGCCAGAGTCAGTGCAGTCTCAGGTCTCTGGAGGCATGGACAGCAATGCAGGAAGAAGGTCAATGACCTCCATTCCATGACCACAAGTGCCAATATCTTCCCACCAATACCTCACCTCCATCTCTGCTACTGCATCTACCTCTCACCAAGGACCATGTGCTACTATGTCCATTATTTCCTGCAACATCGCCCCTCAGTCACTGAAACCCACTCCAAACCTTACAGTATGCCCTCTGTGCTGCCTAGACACTCATTCAGGGCACCTCCCCACCTGCACCAAAAGTAACAGCTGCCCCATCCACTTTAACTCTCTTAATACCCAAGGAAATCTGCCCAGAATAGGATAGAAGACTTAACATTGGTTGTGTAAGGCCCAATATTCGGCTCCTCACCCCTTTTAAGGAGAGAATCCTGCCTCTGACCACTCCAAGTGCTTGACTGACCATGTCTGAGCCCCTGGACTGGTACTGGAGGTAGCCCTTTCCTTACTGTGCTGTAACACCCTGAATGAAAGCTATCCTCCTCAATTTGACTGAGGCCTGCTGACAACCATGACAAGTTTCCTAGCTTTGTGTCTGCACTAAACAGGAAGGCAATACAGCAGTATTGGTATCACTGGCTGAAAAGGCAAGACAACAAAGGGTTGCTTTCAACATCCAGCTAGACCTAAAGTGACAAAGCGTGAAGAGATCAAGCATACAGCCAGAGATACAGCCTGGTCCTGTCCATGAACTGGGTCTGTGTCCTTGAGCACACAGGATCCTTGCTGCAGCCTCACAATGAGAGTTACTTTTGCAGCCTGAGGAGCAGCATTGAAATGCAAAAGTATCCCTTAAGTGGATCAGAGATATGTTATGAGTGTGCTTATAGGCCGGCCCATGTCGGATGTTAATGGAAACATGGTGGGTGTGGCCAGTGTCTATGGAGCATGTCTTGAGATGCTGGTGTCTCATATAGAGCTCCTTTGGAGCAAACAGTCAGCTGAAATTGTCAGGAACCTGCTCTGACTTCTACGTTGAAACCTCCCAGTGTCCAGTTTATTAGCAGCAGATAATACAATTAAAGAACTGAGATCCGCAGGTCACATAGTTAATAACATGCATTTATCCTCTTTAATAGGCAACTATCTGCTGCCTTGTGAGAGAATCTCACCTCAATGCCTGGAACTTAGTTAAAAGACACAGTGAATTCTGCTCTATGTCATGATGGGCCTCCCTGGTTTCTTCTGTGATTCTGCTGCATTTCTTACTGTAGCCCATGGCTGTGGATTCTGCCCTACGTCTGTCACAAATACTCATACCATGGGGGCAAGCATGACGGATAGCGAAGAACATGCCACCTCACCCACTGTGGTAACTCAGTGATCACCCATCAATTAGCTCATTGAGAACTAATAGGTGAGCATGAGCGAGTATCTGGCCTGACCACCAGAGTCTGAAAGAAATGAAAGGCCAGAAACCTCTGGGTCCTGAAGACAATGGTCAATGCCTACTCTTGAGGTGAGAGGGTAAAACATTATTAGCTTCTTGTGGTGGTCAGGGAGTCATGGAGAGCGTGTAGTCAAAGCAGCATCAAGGGGGTGGCTTTCTTCTTAACTGACAGGGCAAGCCCCTGGTTTACCACTCAGGGAATGAGCCA